>NW_020954577.1:939921-949827 GCF_900497805.2 Vombatus ursinus
TTGTCAACAACTAGCATCAGGCTCTTGTCCTTGTCAACAGCTGGCATCGGGCTCTTGTCCTTGTCAACAGCTGACATCGGGGTCTTGTTTTCATCAACCACTGGCAAAGGGGACACGTCCTTTTCAACAGCTACAGTGGGGCACACATCCTCTACAGAAACCTGCATCAGGCACAGATCCTTTCCACAAACTGGCACGGGGTACACATCCTCTTTATGAACTTCCATTGGGCACACATTGTCTCTATAAACTGGTACTGAGCACACATCCTCTTCACCAAGTGGCCAAGAAGAGACATCCTCTTCTACATTTCTCTTCCATCTCTTGGCTTTTTTCTTTTTCTTCTCGCCATCCTGGCAGCAGGAAAGCCAACGAGCAGAGGACGCAAAGTGGAATGAGCCCATGGTGAACCTTTCACTATCTAAGGCACCATTTGTCCATTTGCCACAAAGCACACAATCCTTCAGAAGGTCTCAGATACTGTACATGGGGCCCCAGAGGCCCACTGGAAGACCCAAGACACTGGCCCACTTCCTGTGGCCCTAATTGTTTATGTCATAGAACATCAGTGTGGAGGGGAGAAAGAGGGTGGGGGAGGGGGTGTTGTCGGATTCTTTGCTCAGGCATCACAAACCCACACTTCAAGGATCCAAGCAGCCATCAGTTTGGGCACATTGGTCCTTCCGCAGACACAAAATGAGACCCCTCTGAGACTTGGGAGATGGTTGGAGAGCTTCTGTGGCTAAACAAGCTTCACCCATCCCCTGGTGACTAAGCAGATTCAAGCCTGTCTTCAAGAGATCCACGGATCATCATCCAAAGCACCCTGTACTTGACACCCACCCCTGCTTTGGTATAGAGCACTGGATTGGGGATGGGATGATTTAGGATTAAGAAAGCAGGTTCTGGAGTCAAAAGAGTCGGCTCAAAGCCTGCCTTTGTCTCTGACTAGCTGTATGACGCTGGGCACAGGACTTCGCCTTCTGGGTCTCAGTTTCCCCAGCTGTAAAATGAGAGGGCTAGGCCAGATGACCCCTCAAGGTCCTATCCAGGACCGATGAAGCACAGGCCTGCTAGTCAGGACCCATGTGACATCGGGTGATTTGCTGAACCACTCAGGGACCGTCTCCTCCTCACAAGGTTGACCTCTAAAGCCCCTTCATATCTAAATCTGTGATCTGTGACTTGTCAAAACTAAGGGGCTGTGTGGGTAGCCCGGGAGAAGGCAAGATCACTGCCACATCAGAGAGAAGAGGAATTTTGTGGAGTTTGTGTAAAATAATCAAAACACCGCCTTTTTTTTTTGACATAAAGAAATAATAACAACAATAGCTAGCATTTATATAGCCTTGTCAGCTTTGCCAAGCCCCAGACAGCAGTTTATTGGAGTCTTACCACTACCATTGTCCCCATTTTACAAATGAGAAAACTGAGGTAGACAGAGGTTAAATGCAGGGTGACACAGTAAGAGACAGGATTTGAATTCAGGTCTTCTGGCCTCTAATTCCACTGCTCTTACCCACTTTGCCAAGATTTTTTCTTTTCTTTTCTTTTTTTTTTTTTTTTTGGAGGGAGGGAAACTACAGACAGAAAAAAATCATCATTTTGTAAGACATGAAAAAAAAATAGCACCATAACTAACCCTATGAATAGACCACAAAGTACATCTTTGAGTAGCCTCATCAAACACGATGGTACTTCAACTGCCCAGACCCCATTGGTATAGCTGCATTGGGAGCAAATCCACCCACAGGGCACTCAGCCCCAATGGCCCCTTGGTTTCCAGAGTGTCCTGGCACATAGGCTCACTCACATATGCATCATCCTTGCCTTTTCCTCACCTTAAGGACAAAGGAATCATTATAATGGATTAAGAAATCATACTCAGCCAAAAAAAAAAAAAAGTCCAACATAACTGTTCCACCACTACACAGAGGATGGACAAACTGTCAGTGGTGGAGTTGGGTTCAAATCCTGATGCCACGGCTTCTTGCCAATCTGACCGTGGGCAAGTCTCTTCATTTCGATGAGCTGTTCACTTTCTTCACCTGTTAAAGGTGGGGGCAGTCTGGAAGACCTTTGTGCTCCTTCCAGGTCTGAGTCTCCGATCCTATAATCCAAATAAAACTGCCAGGGTGTTTATGAAGCTATGCACAGATCTGCTTCTGCTCGTGTGTATTCCTATCTATGTGATAGCTCAGTCCATCAATGAACACTTATTAAGTGCCTACTATGTGCCAGGGGCTGTGCTAAACTCTGGGGATAGAAAAGAGACAAAAGACAGTCCCTGCCCGCAAGAAGCTTACAATCTGATCTGAATCTATTTATCTATATGCAGATCAATCAGATCAGATTAAATAAAACATTAAGGGCTTATTATGGCCCTGCCCTCAAGGAGCTTACATTCTGATGGGAAAAGAGAACACAAAAGGGAACTGAAAAGCTGGGGTGGGAATTGGGGGGGGGGGCCCAGATAGATAACGGTCTGTCCAGACTTGTGATTTCTGTCAGTCTAGGGAGCTACCCAGTGAGAAAACACCCTCTGCCAATGAAGATCTGCACTTCAGAGTCTTACAGAGCTGTCTGAGAGCACAGAGAGGTTCACAATGATTTGCCAGGGTGTGTTAGGGGAAGGTGTGGAAACCAGATTGTCTTGTATCTATATCCATTTGTGCATATCCATACACGCCTATAAAGATCAATAAATATATGCCCCCAACTATGTGGGTGTGCAGTGCATGTATATAGATATACAGATAGCATCATCTCTGATGCTTCCTACCCATATGACCTTGGGCAAATCACCTAATGTCCTGGACCTCAGTTTCCTCATCTGTAAAAGGAGGAAGCTAGAAGAAATGGCCTCTCTTTCAGCTCTGAACCTCACAATTATTCTCCAAATTAGCAATGTTTGGGTCTCAGCCTCAATACTGTGGTTCTTGGAATCCAATAATAATCTCCTTTAAAAACCAGAAAATCAGCACTGACAATTTCTCACATGACTGGAATAAAATAAGTAACCTTAACACGCTAGTCGAGGAGAGACTGAATAGAATTTTTAATCGAGAACACCATGGGGAGCTCTCAAAACTAAGTCATTTGCATCTTATTAGAATGAAACTTTTACTTTCTAAGATTTATTTTTAAGTCAACTCTAGATTTTTATCCGAAAGAAAAGAAAATGGCCCCATTTTCACCCTGTCTTAAAAGCTCATCTAAATGTAAATGTTGGCAAAATTAGTTGGATCAGTGAAACTCCATTCATGCCCTCACTAGCCAGGTACCAACAGTGCCTGGGGAGTTACAGATCTATCTCTAAGGGTTCCAACAGTTGAACCCCAACACACAACGGGACAGAAAGCAGTGGGCATTCCGTCCAGGACTGAGGGGAACATCTCGCCACACTCTGCCTGGGTCAGATCACATCCAGAGCCCTGGGTTGGACTCCAGGAGCCACATTTTAGGGAAGGCACTGGGAAGTGTGGCAACCAGGAAGGACCTGGAGATCATGATCCTACAAGGATGAACTGGAGGTAGGTTTGGGGGAGAAGAAAGAAGACTTAGGGAGATTCCGAGAGCCATCTTCGGGTATTCCAAAGGAATCCTTGGCTGAGGGAGCTGCGGATGTTCAACCTCAAGAAGAGTTGGGGGTGAGGGATGATGGTTGTTGTCTTTAAGCAACAGAAGGCCTATGATGAGACAGAGGAATTGGGTTTTTTTTCTCTGCTTGATCCTAGAGGACAGAACCAGAACCAATGAGTGGATGGCTGACTGGTAAATCTAGGCTTGATTTCAAGAAATATTTCCCAAGAGGAAGAAAAGGCTGCCTCAGGAGGTACTGGTATCCATCTTCTTGTAGGTCCCAAGACCATCTGTGAAGGACACTATAAAGGAAAGTCTTTGCTTGGAACGACCCTCTCCTCCCTTCCATACCTTAGAATCTCCTGCTTCTTCCAAAGCTCAGAAGCACCATTTCCTGCAAGAAACCTTTCCTGATCCCCCCAGAAACTACTGCTTTCATACTCAAATGATTTTGTACTTATTTTTCATCTATATGTATGTATATGTACATGTACATGTTGCCTTCCCCGTTAGAGTGTAAGTTTCTTGAGGGCAGGGACTGTTTATTATTATTACGAACTAGCATTTATATAGCACTTTAAGGTTAGCAAAGCACTTTACAAACATTATCTCATTTTATTTTCACAACAATCCTGAGAGAGATGGGTGTTACTATTTTTTATTTTTTTGTTGTTGTTTAATTATCTCAGTTGTGTCCGACTCCTCATGACCCCTTTGGGGGTTTTCCTGGCAAAGATATTGGAGTGGTTTGCCATTTCCTTCTCCAGCTTATTTGACAGATGAAGAAACTGAAGCAAATGGGGTTAAGTGACTTGCCCAGAGTCACACAGCTACAAAGTGTCTCAGGCCGCATTTGAACTCAGGAAGATGAGTATTCCTGATTCTAGGCCCAGCACTCCATCTATCTACTGCACCACCTAATTGCCCATACATAAACTGAGGCAAACAGAGAGTAAGCGATTTGCCCAGGACCAGACTTACTAGCTAGCTGTATGATCCTGGGAACCTCACTTAACCCTGCATGCCTCAGTTTTCTCATCTGTAAAATGTGCCAGAGAAGGAAATGGCAAACCCCTCCAGTATCTCTGCCAAGAAAACTCCAAATGAGGGCGCAGAGAGTTGGACACGACTGAACCACAACCAGGGTCACACAGCTAGTGAATGTCTACGGCCACACGAGAACCTGGGTCCTCCTAACTCCAGGGCTGGTGTTCTACCCACTGTACCACCCATTTCATTTTCACGTCTGTTATCTCCCACGCCTAGCACAGTCCTGGCACACAGGCCCTTTTAAAGCTTTGCTGATTGACTGATTCGTATTAGGATGTAGCTGCTTCATAAATGACACCTTGAACCTCTAAATCAGTGTTGGCTACTATTAGCAGGGGTGAGGTCCCCATCACCGAAGGGCTGCGAGTGAAGAACTGATCAGATGCTGGAGATGTGGGAGACAGGATGCACGCCCCCGGGAGGAATCAAACACTTCCTACGTTCCGGGCAATGGACTGACAGAAGGGGAGTCAAGCGACGGACGGACTGCATCGTTCCAGGAATTATAATGTTGACCTCGTTACTGTTCTCAGAGCTGGAGCCGCAAAGGGGCACAGAACCAGGTCCGGCACGCAGATGTTTGCAAGGGGCACGACCAGACCCCAACATCCCCATAGCCAGGAGCTGAGACAAGTCAGTGGCCTGCCCTTCCAGGCAGATGGCACCGTGAGAAGGAAACACGCCATCCCCATCGTGAAGAAGTGATTCCTGTAAACCCTGACTGTCACACACTTTCTTTTCAAGTTTGATTTCATACAGCCGCATTCCCTCCATAGCAAAGCACACGAAATTAATTAAACATGGGGGGATGATTATCTGGGTAATGTAGCCGCCGGGAGGAAGAAATGTAATTTTCAGTCACATGAGGCAAGCAGACAATAACTGCATTGGGTCTGGGGTCAGAAAGCTGACAGTCTCAAGTGTTTATCTATCATTGGCCAACAGACCCAGAATCAGGCATCAGGGGCTTAAAATCCTCTCTGTGGCAAGATTCCCAGCTAGGCGGATGATACAGGAAGGTGAGACAGAACCGAGAAATACTTTTCATTATCTTGTTTTTGTTCAAATCTCTTTCTAAAAGATCCTGATAAAACAGATGCCTTTCAGGGAAGTCTATGTATGAGCCAGCGGGGAGGGTGTGTGGCTATGTAAGGAATGATTCACACTTTCAGAAACTCTCTGTAACAGGCAAAAAAAGCCCCGACTAGACTAGGGTGTCAGGAATGTTGAAATAAATCAAGAAATAAGCCCTGGGGATTCAAAAAGAAGCAAAAAACAGTCCCCGCCCTCAAGGGGCTTACAATCTTACAAACATGCCAACTAATATATGTGTGTATACATATACATACATATCTATGAAGGAATCTATATTCAGAAAAAACAGGAAATAATTAAGAGAAGGCATTAGAATTAAGAAGGGCTGGGAAAGACTTCCTGTAGAAGGTGAGATTTTGGTTGGAGGGCAGCAGTCGAATGGAGAAGGGAAGTGCGTTCTGTTCTGGACATGGAGGACAGAGGGAGATAATACCTGGAGCTGAGAGATGAGGGTGCTGTTTGTGAGACAGCCAGGAGGCCAGGGTCAGTGAAATGAAGAGTACATGTTGGGGAGTAAAGGGTAAGAAGACTGCAAAGGTAGACTGGGCCAGCTTGTGAGGGTCTTTGACTTCTAAAATGCATTTTGTATTTGATCCTGGAAGCACTGGAGTTCACTTCAGGAAAATCACTTTAGGGGCAGAATGGAGGATGCGGGGAGAGACTTGAGGCAGGCAAGGACCCCCCCCCCCCCACAAGAAGGTGTGAGGTGAGGACTATCTGCACCAGGGTGGGGGCCGTGTCAGAAGAGAGAAAGGAGTGTACTTGGGAGATGTCACAAAGGTGAGATTGGTGGGTCTTGGCAAAAGCTTTGATATTGAGAAAGAGTGGAGAGTCCAGGACGACCCCTAGGTTGCGAGCCTGAGGGCCTATGAGGATGGGGTTTCCCTCTACAGGAATAGGGAAGGTAGGTGTGTGGAGGGTGTTGGTGGGAAGAGAATGACTGCCATTTTGGACATGTTGAGTTTAAGATGTCTAAGGACATCCAGTTTGAGATGTCAGAAAGGCAGCTAGAGATGTGAGATTGGAGGTCTGCAGAGAGATTGGGGCAGGAAAGGTAGATCTGAGAATCGGCATTGAGATGGTAATGAAATCTGTGGGAGCTGATGAGACCAGGGAGTGAAGTAGCCTAGAGAGAGGGGAGAAGAGGACTCAGGACAGAGCCCTGGGGGCCTCCTACGGTAGAGGGTGTGATCTGGGGAAGGATGCAGCAAAGGAGACAGAGAAGGAGCGGCCAGAGAGGGAGGAGGAGAACTGGGAGAGAGGGTGGAGGACAACTGGGAGAAAGGGTGTAGGACAACTGGGAGAAAGGGTGTCCTGAAAACCTAGAGACAAGAGAACATCATGGAAGAAAGGGTGATCCTGAGTGTCAAAGACCACAGAGAGAGAGGTCAAGAAGAATGAGGACTGAGAACAGACCATCCGATTTGGCAACCAAGAGGTCACTGCTCACTTTGGATGGAATGGGGTTAAGAAGAGAGTGGGAGGAGAAGGGAAGCACCTAGAGTACTCAGATGACTTTTCAAGGGGTTTAACTCCAAAGGGTAGAAGAGATACAGGACGATAGTCAGCTGGGATGGAAGGGGCAAGGAAGGGTTTTTTTCAGGGTAGTAATAAGGATCATTAATGTCCTTGTCCTTCTGTTTACGTTACCATAATCCATTGGTCTTGGAGCGGGGAGGGCCTGGGAGAGGTGCTCTGGAAAAAGATGTGCTGGTCGCCATCTTGGGAGAATTGCCTTCGAGTTCAGGCACGTAATGATGGAAGACATGGGCATGACTGTAGGCAGGAGGAAGAAGCCGGTGGCTAGGGAGAAAATTAAGTGAGAGCGTGGGGATGACGGAGAGAGGGGGCAATCTGTTGGAGGAGATGGGACGGAAGAGAACCACACGAACAAGCAGAAGGTTAGCCTTGGTAAAGAGGAAGGCCGCTTCACCACGAGAGACGGGGGTGAAGGAGGGGCTGGTAGCCAAAGACAACTGACTGACAGGAGATGAGGAAGAAGTGGGATCTATGGGCAGGGAATGGCGCATGCCTTCAGAAACAAGAGTGTGGAGCAGTGGGAAAAACACAGCCTGGCACTGGAAGGTGTGAATCCCAGCCCCCCGACGCCGACTACAGGTTCCTCCCACGGAAAATCGAGTGGCGGGAGTGGGCCCTGAGCTCCCGCCCAGTCTTGGACCCAGTGTGGCCTGTCAGCTGCTCCACCACATCTGGCCTGGTTTTTGTGTTTGTTACAAGGGGCGGGGGCTTGTTGGGAGCTGGCATGGCCAGCAATGATATATGGACAAACAAAAAGCAATAATGGTGCACGTTGATTGTTTTATTTTAATTTTTACATTGAGTTGCACAGTCTCTTCCATCCATTCAGAATGCAAGAAATACAACACCCACTGTACATATACAGTCATGCAAAACATATCTCTGCATTAGCCATCTTCCCCCCTCCCCAAAAAAAGGGGAAAAATATGCTAAGGAACGTGTAATATGCTAATGTGTATACACACACACACACACACACACCACACACACACACACACACACACACACACACACACACACCCCCCTCTACATCTCCACCACCACTACCCCTCTCCTCCACAATTTTACCTCAATTCATATAAGAAGAGAAATGAAGGTGGGACGTGACGAGGGAAGGGAGGGATGCTGGACTTACCTGGGGCTGAGTGGCACACTTCACACCAGGCAGGGTTCACACCTCGATACCAAGGAATTGTTTGTGGCCCGGCCTGCTGGGCCATTAAGGGATTAAAAACTCCAGTGCTATACTGCCAATTTCAGCAGGAGCAGAGACAGTCCTCTGGAGGCAGAGCTCTCTCCCAAACACCCCTCTCTGTCTTTCTTTTATACTCAGAAGACTGTTTTCCCCCTGTGGGGACTGCAGCCTGCTTATTAGAAAATTAAGCGGCGTGATTTCCGCCCCCCCGCCCCCCGAACGGTCCATTTGGCTTAATCGCTGCTGCTCAGGCTGTTTGCAGGGGGGGATGGGATGATGGGTGGTGGCCTGGGTACCCTCCAAGCCCCCAACCCCGGCAGCCTATTAAACCAAGGATGTCGCTCCTCTCTGCAGAATTAACACGTGCCTTCACCAAATGTAACGCACCGAGAGCCTTCTTCGATGCCTTCAATCCAGCCCTGAATTAGTGGCTTGAAACGTCGCTCCCCTAATGGGGTAAATGGAGATCTTAACACATTTCATTATGGAAAAATATTTCACTTTCACATTGAGCTACTCCTGTCCCCAGAAGAATGCAAGCCACGAGATCAGTGCCTCTGATAACAGAGCTGATTCCGAGTCTCTTTGGACGCTATTAAATACATACTAAACTGTAAAGCTTTTATTCTGCTGGAGAACGGAACAGAAAAAGCTCAAAAAGAAGCATTTTTCCAGTTTCTATAAATGTTATCTGATGCTGAGGTCTGCTGGGGGGAAGGAGGAAAAAACTGGAAAAAGGCAAAAAGAGGCGACCCTCTTTGTTGTTCAGTCATTTCAGTTACGTCCAATTCTCCATGACCCCATCTGGGGTTTCTTTGGCCAAGATCCTGGAGTGGTTTCCCATTTCCTTCTCCAGTTCATTTTACAGAGGAGGAAACTGAGGCAAACAGTAGGGCGAAGTGACTTGCCCAGGGTCACACAGTTAGTAAGTGGGGCCAGATCTGAACTCATGAACATGAATCTTCCTGATTCAAGGATCTGGCGCTCTGTACACTATAGTGCCACCTAACCGCTTCGAGGTGTCTCTTAGAGTTTCCCAATTTCTCCCCCAAAATGCTTGCCTTAAAAGATGCTAAGGACAGTGCCAGACACACCCTCATTTTAGAAGCATCACATTTCAAATTCCTACATTTTGTCTCTAAAAGATTAACAAAGTACAACTGGATTTTTTTGGGGGGGAGGCGGGGCTAGGTAATGGGGTTAAGTGACTTGCCCAGGGTCACACAGCTAATAAGTGTCAAGTGTCTGAGGCCGCATTTGAACTCAGGTCCTCCTGTCTCCATGGCTGATGCTCTATCCACTCCGCCACCTAGCTGCCAAACAACTGGATTTTAAAAATGAATGGCATTGTAGGCCACGTTCAGACACAATGGTAATGACGATGATGATGATGATGATGATGATGATGATGATGATGATGATGATGGAGATGGTGATGATGATGA
>NW_020954577.1:949837-967813 GCF_900497805.2 Vombatus ursinus
GGTGATGACGACGGTGATGATGATGGTGATGGTGATGATGGTGATGACAATGGTGATGATGGTGGTGATGGTGATGATGGTGATGATGGTGATGACAATGGTGATGACGATGGTGATGATGATGGTGATGGTGATGATGATGGCAGCCTGCACTAGTGCACTATGTACCAGGCACTGAGCTAAACAGTTGATGACTATTATCTCATTTGATCCTCACAACCCTGGAGTTGTGCTGTTATTATCCCCATTTTACAGTTGAGGAAGCTGAGACAGGCAGAGATTGAGTGACCTGCCCAGGGTCACACAGCTAGTACGTGTCTGAGGCTGGATTTGAACTCAGGCCTTTCTGATTCCAAGCCCAGAGCTCTATTACACTGAGTCACTTTATACTGTCCTTTATACATCCCCTTCTCAACATGCTTCACAAATGTTTAAGTCCAATCTAAATGTGAGTGGTTTAGATGATCAATAATCAATAATTTACTGAGTACTGACTATGTGCCAGGCACTGTGCTAGTAATTAGGAAGATTCATAAAACACACCCCCTATCTGAAGGAGCTTACGTTCATCCAGAGAGACAAATACATATGGACGTAGGGATAGTCCTCCCTCTGGGGTCACCCCCCTAAATCAAATGCAGAATGACAACCTCCCTGGTTCAAGGTATTCGGTAAGTCTGCAGCTCATGAGCCCCCATCAGTGGGTTTGCCTTCATACTCAGCTGAGCGGCACAGCTGGTACAAAGCATTTAGTGAAATGGACTAAGATCAGCTTTCCCAATCAAGCAGGCTGCCTCTACCTCGTGCAAATACACAGAACACTAGTGAGAGGAGCAGGCATACCCAATGAGAAGGGGGTGAATTCCAGGCATGGGGAACAGCCAATATAAAGGCATAGAGATAGGAGATGGAGAGTGGTGTGTGAGGAACAGGAACTCTAGAGAGAGGGGAAGAAGGAAGGGAGAGAGAAGGGAGACAGAAGGATGAGAAAAGGGAATTGGATAGACAACTAAGCCACAGACCAAAGGGTAGGCCGGAATGAAAACAAAAGCCCAGCAACCTCAGAGAAAGTCACTGCTGTGAAAAGGACCAGAGCCACTTCCAAGAGGCCACTCTCACTTCCAGACATAACCCAGAACATCTTACCTTCCCTCTAAGCGGAAAGGAGTCAGGTTAAAAGAACAGCCCCAAATGGTTACTTTTCCAGCCTAGGAGACCAAAGGCTGTAGCAGCTCTTGGCGGTGGTACCTGAACTGACCCCTTCAAGAGAGGCAGAGGTGAAGAGGGAAGGCATTCCAGTGGTTCATACAGCCTGGGCTAAAGTGCAGAGGTGGGAAACCAAATGATGCATATCGGGAACAGCAAACGGGCCAGGCTGATTGGAAAGTTCAGGCCTAGGAATGGGAATAACATTAATTAAGCCTGCAAAAGTGGGCTGGAGCCAGATCATAAAGAGCTTTTAATGCTGACTAAGGGCTGAAAAAAAAAGACAAAAGCAACAATGTCTTTTCAGAGACAAACAATAAAGCATGACTGTATCCTCACAGAAGAAAAGTGGTGGACAACTAGGGCGGAGTGTCACATACACAGTCCGATACGGTTACACCGTCCAGTGTTTTCTACCTGCTTTTCCTTTGTTACAAAGAAGTGTTCAGTTTGGAGGGGAAGTAGGAATCCCTTGGTATTTCCATAAATGACTATGATGTAAAAAATATATACATATATGTGTGTATGTAGGTATACGTATGTACATATGTGTGTGTGTGTGTGTGTGTGTGTGTGTGTGAAGCTTTTTTAAAAGGCTCACCAGACCTGCAAACAAAAACTGTCCACTTTGCAACCTTCCCGCCCAGGCCACCTATGACTCTAAAAAGATCCCGGGGGAGTGAGGACGTCCCCAGCCCCACCACCCAATTTGTCTCCTTTCTCCAGACTAAGAACCCCAGCACGTTCATCACCGGCTAAGCTCCTCGGGGCTCCCTATCAGGGAGAGGACTGCCCCGTCTTTGTTTTCAAACCCGCCCCTATTCTGCACTCCACTGACCTCATCGAAAGACGTAGCTAGGATCCAACATAATCACTGCCTTGCCCTGCCCCTCAACTCAACTGATTCAATCATTAGTCATTTACTAATTATTTACATCGATGAATAATTAACAACAACTCTCCACACTGACGCCAACGACATGTCTGTCCGTTACAGAAATGTGCGTTGTTACTGTCATCATTATCGTCTTCATTTTTCTTAGAGCGCTAAGAGACCATAGTAGATAAAGCATTAGGTTGGAGTCAGGAAGCCTGAAGTTCTGATTACTCTCTGAAACCTCCTCCCTGGTGGACCACAGACACAGCCCTTAACCCCTCAGCAGTTATTAGGTCAAGAAAGTACAGTGGAAAGAGAAGGGAGTTAGCGGATCTGGGTTCAAATCCCACCGTGGAGGCTTACAACCAGCGTGACCCGGGGCAGGCTGCTTGATGTGCCCGGCCTCAGTTTCCTCCTCTGTAAAAGGAAGAAGCAAGACTAGACTGCCTTCTGAGGTCTCTTTCAGCTCCAGATGTGACACTAATATCCTCCTCTGTAAAATGGGGATTTAAAGTAGTTCCTACTTTATTGGGTCACTGGAAGCACCAAATGAGATAATGTTTGTAAAGCACTTTGTACTTAAGGCATCCTAGAAACGTCAGCTATTATTATTATATAACTACTACAGAGAGTTATATATGTATGTATGTATATATATCAATCAACATATATCAATCTATCTATGTGTGTATGTATGCATATAAAAGCTTTAAATTTACAAGGCACTTTACAAATATGATCTCATTTGACCCTTACAACAATCCTAGCAGGTAGGTGCTATTATGATCTCCATTTTACAGATGAGCAAACTGAGCAAACTGAGGCAGACAGAAGTTACACAACTTGCCTAGAGTCACACAGGTAGGAAGTGTCTGAAGCTGGATTTGAATTCAGGTCTTCCTGACCCCACGTCTTATTTGCTCTCTGCATTGTGCCACCTAATTGTCTATGCTATAATGTCCAAAACAGTAAGATCATTTTTAATCATACTGATACTACTACTAGATTAGATTAGAATATGATTATTGTTAGATGCATCTTTACAAAATGTTTCCTCCTATCTCATCTACTATTCGTTGCCCGGTTGGTGCTTTGGAACTATCCGATGGGTGAGCCTGCACAAAATGCCCAATGACGACGCCGTAGGGCGCCACCTCCGAAACTGACCTAATCCAGTGTTCCACATCCAAAGTTAAGACACCCTTCGAGGCTCCCAGGGTATCTGGTGAGCCCCCTGAGACGTCCTACACATAAAATGGCCTTAACAGAAATCTGGGGTCGTCGCTGACACGATTTTGGAATCTGCACAGTTTGTCCTTCATTTCTAGACGTCTCTTGAAAAGAGCAAGAGAAAATGCACACACACATATACACACAAAAGAAGAAAAAGAAAGAACAGTCATCGTGCAAGGCAAAGTGAAAGGAACAGAAGAAAGGTGTACTTGGCCCCTTTCTCAAAGAGAAGTTTGGGCCAATTGTTACTTAGGAGGAAAGTCTGGGCTGATGACAACAGCCCATGCCCGGTTCCCACCTACCTGAGCCCAGTTTCGAAACTCCACCTGACAGCCCCCCTCACGGCTCCAGATCGTCTTCCAATACTAAGGTCTGTGGGAGCCCAGAGGCTGGCACAGAAAGGCCCCTCCAATATCTCAGCACCTGGTCCACAGCGTGGGCTCCATCCACGCAGGACGGGAGGCAGGCGCTGGCTAATTCAGCCACGGCTGTCATGCATCACATTGCCCTGAACTGAATTAAGCAGCTATTATTACTCAACAGAGTGACATAATATATCACAAGCGCTCCCATCATGTCAGTGGGCAATGCTGTTAATGGGCCCATTAGAATTCTCCCACTGGCAGTAAAATGACTCCAATTTCAACGAAAATACAAGATTCATCATTCACACACTCACAATTCATTCACGGCGGCTGACAAGAGCGCCAGCCTACGGAGAGGCGTGCTCAAAGCTGCTGACGTCCTACCGGCTAGCCAAACCCTTTAATCATTCTGGCCCCATCAAGTGACAAGACGCCTTCGATCGCTTTCTTAACCAGCTATGACCCAAGATGCCAACAGTGCACCCGCCGGTACCCAGAGGCGCTGGACTCACCTTGGGCTCTGGCTTGGGCCGCACGTCTTCGCTTCCAGCGGAGTCAGGTAAGGCTGCCCACATGATGCTGGTGCTGGAGGAGGGCCACAAGCCCACCGCCCCGTTTCTCAGCTGATCTGTGGAATGCGACTTGGGGCCGCGCCATGCCAGGTTTTCTGAAATAAAGACCTAGACTGATGTCAGGCATCTTCCACAGTCAACACTGAAAGAGTCCCAGATTTCCACTTCATGCTATCAGCACCTCGCATGGGCTCGACTTCACGTGTGGTGGCATCACAAGGGACCTGTTTTAAGTGGGATACCAATTGTACGTTCTCACGCTCTCTGTCCTCATTCGTGTACTGGTAACCTCACAAGTTACACATCTTCAGGTTAGACACTGATCTTTCTACACATCCTCACAAAATAGTTTTATCATCATCAAATCAAATATATGTCGGCTTAAATTTGGGGTCATTTTTACCAGATACCAGAATGAAAACAAGTTCTTCAGAATTGTTTTAAATGCAATTTATACATCAACTTGTGAATTTATCTGGATAAGGTTTTTGAAAGTAAAACCAAATCCTCTCCTACCAACAGGGGATAGCCAGAGTTCCTGAAAGCCAACTTGATGAGAACTCTGGCCTCAGAGTGAAGACGGCCCACGTTCAAATCCACCTCTGACACGGGACAGTCTCTGTGTTCCTGGGGAAGTCATTCAGTGATAAGGATTTCCAGAGAGAGGAAGTTTATTCATTATTCACTGAGTTAACTCAATACACATTTATTAAGCGCCTACTATGTGCCAGACACTCTGCTAAGTGCTGGGGACACAAAAATCAGGAATTTTTTTATGAGTAGCTCTCCGTGTGGCCCAGCAACTCCCAGGGGGCTCCAAGAAATTTCAAGAGATCCGAAAGATCAAAACTTCTTTTCATATTTTTTTGTATTTTCATGACAATACTAAGACGTTTTGAGTTTCTAACGTGGCAAATAGCATAAACAAGAGCTATCTGATGAAGAGATCTTCAATAATTTTTAAGATTGGAAAGGGGTCCCGAGACCAAAACACTGGAGACCTGTTGGACCATAGCATTGAGAGCACAGGTCTGGTCCAGTCCTTTCCTTCCTTCCCTCTCCTCTCCTCCCCTCCTCCACCCCCACCCCACCCTAGTGTTGAGGACTAAAGATGGCGGGGGTCCTGCTAGTCTGAACCTGCTGGGATTATCATGCCCAATCTCAGGCAGCAGGTCCTAGAGAGGTCTTGGATAAGTTGGAGAGGATCCAAAGGTTCCGAGTTCTAGTCATCTCAAAAAATAAAGATGTTAACCAGACTTGGGCAGCACGGGGGGGAGCGATTGTAGCCTTCATGTATCTCTAGGGCTGGAGCTCGATCCAAGGCTTTCTGGAGCATCTACTACCTACCTGGAAGCCTGCCAGGCAATGAGAATCCCAACTAAAAGACGAAACCGTGCCTGCTCTCAAGGAGCCACGTTCTAAAGCCATACGGAAGGATACGTGTCCCCTGTGGGTCCAACTGGCAGAACCAAGAATGGCGGGGGAAGGGGCTGTCACAAAGAAGCCAGTTTAGGCCTGACGGCCACCATGGTGGCAGCCCCCTCCTTGGAGGTCTTCACACACCAGCTGGACGCCCCGGCTGCTGAAGAGGGGATGGGGGGGGCACTGGTGCTCCTTCCAACTTTGAGATGCTGTAAAACTCTTGTCTAGTATTAGGCGAAGTACCGTGTCCCCGTGACATTATCATACGCGCCTTTTTTATGAAGCATCACTTCTGAACTGACTTGCTAATGCCCCCTCGCCCCTCCCCACCCAAAGCATCAGGAAACACTTCCAAGGTCTTCACCGCTCCATTCCAACATTAAGAATAATGGGGAAGGGGAGGGTTTGGGTTTGACTCTTCCCACAAGAGGAGCAGGGGAGCAGACCTGGAAGTCAGCGAGACCAGCCTCAAATCCCACCTTGGACACACACCAACTGTGTGACCCTGGGCAAGTGCCCCTCCCAGAGCCCAAGACAACTCATCACGTAAGCTGCAGGGGCTGGTCTGGAACTCCCTCAACTAACGAATCACAGGTCTGACAGAAACATAATATGACACGCATGTCATATACATACTATTTCTCAGAAGTGGCATGTCACAAATGAATGAAGTATTTATTAAGCACTTACAACCTGTGAACCAAGCCACTCCCTGCCTCAGGAGGCCCACCCTCTAATACGGAGAGACAGCACACCGAAGTGGTCTGAGCTGCAAGTCAGAGGGAAGGGTCCTTAAGGTACAGACGAGCTTCGGGATGACCTTTGGACCCTTCCTTTTTTTTGCCCAACTCAACAAATATTAAGATCCTTGGATCATGGATTCAGAGGCAGAAGGAATTTCTGAGATGATAAAGTCAAAGTCTGCCATGTTATGATGAGGAAATCGAGGCCCAGAGAGTCAGTGACTCCTGCAGGGTCGCCCGAGGAGCACGTGGCTAAGCTGAGATTCTAATAGGGTTCCAGGCTTCGGGGCCCTCTGGGTAGACCCTCTGCATTTCCAGTTCTTACCTGGGGGTTCTACAGCTTCTTGTGACCCCACAATCCTTGGACTGTGGAAGCAGCTTTCTCTGGGAGTTTTTCCAAAGTACCTCCTCCTCCAGGAAGACTTCTCTGATCCTGGACATAATGACCGTGCCCCCTTTGACCCTCAAACGTTGTCCATACCTCTCTATGTATGTGTCCTATTTCTGGCAGGGACTGGACCTTCGATTTTATTGGAAACCATACCCACTTCAGAAGATCTCTACGTACTTGGCACGTTAAGAGCCTTAGAGTTTGACCTGAGGCACTGCAGAAGTGACTTACCTGGGCTGCCCTGGCTAGGATGAGGCCAAAGCCGGACCTTAGGCCCCTTAGGACCTTAGCATTCTGGAGTTAGAAGGGATCTCAGAAGCCATCTAGCCCACCACCTCATTTTACAGATGAGGAAACTGAGGCCCAGGCAGGCCCACAGGGTAACAGACATAGCTGGCCCAACTCTCTCAGTTTACAAATGAGGCCCTACTATTCTCCTTAGACAGTTCATTCCACTTTGGGATACTATTAATTGACAATTTTTTTTGCTGACATCAAGCCCAAATATATCTCAATTTGTTTTTTCTCTCCAAATCATGCTCCGTGTGCAACAATAATGATTATTTTGTTTTTTGGTTTGTTTTTTTTCGAGGCCTCCCCATCTCACCCAGGCTGAATTTCAGTACAGGGGCCACTTGAGGGTCTGACCCCACTGACTGGAGTGGGGAAGCTTCCCCCTGCTCTATTTCTGACCGAGCCCCACCCCGGCTCCCAGGGGCTCCCCATAGGCCCCACCAGCCTCAGCCTCCACAACGTGCAATCACAGGCACCACACCCAGCTTCACTAGAAATGCAAAGATTTAGGGCTGGAAGGGACCTCACATGAGGTAGGCCAACCTCCTTCATCTTACAGATAAGGAAACTGAGTCCCAGGGAGGTAAAAATAACTGGCCCATGGTCAAACAGGCGTAAATGATGCAGCCAGGATCTGAAGTGAATTGAATTAAAGACCTTTCCATCTGTCCTGGGCTAACATGTTCATCCAGGTTAATTTAATTTTAATGATAACTATTTAATTCAATTTAATTTGACAAGCTTTTATTAATGTGCCAAGCACTGTGCCAGAGACAAAAGATAAAAATGAAAAAATGAAAATCATCAGGAGTTTAAAATCTATTACGAGGAGTGGGGGAGACACAGGAGAGAAGGCTAAAAATCAATGTTCTATCTGAGAATCAGTAAGTTGGATAAAAGCTGTCATCGTTTATTATTTTAAAGGAACATGCAAACAATTAAATTCTACTGAAGCAAACAGGAAATCAGCAGTGGTGTGAACGGGCTGGGGGAAAGTCAGGGGTGAAAACCCCCAACCTGCCAGGAAACAAAGAAAGGGCTAAAAAGTGAGTCCGCAGGGGGGCTTCCATCGTTCCACCGGCAACTGAAATGGGGGCGGGGAACCCAAGCCCGAGTCATCACCCCAAGGAAGGAGACAGAAACACAAGTCAAGTCAACCAACATTTATTAAGCGCCTCCTATTTACAAGGCACTGAACCCAGTGCTGGGAATACAAAGGGGAATCAGTCACACTGCGGTGCCCGGACACCGACTTGGATGCGATCAGTTACTCCCGGCAGAAGTCTGCACAGATGGGCTTTTGGTGCCCCTCCATCAACAGAGGCACAGTGTATGCTCCACACAGAGGATTCAAGCACGTACATCGATGATGCTTTGGAGACCGTCGGCTCAAACCAAATAGCGCCAAACATCCCACGAGTAATTTCTGCGCTTGGGAGCCTTGGGTTCTAACGTAAAAACACCAGCAAGCAGGTCGCCCCACGGAGACGGCTGGGGACGGATGAGATGGAGCCCCAAGAGCATCAAGGGAACGTGGCTGAAGAGCCGTCTTCTGGCAGAGAAGCCCCTGACCTGGGGTGGGTGAGGGTCGCCCCCTCCTCGGACAGCCAGAGGGCCAGCTCTGAGGACGATTCCAGTGGCCTCTCCCACCCCATGACCACCGGAAAGGCCAGCAGGAAGGGTGGCCTTCAGCGGGAGGGAGGCCTGTGAAGGAAGGGAAGGTCTCCACAGGCAGAGAAGAAGGCAGATACGGGGCAGGGAAGAGTCAGCATGAACAAAGCACAGACATGAGAGGGGTTGGCATGAGGATGGAGGGTGACAAGGACTCCCAACTTGATTGTCACGTGAGAATTTGTGAGGGGGAGAAGCGAGACAGAGACGGCAAGAAGAAGCCGGCCTGGAGTGAAAGGACAGAGAACGAGGACTTTAAATAACATCGAGGGAGAATGCTGCAGTACCCGCGGATCCGACGGACAGAAGCCCAGCCCAGCGGCCCAGCTCTGACCTCACAAGGGCCTGAACTGAAAGAGTGAAGGAGGGGCAGAGACTGGCCCTGAAGGGTGACGGGGAAGGAACGGCCAGAGACGACCCCGAGGATCTGAGGGGGTGGCTGGAAGGACAAGAGGCCAGCGCCATGAACACAAACTGGGAAGTCGGGAAAGGAGGCGGGTCAGGGCAAGGGGCAGAGGAGAAAGACGCTGCTGTCGTCAGGGCCGCTGGGCACGTTGGTGCCGCCCTGCAAGCGGGCAGAGCTCTGGCCTCCGGGCAACCTTGGCAGAGTCGTGACCAGTGAAGGAAGGCAGAGGCAGGGATGAGCCCACTGGGGCGGGGGAGGAGAAACATGGCAGCTGAGGACAGCTGGGAGACACCCAACGTGGGGGGAGAGGGGGAAGGAGCAAACGAAAGAAGACGAGACTGACCGGGCAGAAGAACCAGAACACGGGCTCACAGGACCAGAGAAGGAGAAAAAAACCCAAGCAGGCCGCGGAGGAGCACAGCAAGTGAGAGCGGAGGTAGCGGAGAGGCCTGGGAGGACTCAGCAAAGGGCCACCAGACCCAGTGGTCTCAAGACAAAGAGCCACGGGTCAAAGTGTAAAAAGCAAAACCCTCAAAGGGTCTCCTACCCATGTCCACCTCCATTTTGTGTGTGTGGGGGGGGTGATATCCGTTGCTGTTATCAGGGAAGGTGAAGTCGAGTATTAGAGACGTCTGGCAGGTCAAACATTTCGGTGGAGGAGGAGGGGGCCGGGGCTACAGCTCCTACTGAAAGATGAAAAGAGACACGAGGCCCATTTGTCTGATTCAGAGAATCTTTGTGGTCCTTCCACACCAAAGGGAAAGCGGGTCTGATCTCAGGCTTCCTTGTCAAAGACAGGCTGAGAATCCCGGGTTCCCCAGGATGAAGGCAGTTGAGTAAAGCCCGGAGAGTAGAAGGCCCACAACGGCCAACCCCCAACATCGCTGACCCTTCAAAGGCAAGGGGGCTTAGCTGGCACTCCTGGAAGGAACTTGTTAAAAAATATTCTGACCATCACTGTAAACACTAGACATGTTTGGCCTCCCAAAAACTGGATTTTTTTAAAAATTAAAAACAGGATTAAAAAAAATTGTGAGAGGTTGGAGTTCAAAACCACATGCTACTTCCTTGTTCTATGGACCTCAACACTGGTTGTTCTCACAACCCTTTGGGGTAGGGGGATGCGGAGCCCACGGTGGTGGGGGCTGGGCGAAAGAAGAAGACTGTTCACTTTCCATGCCCAAGAAGGGGAGAGATGATAGCAGTGTCTCCCGAAAGCAGCGCCTGGGCTCCCAAGAAGGCAAAAGGGAGTGGATGACATTTCCCCAACGAGACTTCTACTTTTCTGTGCACCCCCAGGACTCGTCGATCTTACAAGTCATAGAAAATAAGGTCAGTAGGTGCAAAATACTTGTTGATGGACTTAAAAAACCACCGTCTGTTCCCTGGACTGCCTAAACCGGAGGGGGCGGGGTAGCCTGCAGGAGAAGACTGGGGTGCGTGGAAGGACAGGAAAGCCATCTCCAAGTACGTGAAGGGTGGTCCTGGGCAGAGGGGCCCCCCACTCCTACCCCAGAGGGCAGACTTAGGAGCAATAAGGAAGCTGCAAAGAAGCAAAGCCAGGCACAAACAAGTTCAGGAAAAACCTTCCTAATAATCACAGCTGTCCCCAAGTGGAATGAATGCATTGGGCTGTCTTGGGAGGTAGGGAGCTCCTCCTCACGGGAGGTCTTCAGGCAAAGGCTGGGGGGCCGGTCGGGCCTGCTGAAGGGAGGATTCTTGGTCGGAGTGGCCACTGAGATCCCTTCCAACTCTGAAATGCTGTGATTCTGTTATTCTGTGATAAACTGGAAGCACAGACAGACAAGACAGTAACAGTTAGATGCCTTCAACACAACTCATCACACTGTCGAGGGAGGCAGAGGGGCTGGTCTACCCGGCGGCTGCTGCGGCCGCTGCTGTGATTACTTCTCTCTTGTGACTCAGCTCTCTGCAGCCAGCCGCTGTCTGCAGCAGATGCAGGGAGGCGCTGCAGGTGGCATTTGGGACATGGGCTCCAAAGGGATTATTTTACCCCATTACGAAAAAGAGAAAACTGCAGATCAGAGAAAGCTCCACTTTGTCTGCCCTTGTTCACACAGCTAATACCTGTCAAAGGCAGGACTGGAACCCAGGTACCTCAATTTTTTTAAACCCCCTACGAGTCCTCCCCTCTCTTCACTCCTGCTCTCTGGCTCCTAATTAAGCCTTGGCACATGCTGCCTTGAGGCAGGCAGGCAGCCAGTTCAGGGCCGCCCCTCCCTAAGTCACCTGCGGCAAATAAGGGGCGAATAGAATGTTAGCTCCCTCAGGGCAGGACTGCTGCACCTTTTGTTTTTGTATCTCGGGGGTCCAGCACACAGAAGGCGCTTAATAAATGTGTCAACAGGTGCTTCTACCCTTAGCATTGGGGCTGGAGAGAAGGGGCCAGGACCCTACAAAAGACACTGGCCATTCCTGGGTCATTGGATGTGGCCACACACGCTTCTGGGGCACGTGCTGCCCTCAACCTCCCTCCCCATCCTCTGCCAGAAAGGAACCCTCCACATAAGGGGGCACTAAGTGTCTGCCAGGCAAAATCACTAAGACTTTCCCATCATCCTCTTACAGATAAATTAAAGGACAGCTCATAGTGGGGCACCATCTGGGACAATTCTGAAGTGCTTGGAAAGGAAGAACAACTCACATTTCCATCCATATGTCACAGTTAGCAAAGCACTTTTCCCATGGCCCATTCGAGTACTCTTATGCCCATTTTACAGATGAGGAAACCGAGATCTGGATAACTGACCAACTTGCTCAAGCAAATATGTGAGGCGGGATCCCATGCAGGTCAAAGACTAGACCCGCTGCACCATGTCCCCTTGCTCAAAGGTCAGAGGGTTAGACGGGACTGCAGGATCCAGGGCTGGCAGAGACCTCATCCAAATCCCCGGCTTGCCAGCTGAGGAACAAAGTGGCCACGCTGATGGCAAGTGAACCAACAACAAGAAATCTTAAATGACAAAAGTTCTTCAATTGGAGGCGAAGCCTTTTCTAGAATGTTCTGGAAAGCTTTACAGACCCGTCTGTTTTGGGGTTCACCAGCCATGCGGCCGGGGGGAGGGGAGCTGTTTTTTCTATCACAAGAGTGGCTAGCGAGGGATGAGGGAGGAGACAGGGAGGAAAAGAGACATGGCGGGAGGGGAAGGGGTAAATTTAACCCCATTTTACAGATGAGGAAACTAAGGATCTGAAAGACTTATAAATGACTTGCAAACACCTGCGGCAGGATTCAAACCCCAGATGCCGAGGTGAAAGAGATGGTCCAGGCCACCTAGTCCGACCTTGCCCCACCCCGGACAAGGAAGCTGAGACCCAAAAAGTGTGAGCTCCTTGAGGGCAGGGACTGTCCTCTGCCGTTTTGTATCCTCAGCGCTCAGCCCAATGCCCAGTACACAGCAGGTCCCTCGGGGAGTAAATGTCAGGATTCGCACTTGGGTCCTGGACTCCCCTTGGCAGGGTACCACCTCTGCCCACCACCTCTTCCATCTCATAAAGGATGGAGAAAATATGGCCCGGGTATCAGCACATCCCTGGGGCAAGCGAGTTCAGAGACAACCGGGCAGCGACATGTTTTCCTGCAAACCTACTAAGGGGAGCAGGGAAAGAGAACCAGGTGCGAAGTCAGCTCCTTAAGCCACAAGGGAAAGGAGGAGAAGAGAAAAAAGAGGATTAGAGAGGAGGGCACAGAGGAAAAGCGGGGAAATGAGAAACGAGGGATCCCCAAAACAGGGTCAGGCCAACGCATTATTCAGTTGGTTAAAATTCCGGGACACGGGGCCTGGCCAGAGGGGGCCCTGCCCCGGGCACTGAAGGCTGAGCATGGACCGCCCAGGATGAGTCTGGCACCCGAAGCCCAGAGCAGGGCAGGATGCTGCTCATGGCCACACAGCCGCTAAGCAGAAGACAGGCAAGTACATGATCACTATGCTGCTTGGCAGCTCGAGGGATGGAGGAGGAGCAGGAGGAGAGAATGTACAACTCGACATCTCAAAATACGAATGTTCAAATGCTTTACGTGTAACTGGGAGATGTTTAGCAAAATAAACAAACACATCTATTTTAAAACAGTATTGCAGAGAGCACAGCATGCTGAGCTTGGAGTAGCGAAGCCTGGGTTCAAATCCTGCCTCGAACACTTAGCACCCAGCCCGCCACCAGCAAATCCCACCCCCTTCTGAAGCTTGGTTTCTTTATCTGTAAAATGGGGCCAGCGGGATCTACCCCGGCACTAAGACATCAAAGTGCCCTGCAGACAGACCTCTGCATGCAGCCGCTCTCATCCAGAGGCTGAGCGTGGGTGTCCTTGAACCCCAGGCCTGACTCCCTGCACTCCAGAACTCTCCCCTACCGGCCCCCTCCCCCACCAGGGGAGCACCTGAGGAAGAAACTTTGGACATCGAGGGCACAGGTTCCAGAAAGAGGCCCGGCCCCAGGGTTGAAATCAAGCTGGGTTTCAGATGTTGGTCGGGCACGGGCGGGGGGAGCAAAGGGGTGCATCCACAAATGGGACTTTTCAAGCAACATCTCCGGACAAAGGCACAAAGGCCTCTTTTTGTATCCCCGGTACTTGGCACAGTGCCTGGCACACAGGAGACGCTTAATAAATGCTCATTGATTCTGGACCTAGAATGACTCCTTAACATGTCTGGTCCACAACGATTTCCACAAGGTCCACCTGGCTGGGGAACCGTCCTCCCCGGGCCCAAGTGAGGCCATAAAAATCCTAACTATGAGAAGATGAAATATCGTCCAGAACCACAAGGAATAAGACAACGTCTGGCTGGGAGGGGCCTCAGAGCCCACCGAGACGCCCTCTCACATGCCCAAAGCGTGCCCAGAAAGCGCTCATCCAGCCATTCACAGCTGTGGACATGCGGACAACAGCTGGGAAAAGGCCGGCCCCTCCTAGGGACCATCTGGCAGCCCTGGTGTGCTGGACCTGGAGTCACAAAGACTTGAGTTCAAATGCTGCCTCTGATACTTACTAGCTGTGGGACCCTGGGTGAGTCCCTTCATTTCTGTCTGTCTCAGTTTCCTCATCTACAAGATGAAGGGGGCAGATTTAACCCCTCAAAGGCTCCTTCTAGGTCAAAATCCATCATCGATATTCTCTTTAAAAAGAAAAAGTAGAACCTTTCAGCTAGTTCTTTGTTTTTAACTTTTAATCTCTGAACCGTCAGCCCTGGAGGTTAGAAGGCAACCTGGCCGAGCACTCCCTGCGGCCACCCAAGGCTGACCGGCAGGTGCTAGCGGGTCTGGAGAGGAAGGTGCCATTTGTCAGGCTATGGGACACGGGGAGGGGAAGGACAGCTAGGCGCACACAGGCACCCTGCAGGCAGCGTCTGTGGCACGTCTGAGGGAAGGGGCAGTGGGCAACATGTAGCGGGAGCTGAGGCGGGGGGGGTGCCCAGGACCTCCCCTCTCAGGGCCTTAGCAGGGAGGACCCAGTGAGCTCGGAGGACCCCCCTGCCTCTAAATCTGTGGTCCCATTCTCGCCCTCTCTCTGTCTGACCCTAATTCCAACTCTGTCTCTCCTCTTCCTCTCTCCAACCCTCAATCTTTCTCTTTCCCTCTTTCTCTCCCTCCCTCCCTCTCTTTCCCTCCCTGTCCCTGTCTCTCCTCTTTCTCTTTCTCTCTACTTCCTCCTCTCTCTCTCTCCCCTTCCTTCTCTCTCTCTCCCCCCCCCCCCCCCATTCCCAAAGAAACAGGTTCCATAGTCTACACGTTACTGAGGCCCAGGAGTTGGGTAGGGCCCAGAACAGACAAAGAGCTTCACCCTGGGCCTTTCCTTAAAAGATCAGTGACAATTTTTCCTCTGAAGTGACAAGGAGGGCAAAGGCCGCTTTCCCAAAGTACCAAAGACCTCATCTCTGGAGGTCTCCTTCACACTCCATCATCCCGCCCAAGGTTGCTGTCTACACCTCCAATCGGTTGGGCCAACAAGCTCTAATGAAGTGCCTACTATGCGCTGGCCAGCCACTGTGCTTAGCCCTGGGGCTTACAGTCGGCCAGGGGTATAGAGCATGCAAGCACTCAGACAGAGAGAGGGAGAATAATGGAACTCTTTGGTAGCCCCCAAATAATATGTTTATAAGGGAATACCAAAAAAAAAAAAATACAAGATCATTTTAGGGGTGGGGGGAGATCAGGAACAAAACCTTCACCCAGAAGTATCAGGAGCTGAACGTTAAACACAGTAACAAGGAGGGATCTGGGAGGAGGCGGGCAGGTAGGAGAGCCTCCGCCCTCCGCCTGACCTCTCACCTGTGCTACGGCACAGATCTGCGCCCTATGAGACCAGCCTGACGCAGTTGGGGCCCTCAGCGAGGGCCTGGGAGCCTCCCAGAGGTGACAGGCAGTCACTGGAGTTTGCTGAGCAGGGGAGTGACCGGACCGGGCACGATCACGCAAGGCCCTTGGGCAGCTGGAAGAAGGAAGGCCGATGGTGCAGGTGAGAAGTGACCAAGGTCTGAACTGAGATCGTCTTGTGGGTAGAGAAAAAGGACCGGATGCAAGAATGTGAATCAAAAAGTACTTGTGGGGGGCAGCTAGGTGGCGCAGTGGATAGAGCACTGGCCCTGGATTCAGGAGGACCTGAGTTCAAATCCGGCCTCAGACACATAGCACTTACTAGCTGTGTGACCCTGGGCAAGTCATTTAACCCCACTGCCTAGCTCCCCCCCCCAAAAAAAGTACTTTGGGCAGAGGAGGCTGGAAGCCAGTTTAGTGAAAAGGACCCTGGGTTAAGATCCAGAGGCCTCAGTTTCCTCATCTGTAAAATGGGGAAGATAATATCATCTAGATCTCCAGGCTCATGCTGGCTGGAAGACCAGGGTTTCCAGGAGGGAGGGAGAGAATGAAGACAAGAAAAAGAAAGGAGGACATCAAGCATGGACTTGGAGGAGAGGGCCTTGGCAAGGAGGAACAGAGAGGAGAAGATGTGAAGAACTACAATGACTGGATAAGAGGACACCAGCCTAGTCAAAGTGGGGCTCAACTAGATGGCGTGAGAGCCGAGTTCAAGTTCTGACCCGGCCACTGATTAGGCATCCAACCCTAGGCAAGTGGCCTCCCCTCCTTGAGCTTTGGTTTCCTCATCTGTGAAATGGGGGCAAGAATACTGCTTACTTCACAAAGCTGCCGTGGGGAGGAAAGCACTAGAAATGCGAGGGTTTCACGTTTGGGATAAGCCAGTGCTCCCACTTGTCTCTCTCCTGTCTCCCAGCCCCTCCCCTACTTAGAGACAAAAATTCATCTGTGATGGAGTGTAAGCTCCTCCAGGGCAGGGTCTGCGCAGCTCCCCCACTGTGCCCTGGAGATCTGCATCAGACCTAGGATTTAAGCTGCGTGGGGACCTTCTGGGGTGGAAACTCCCTCCAGCCCTCCGTAACTGGCACCTCTTCCGCTTGCTACCAGGGGCGCGTCACAGACGGAACTTGAAGCCAGGTATTCCTGATTCCAAAGCTGGCCCTCTGTCCACTACTCCATGCTGCCTCTCGGCTCGTAAACAAAAGGGGCATAATAAGTGTCTGTTGGTATTTGGGGAAACCTAGGGGGAGGGAAGTCGGCTTGTAGTTTCCAATCACAGCCTTACCACATTGTGGAACGTGGAAAGCCAAAGCCAACAGATTTCTGGGACCTGATTCAGCTCATGTTCCACACCTACAGGAAGTCTAACTGATTACAGTGAATTGGACTTGGAGTCGGGAAGACCCAAGTTCAAATCCTGTCTCAAGCGCTAACTGGTTGTGTAACCCGGGCAAAGCGCCTCAACCTCTCCCCGCCTCAGTTTCCCTCATCTTTAAAAGAGGGATAACAGCACCACCCACATCACAGGATAGTTGGGAGCATTAAATGAGACAGCACGCCAGCTATCCCCGCAGACTCGATCTGGATGGGCCCATGGGGTTCCCTCAAACCAAAGCCACTGGACAAATGAAAACGAAGACCTGTGGGCTAAAGGGACTTGTCCGGGATCACCCGAGGCACAGTCTGGGGACGGGGCCTGACCCAGACCAAAATGGAACTGGAAACGTTTAAGAAAACAAATTAAAATGTGATCGAACATAGATCATATCACAATGCGGTCGACAGGCCGCCGCAGGAATGCCGATGCAGGCTGGGTGACCCATTCCTATCTGATTTTGACACCACCGGGTTAGGGGGTAAAGTGCTGAACTTGGAATCAGGAAGACCTGGGTTCAAATCCTGCCTCTGACACTCACGACCTGTGTGACCTTGGGAAAGCGCTTCCTGTCCTTGGGCCTCAGTCTCCTCATCTGTCAAATGGGAGGGGGGCCTCCTCCAGGGCCCCAAGACCCCTCCCACTCTACATCTCGGATCCCATGACCCCAAGGAATCCCCAGTCAGGACCTGGGGTCAACTGTCATTCATGAGAGGAAATCAATACAAGAAGCGACTGGCACAGGATTGGGGGGAAGGCTCAGAGAGGGCAGCACCTGTCTTGAAACACACAACTGGTGCTGAGCTCGGTGGTTTCTAAGATGAGGAAGGGAAGCAGGAGTCCAGTTTGGGCACCCTCTAAATTCTGCTGCCCTGGGCCAAAGCACCACCTGCCCCCTTCTAGGGAGGTCTCCAAAGCTCCAGATCCCCTGAGGAGCACAGGGGCCTTTGATTCAGAGGAAGGGTGCCCAAGGAATCTGAAAGGTGATCCAGTTAGACCTGACTCCTTTTCTTCCTTTCTTTCTTTCTTTCTCTCTCTCTCTCTCTCCCCTTCCTCTCTTTCTCTCCCTTCCATTCTCTCTCTCTCTC
>NW_020954577.1:968213-969871 GCF_900497805.2 Vombatus ursinus
CCTGGATTACAGGAGGAGGAGGGGGTCTGCCGTCTTACCTGAAGGCCCCGTCCTGTGGCTATATTGGCCCACCTGGTGTATGCTCTGTTGTAACAGGCTCAGGCACTCTCCGAGGCAGCTCAGGGTGGCGGCCGAGGTAGCTTTGAGCAGCAACAAGTCCTGGTCCAGGGCCGTGAGGGGGCCCGAGCACGGCAAGGCCTCGATGGCTCGCACGAGGGTTTTCTGCTGCCCTTCCACTTGGCTCATCATCTATGAACAGGTCAGAAGACAAGGACAAGGGGTCAGCGCAGAGGCAGCAGAGATGGCGAGTGCCAATTCTCTCCCTCCGTTCCAGCCAGGGGCCAAGAATCCAAAAGCAGGAAGGACCAAGGCGGGCGGCTACCAGATCCCTGCACACCCCGGGAGTGGGCAGCGGTGCATTAGTCCCAGTAACCAGCCAGAGTCAGAAGGAAATAATCACAGTACGGTCAGCTGGCATTCCTGGTGTTTCGCGCTGCGGAGAGCTTTCTGGACAGGATTTCTTTTAATCTTTACACCAGTCCTGCCAGGTGGGCACTATGGTCATCCTCATTTTCATCCATGAGGAAACTGAGGCTAAGAGGGGACACACAGCTTGTGTCTGCGGCAGGATTCAAACTCAGCCCTTCCTGACTCCAGCTCTCCCTATCAGCCCCCTCAAGTTATCCACTGTCTCAAGTGTCCATCCATCTTTCGGAATACCCTGACCCCTCAGATAAAGATGTGAGACCTGCTCAGACGGCAATGTGTTTCAATGGGAAGAACACCAGAGATGCAGTCAGAAATTCCTGAGTTCAAATCCTGACTGTGCTGTGTGACCCTACACAATCAATTAACCTCTCTGTGTTGCTAGTGACAGACAAGCTCAGACTCGTCTACAACAGCACAGGCGGGTAGCAATCTGCATGAGTAACGGGAGTTCCCCACATTCACGAACTAACAGATCCTTCATTTAAAAGTAGGCAGCTACCTGCCCCAGAATTCTACCCCACCCAACACTGTGGCGGAAGGTGACACAGAGCTCCCTCTCGTCTTGGGCCGACAGATCACACGTGGGATTCTGCTGACCTTGATGTCCAACATGACCCATTACGGCAGGGGGGAGGGAACTCACATGCTGGAAGCTCCACCGGTGCCGGGGGCGACACATGCCTGGTACTTACAGCAGTGACACAGCAGATACACACACACATACACACACACACACACACACACACACACACACACACACACACACACATTCATACATATACATACACATATTTCATATACACACATTTACACATATATGCACACATTCACACATATACATACACATTTACACATATATACATACACAAACACATATATTTACACATTTACACATATACATATACATACACACACATCTACACATATGCATACACATATTACACATACACATTCACATATATACACACATCTATACATATACACACATATATATTCACACATTTACACATACACACATATACACACATTTACACATATATGTACACATTCACACATATACACATATATTTACACATACACACATATACTAACACATATATACACACCTTTACACATATACAAACACATATTTACACATTTACACATATACATACACACATCTACACATA
>NW_020954577.1:969881-1062885 GCF_900497805.2 Vombatus ursinus
ATACACATATATTTACACACACACACATTTACACATATACACACATACACACACATAGAAGAAGCATCACTGCGGGTCGTGCTACTGTCAAAAGCTCAATTCTACTGGAAAAGTGTTAATAATTAGGGACAAAGCAGCTTGGACATTGTGTTCTTACAAAACCCCTCCACAAAAACCTGTCTTGGTAGAACACAGCCCTGGAAAAGGAGGACACCCTCGGGGTGAACAACGCAACGTGTGACATTTTCCACTATTGGGGTGAAACACAACTCTCGAAAGCAAAAGCAATCTTCCGGGCCACAGTGAGGTTTAATTCCCCCAGAGCCTGCCCACACCCCAGCCACGCATCCCAAGAAAGGCCCTTGCCAGAACCCGACTGCCATGACTCAGCTTGGGAATCCCGAAGGCCGATAACAAGGCAACTTTGAGTCACAGAAACGTCCCATCTGGGGAGTGAGGGACCCAAGTTTCAGGACACTGCAGGGAGAAATTCCACCTCACAGATTCTCAGAATTCAAGCACTTATTAGGCACCTACTGTATGCCCCAGGCACTGTGCTCAATCTGTCCATGCCCTGGCAGCCTTGATACAAGCAGTCACTCGCTCACTCATCACTTGGAACATTCAGTGACAGAACACCCACATCCTGCCTCGGGGCACCTCCGACTGTGGGGAAGCTTCTCCCCAAACCAAGCCGAGATATGCCTCTCTCTAACTTCTGCCCTCCAGGGCCAGGCATTCAAAGGCTAACCCTCTTCTGTGACCCCAGAGCAGATCACCTGGGGAAACACGGCGCCCTCCATGGTCTCTCTGGCAAACATCCACCCAACAGGGCGTGACTTCAGCAGGAGACAGAATGACACCCTTGGCAGCGAAGTCATTCCCAGAACCCCAGTTAAGCTCGACAAAGCCAAGAGACCAGGACAGGAAGCAAAGCCGAGCACCAACGCCTTCAGAGAGCGTGGCGCTACATCCTCAGGGCTGGCACACAGGCATGGAGAGGACAACATCAGAGGAGCACACAAAGGACTGGGGGACATGGGAATGAATGAATGAATGAATAAAGCCTTCAAAGGCTTACTGTGAGCTTTAAAAGCGAGACTAGTCTCGGTCCTCGAGGCAGTCAGGCTGTATTGTGGAAGGGGACACACAGAGACAGGTTGGCTGCAGGACGGTCAGCAAGGCCGGTAAGTCCTGAGGGTGCAGCAGACGGTGGGTGGCCAGGCCCGGATCCCAAGGGGACATCAGTCAATCCACGGATGGTGGCAGGGGTCAGCAGGGCAGACAGGGTGGTCGGGTGCCCCCCCCCCCGTCTCACTGGAAGGAACAGAACCAGTGGCTCTCCTAACCCAACACCTGCCAGCAGTCAAGCAGTCAGGAAGGGTCCTAGGCTAGCTGGAAGGGGGGGCCGATGGCCAGAAGGGAGGATGCCCAAGGCCTCATGGTGGCAGAATCTTGCTGTGGGACAGCCAGGGAACGGGGAGCAGGGAGGGCTCTTCGGGGCGACGGGCGCCCCTGCTAGGTGATTGGGGAGGGGACACCCAGGACCGAGGGAGAAATGGGAAGAGCTAGCCAAGTCAGGCCACGTGCCCGACGGCCACAGACAGAGCGATGAGGCAGCTGTTCAGCCCAAGATGACGACGCATCTACCGCGTGCCAAGGCCTGCGCTAGGTGAGGACGACACAAAGACAAAACTGTGGAAGTCCCTGGCCTCAAGGAGGTGACATCCTCCAGGGGGACGCAGATGTAAACAGGTAAGATGAGGTAACCCGGAGAGGGAGAGAAGGGGAAGGGGAGTGTTAACAATGTGGGGAGGGGGGAACTCTGCCTAAGGGACAGCCCCCGAAGCCAAGCCCTGAACAGGTAAAATGATTCTGAGAGATTCTGAGAGATGAAGGGGCAGGGGGCAGGGGGCGGGAATGGAAGGTGAGTAATGACTGAAGAAGCCAGTCCCCAGGAGGCGAGAGGGGACAGGATGGAGGACAGGATGGAGGACAGGATGGAGGACAGGAGCAGAGAGGGCCAGCCTCGACCAAGAAGGGAGAACGAGGCAAGATGAGAGATTTGGAGGTTTGGGAGAGAAGAGGGAATTCACCATGGATGGCCTCAATCTTCTCGCTTCAATAAAACTGGACACCCTCTGCTAAGAAGGAAAGGAGAAAGATGGCCCCAGGGGCTGGAGGAGAGAGGTCTGGCACCGCCCAGCAGGGAGCATGACAGAACCAATCAGACAGGGATAAAAGGCTTCCCACAGTGGCTGGCCCTGGTTGAGACTAAGTAACATCACTGCAGAGAGGGCCCGGGGAGCCCGGCTCCGTAGCTTCCTCCAGCGCCACTCAGCAGCAAAGAAGTGGGAATAACTAACCTGGATGGGGTGGGAGTAACCCAAGCTGAGCCCCCCCCCCTTATTCCTAGACATTCCAAACACCCAGTTCACAGGGCTCCGGCAATGTCTGCTTCCCCACTGAGCACCATCTGTCCACCACCCTTGGCCACTACTGTCGGACCATCAACAAGCACTTATTGAGCTCTTACTGTATGCAGCCACTGGGCGTGAGGCTTGGCGGCTCAGTGGGGGATGCCAGGGCTGGGGAGGAAAGGGAGGCAGGGAGGCCAGGACTTAGGAATGTGTGCCAGAGCCTCACAAGTGATTCTGAGCTAAAATTCTTCCCACGGACATTCCTACTGTCATAAAATTCAAACACATGGAAGGACTGTTCGCCCCCAGCCTGGCCAATGGCTAAAATCCTTAAGACTGGAGCTGGAAGAGATCCCAGAGACCCTTCTATGACTCCCCCACCCCAAAATACACACACATCCATTTTCCTGATGAGGAAAATGAGGTCCAGAGACCTGGCCTGGTTTGCCCAGCATCACATCAACAGTCAACGGCAGAAACGGCCCGAGTGGTCCGACGTCCCATCCCGTCATTTTTCCCCTGTATGCCCTCCCTCGTTAGGTGCAGAGGGAAAGCATTTCCACTGCGTCACAGGCTGAGAGCTGGAAGAGACCTTGGACACCAGCCAGTCTCACCCTCTTATTTACAGAAAAGGAAACTGAGGCCTCACAAAGTTAAGTGACCTGCCCAAGGTCTCAAGGGCTGGAATCTGGGCCCACTCTAGACTCCCTCGGGGCAGACAAAACCCAAACCACCAACCAAATCTGGACAAAACTGCTTGCTTTCAGCCTCCTCCCAGGATTCTGAGAGCAGAAGGCTTAAGGTAACGATGATGAAAATAGTAAAAATGGCGGCATTTATGAAGTGCATTCAAGTTTGCAAAGCCGATATCATCTCATCGGACCCTCACCGTAACGCTGGAAAGAAGGGACTGTGGCTAACCCCATTTTACTTCCTGTAGACAGAACCAGACGGGACCGAAAGGACTCTGGAACCACTGAGGCGCGAGACGCAAGAACAGCAACATAAGAGAAATCCAGCGATGCCCAAGTCTGTGTGGTCGGCAGAAAGCCCGAGGCCCTCAGTAAAAGGGGGCCGCCTGTCCCGCCCTCAGGAGATGCCTGAAACTGGGCTTATCATCTCACTGAGCAGCGAATTCAACTTCAGGACCCAGAGGCAGACCAGGCCAGCGTGGAAAGATGCCTCTGAATCCAGAGGACTTGAGTGCAAATCCTGCCTAGGACGCTTATACTCCCCTCTGTCACCACAACTGAATGTCTTAACCTCTGGCATCAGTTACCTCATCTGTAAAATGAGGGAGTTGGTATGTGGCTTCCAGCTTTAGATCGATGATCAGAGGTGCCCCCAAAAGGCCTCAGACCGAAATGCTAGAAACCCAACTTAGCCACTCTGTGCACATACTCCAGGGCACATCCAAGGGCGGGCCCCCATCTGTGTGGTTTCAGGTCAAATATCTGGAGAGTTCAAAAAACCTTGATTCCCTCATTGAAGCACAAATATATTTCTAAAAACTCCTCACTTTCGACAGCAATGATGGAAAACCAAAGCAAATGGGCCACAGGGGCCTCTCTTCTCCTCCAACTCACTCCACTGTCATTCTCCCGTCTTCGCCTTTTCACCCAAGACAACTCAGCCAGACGCTCCCCTGGTAAAATATTTACGTGCCGCTGAATCTGTTTTCTTATTTAAATCGTGGCTTTTCGGAAAGACCCTGCATCCTTCTTTGCGTGGGGGAAGAGGAAAAAGGCCATTTCTGTATTTGAGCTTTTCAGACCAGATTGATGACACCTGTCCCCCATGTTCAGTAGAATGCCAGCTCCTGGAGGGGAGGTCCTCTGTGCCCGCAGCACTCAGAACAGTGCCTCACACACACAGTAAGTGCTTCATAAAAGCTCAGGAGCTAATAATAATAATAATGACAATAATGTTTTGGTTAAATCGTTTCAGTCACGCCCAACTCTTTAAGACCCCACCTGGGATTTTCTTAGCCAAGATACTGGAGTGGTTTGCCCGATGATGATGATGATGATGATGATGATGATGATGATGATGGTGATGGTGATGATGACGATAAACTGACCTACTCATGTTGAGACTGGCAATTCTTTGAAGCTTAAAACATTTGCACAAAGAGCTTTCAGGTTATTTCTTTTGTTTCGCTGATGATTTCATCTTTTACAAGGTAAAGGAAGCAATGCGGAGAATTGCCTTTCTGACCAAAAAGGAAGAAAGATGAGCCTTGTCCGGCTTGACCCTAGGGAGGCAGAGAAAATGCAAATGGGTAGAAATTACAGGGTCACAGAGCCCAGCTCAAGCTAAGGGAAAGCTTCTTAATAATGACCACTGTCTACAATTAGAATACTCAGCTGGAGGAAGGGCTGAGCCCCTGTCAGTGGAGGGCTGCAAGTGGAGCCTGAAAACTGGTGGTCAGAGATGGTGTAGACAGGACAGGAGTCATAGGACCACACACCTAGGGCTGAAGGGGCCTTGGAGGGCGAGCCGACCCCTTCACTTTAATGATAAGGAAACTGAGGCCCGGAAGAGTTAAGCGACCTTGTGGCCAGTCCAGAGATGGAGGTCTGACCTTCCTTCCTTCCCATTCTGTGATCTGATTACTCACCCTTCCGTCACGTGGGGCAAAAACAAAAGGAGGAGAGGAAAACGTCCCCTGCTTCTGATCAATCGCTGAAAAGCGTGGCGAGGCCCCCATCAACGCCACGCTGGGGTTGCGCCTTCTCACTCAACCTCCGCCGACGAGGCGGCTCCCTCGGAGAACACGAATCCAGAATTATCACCCAGGAGATGCTGGCGAGGGTGAGAGATGACTGCATTTTTTAAATACCACGAGCCGGTCCCGAGTACTAATGTGCCAGCTAACCCGAGGGGCAGGACGCAGAGGACGAGCCAATTCACTCTGAAGGAACGCCGGGTCTGATTTGTTTTTCTAACGGCGGCGATGGCTCCGTCCTCCTCCATCCCACAACAGCCAAAACAGCCCGGATGCACACGGTGCTCCAACCCCGTGATGATCTTCGTGGGAGGAGGGAACAGATGGAGGCTCTCTCGCCAGGCCTCCTCCCCAACCAAGGTGCACAATGGCGTGTCCTCCTTGGAACCAGGGCCTGGAGCTACGCCTGAATCAAGCAACCGTCGGCAGTTTTTCTACATTGCCGCAGATCCCAAAGACCAGAGCCGCTCCAAGGCTATGGACGTTTCCAAAAGAAAGGCAAGCCACCAAAAACCACCTGAAAACTATTTCAAAATTAGCAAAATTAGTGAAAATGTTGGTGCTACCACTCTGTTTCCTTCAAACGAGCAAAAATGCAAAAGATAGGAATAAAGACTGGTACAGGGAACTCCCAGGTGAAGAAAGTTCCCCCCAAAAAACCAGATTAGCACCTTTTTTGCAGCTTAAAAGGCATGGGAGAGCACTGAGAGGGTGTCTTACCCAGGGTCTCACACCTGGTATAGATCAGAGGCCAGGACTCAAACCCAGTTCTTCCCAATTTCGAGGCTGCCCCTCTCTCCACTATCCCACAGTGCCTCTCAGAGATGGTGAATGACAGAGAATGTCCACTTTGGAGGGGCAGAGGGAAGCCAAGGACCCTCATTTACTGGGGGTGAATCACGCCCAGCGCTCTAAGAAACAATTTGGAGGAATTACGCAAGAAAAGTTCATGCATTCCCATTCCGTGTGACCCAGAGAGCTTTACACCAATGACAAATGACATTTATAGAGGTGTGCAACATATCTTAAATTATCTGAGTCTCACAAAACTCCTGTGAGGAAGTACTACTGTTATCATCACGTTTTGTTTTTTTGTTTTTTTTTAACCAGATAAGGAAACTAAGGCTTAGGACGGCCTGCCCATTACCTAACTCACACGGAGAAAATCTTAATAATGCCAAATAAACTTTGTTTCTTGGTTTTTCTTTTTGGTGAGGCAATCGGGGATAAGTGACTTGCCCAGGGTCACACTGCTAGCAAGTGTCAAGTATCTGAGGTCACATTTGAACTCGGGTCCTCCTGACTCCAGGCCTGGTTCTCTACTCACTGTGCCACCAACCTGCCCCCAAATACACTTTTAAAAACACTAAAAAGGTAAGCTACTGTTATTAATTACTATTAAACTGTCTGTGGCTTGGGATGGTGGTCACTCGCTCTCTCAATGGCCTCCTGCGATAGGGAAATTCCAGCAGATTCCTAGACAGTCCCTAACTTCTACAGGATTCAAGCCTTTTAAAATAAATCGCACGGCCATCTCTAATCAACAAGCTAATGCGACAACAGGATTCACTTCAACGTCCCCCCTCTTAAGAACATTCAAGCGCCGGCCAGTGATGCTCGGACAGAGACACGCGTCCAGCGGGCACTGCCTTCCTCCATCGCAAGCGAAATCCTCTTGGGGGTCCAGCTGCCAGGAATTATCGTGGCGGCCCTCCTCCTGGGTACATTCCATGGTCACAAATATTTCAGACAACAGCCCAGAAAGTACTGAGGGTGAAGCCGCAGCGCTCAAACACAGGTGACTGTAAAAACGGGCAGCGTCCTTCACGCATCGTGGAAGTACATAGCCACTGCGGTCAGGCGAGGACTGCGGGGTGACTTTTCAGGTGATACTGAAGGATGTGCTTTATTTATGCATCCACACTGATACGTGGTCACCTTTATATAATCAAAAACAAACATGGCTAAGGTAGCTGGTTAGAGTGAGGGGTACTTCTAAAGCCAGCTTGAATGGACTCATGAGAGCTGATTGTTAAATTTCCAGTGTGAGCGTTTACAGCTTGGAAATCAGCAACAACAAATCAGGGCTTGATTTATTGTTATATCGACTGTCTATACGTAAGAAAGTAATGGAGAAAATGTGTCTTGTGTACGTTTCCTCCACCATCACCACCATCCCAGAAAGCTGGTTGTTAAACATTTCCCAGTACACCTCTGGGTGAACTGCCCAATCATTCTGGTAATCCGAAGAAAGCGACTAACACGTCCACACCCTTGGCCCCAAAGAGCTGACTGCCAGAAGGTGTTTGTATTGTCCCTATTTAACAGATGAGGAAACTGAGGCACATAACGGTCAGGTGGGCATCATCTATATAGCTAAGGAGATCAACTTGGAAAGGTCCTATAAACACTAAAGTATTTCTAGTTTTGTGGCAGCAGAGAACTGGACACAGGGCAGATGGCCAGTGATTAGGAATTGGCTGCGTTGGGGGTGAAGGTTGAGACCACGTGCCTACCAATGAACCCCTGTGGACGATACTTCACACGGTCACAGATTCGGAGCTCGAGAGAACCCTCACATCAGGCAGTCCGAGGTCCCTGAGGGGGAGCCCAGTCATCTCCTGACGGAGAACAAGCCACATCCTTGAACTGAGGACGGCTGCTGAAACATCACGTGGACCACACAAACATCCAGGAAAAGAGGCAATCCCCAGCCAAGGCCCTTCCCATGGTCCTGGGTCTCGGGGTCCTGCGTAAGCCACAAGTCCCCTTCGTGAAAACACAAATTTCCTTTCTGGCAGAGGCTTTTGGCACTGAGCATCATACCCAGAACGGAGATGTGGGGAGGGGGCCCGATCGCAACCCGATAGAACAATTTACTGCTTAGGGGTATCCAAGCATGCTACCTTCCACCTCTCTGCATCCTTCAGGAAAGCCCAGGCACGCGCCCGGTAGGATACCTCTCACTGTACAGATGAGCAGACGAACGGCCAGAGGGATTGATGTCATGCTATGGTAAGGGGCAGAGGCGGATTCACATCTCAAATCCAGAGCTCTTGCCATGAGACCAACTAATCAACGAGGACTGGCTGGGCAGGTCCTCAGGGCCCGGATGCCCAGGCGTGGGAGAGGATGTTGTCCTTGCCCAAACAAGCCCACCGTTCTGAGAGGAGAAAGAAAACAGGGAAACCCTTTTCAAGTGTATCTTCACAGTCCAGAGGGATTAGAGGTCAAACCCCAGTTTGGCCACTGGGTCGGAGGAGACAGCCTTGGAGCTCCCTCCAGCTGCGAAACGGTGACCCCGTGGTCTTCGCTTAGAAAAATGAGGCGTGGGGTCAGTTATGTGAATGTTATCTTGGGGTGACATTCTCACTGTAGAGACAAGACTTTCAGGGGACATTAGTCACTCCCCTCTAAGTCAACCAGACATAGTCAACAGATCGCCAGACTTGCAGTCAGGAAGACCGGAGTTCAAAACCTACATCAAACCCTGAAAATGTTAAAAACAAAAAATAAATAAATAAATTAATTAATTAATTAAAAAAACACATTTCATGGCACATTGGGTTAGACTTTCATCATCAACTCCGGACCGAGGCAGCCCCAGTAGGTTAGGGCAGGCCTTTATAGGAGAACCCAAGCTTCTCCTGAGCGAATGTCTAAAATCCAATCATCACCTTCCTGAGTTTTTTGTATCCTGTCAAATCCCAATCTTCCCGCTAAGACTTTTAGAGTGTGCACACCTACATTAGCAGCTCTTCCATACACTTTTCTCATGTCTCCCAACTGCAAAATAAACGCATGCTCCAATTCATTCCTTCACTACAACATGAATACAGAGTTCACTCTAGGGATAAATTTCATCTCTTTTTCACGTATATTTAGCAGAGAGTTTGGGAGGAGAAACTCGGCGCAATCCAAGCATGAATAAATAAAACAGAATTCAAAGAGTTATCAGTGTAAATAATCCAGGCCCTCCCCACAGGGTCTCACATTATTCCGTGGCTTGCCCTGACTACACAGAAGCAGGAAAAGAGGCCACTTGTGGATTTCAAGATTAGTTCCCAGACACGAGTCAATTTTCAAAAATCCAGTAGGGTTTCATCCTCTACTAAAGTCCTTCTTCCGGAGTCATTTTATGTACCTGAGCCTCAGTTTCTTCATCTGTAAAATGAGCAGATTAATCTGGGTGACCCTGAAGATCCCACCCAGCTTGAAATCTATGATCTATGAAGCTTCCTAGTAACACAGAGGCAACCCCTGGGTTTTTCACAACCACTCAGATTGTACACCGAGCTGGAGGCTTGGTGATGTCATGGGGGTGAGTGTGAGTTTCAGCGTGAGCATAAGTGTGGTATGTGTGTGTGTGAGAGAATGTAGGTGTGAGTGTGCTGTGTGTGAGGGTGTATGACAATATGTGCACTGTGAGTGTGGGTGTGGGTATATAAGTGTGGGTGTGAATGTAACTGTGGTATGTGGGTGTGGTTATAAGTGCAAGGGCGCTGTGTGTGCATGTGAGTGTAAGTGTGGTATGTGAAGGTGTAAGAGTGTGTGCACTGTGTATGACTGTGTACACATGAGTGTATGAGTGGGTGTGTGAGTATAAGTGTTGCGTGTGTGAGGTTGTATGAGTGTGTGTGTGTGAATGTAGGTATGAGTGTGCTGTGTGTATGTGAGGGTGTATGACTGTATGCGCACTGTGTGTGGGTGTGGGTGCATGAGTATAAGTGTGAATGTGGTGAGCATGTGTGCGCATATGAGTGTATATGTGGGTGTATAAGTTGTGTGTGCTCCATGAGTGTGGGTACGAATGTAACTGTGGCATGGGTGTAAGTGCGGTATGTGAAGGTGTATAAGTGTGTACACGTGAGTGTATGAGTGGGTGTGTGAGCGTAAATGTAGTGTGCGTGTGTGTGTGTGTGTGTGTGTGTGTGTGTGTAAACGTGAGGATGGCTGCCATCCAAGCAGCAGTCCGCAGAAGTCATCCCCACACTGGCTTCGGGGCGATACGTGTTTTGGCCACCACTGCTCTCAAAGACCACCTCCTACATCACAGAGGGGTTGTCACCTACATACACAGAAAGACCACGCCCTTCCTAGAAGCAGTGGGGGAGGACTCCAGGTGTGGGAGCAGTCACTTCACTGACGATTTTTGCCATCCACTCTTGCTTCCCCCTCATGGTGAGAAGAAAGATTGAACCAGGACTGGCCCTGGTCCTCTCTCCTTGAAAGGACGAAGATGGAGGGGCAGAGCCAAGATGGCGGACAGAAGCCAGGAATGTGCCTGAGTTCTCCCAGTTTCCCTTGGAAACAACATTAAATCAAGCCTCTCAGAAGAATTCTGGAGTGACAGAATGCACAGAAAGATGGAGTGAAACCATTTTCCAGCCCAACATAACTAAGGAGGCTTCAACCATGGTCTTCCAGCCCAGCACAGGCAGTATCCAGCCAAGTCAGCCTGAGGCTCTTAGCACAGGTCAGCCTCCAAGGCCCCTCCCTCATGGCTCTGCAGGTCAGCTGTGAGGCCTGCAGCCCCAGCACAGCAGGCAAACCGTCAGCACCGGAACCCAGGGCAAAATAGGTACAAACTAGGCCAGGCCAGGCCACCCCCAAACAGTGGGCAAGCCACCAGCCCCAGAGGCCCTGGTGCAGAAAGCCAGTGCCCAGGGCCCCAGTGCCAGCACGAGAAGCTGCCCCCGTGCCCCAGGAGCAGAGCTCAACGTTTAAAAATGAGCAAAAAACAAAAAAGAAAGCTACTATGGCAGCAGGGAAAATCAAAACAAACTCAGGACAACAATGTCAAAATGCCTACATGTGAAGCCTCAAAGGGGAATATGAATTGGTCTCAAGCCAAAAAGTCCTCTTGGAAGAGGTCAAAAAGGATTTTTAAAATCAAGTAAGAGAGGTAGAAGAAAAACTGAGAAAAGAAATGAGAGATACGCAAGAGAATTATGGGAAAAAAAAAGTCACCAGCTTGGGAAAGGAAGCACAAAAATTGACTAAAGAAAGTAACTCCTTAAGAAACAGTACTGACCAAACAGAAAAAAAAAAATCCACCAAAGAAAACAACTCCTTTAAAAGTAGAATTAGCCAAATAGAAAAGGAGGTACAAAAGCTACCTGAAGAAAATAATTCCTCAAAAATTAGAATTGGGCAAGTGGAAGCTAATGACTCTATGAGACATCAACAATCAGTCAAACAAAATCAAAAGAATGAAAAAATAGAAGAAAATATAAAATATCTCTTTGGAAAAACAACTGACCTGAAAAACAGATCCAGGAGAGATAATTTAAGAATTATTGGATTGCCCAAAAGCCAAGATCAAAAAAAAAGCATGGAAAGTGTCTTTCAAGAAATCATCCAGGAAAACTGCCCTGATATCCTAGAACGAGAGAGTAAAACAGTCATCGAAAGAATCCACCAAATACCTCCTCGAAGAGATCTTAAAATGAAAACTCAAAGGAATATTGTAGCCAAATTCCAGAACTATCAGGTCAAGGAGAAAATACTGCAAGCAGCTGGAAAGAAACAATTCAAATATCAAGGAGCCACAGTCAGGATTACACAGGACTTAGGAGCTTCTACAGTAAAGGATCAGAGGGCTCTGAATATGATATTCCAGAAGGCAAAAGAGCTTGGATTACAACCAAGAAACAACTACCTAGCAAAACTGAGCATAATCTTTCAGGGGAAAAGATGGACATTCAATGAAAGAGGGGACTTTCAAACTCTCTTGATCAAAAAAAAAAAAAAAACAAACAAACCAGCAGAACAGAAAATTTGACCTTCAAAGACTTAAGAGAAGCATAAAAAGGTAAACAGGAAAGAAAAAACATACGGTATTCAATAAGGTTAAACTGTTTACATTCCCATATAGAACGTAAGATTTGTAACTCTTAAGAACTGTATCTCTGTTAGGGCAATTAGAAGATATTTGGACGGTGTGGGTACAAGTTGACTTTGATGTGATGATAAAAAGAAATTAATTAAAAGGTGAAAAAAAGGACTGTACAGGGAGAGGAAAGGGAGAGGCAGAATAGGGCATGAAAGACCTATTACAGTAGAGGGAAAGAAGGGAGGGGGTGAGCATTGTTCAAATCTTACTCTCATCAGATTTGTTTCAAAGAGGGAATAACACACATTGAGTTGGATAGAGAAATTTATCTTACTGTATAGGAAAGGAGGGGAAATTGGTATAGCATCCAGATTCTTAGAGGAAAAGCTAAATTGTTGTTTGAAAAGTTAAATGAGTCACAGGAAGAAAAAAGCAGCAAAACTATACTATTGGGGGACCTCAACCTCCCCCTCTCAGAACTAACCACAAAATAAACAAGAAAGAAGTTAAGGAAGTGAATGGAATTTTAGAAAAGTTAGATATGATAGATTGCTGGAGAAAACTGAATGAGGATAGAAATGAATATACCTTTTTCTCAGTGGCACCTACACAAAAATTGACCACGTATTAGGGCATTAAAATTTTCACAATCAAATGCAGAAAGGCAGAAATACTAAATGCATCCTCTTCAGATCATGATGCAATAAAAATTACATGTAATAAAGGGTCATGGAAAGATAGACTAACAATTAATGGGAAACTAAATAATCTATTCCTAAAGAATCATAAAATCAATAACTCCATACAAGAGAATGACAATAACAATAACATAGCAAAACTTACAGGATGCAGCAAAAGTGGTTCTTAGAGGAAGTTTTATATCTCTAAATGCCTACAGGAATAAAAGAGTAGATCAATGAATCTGACGTGCAATTAAAAAAAGCTAGAAAAAGAACAAATTAAAAATCCGCAATTAAAAGCCAAATTAGAAATTCTGAAAATCAAAGGAGAGATTAATAAAATTTAAAGTAAGAAAGCTATTGAACTAATAAATAAAACTAAGAGCCTATTTATTAAAATAAAAAAAAACTAAAATAGATAAACCTTCGGTTAATTTGATCTTTAAATAGGAAGAAGAAAACAAATGACCAGTATCAAAAATGAAAAGGGTGATGAATTCACCACCAATGAAGAGGAAATTAAAGCAATGATTAGGAGCTATTCTGCCCAACTGTATGCCAATGAATCTGACAATCTAAGTGAAATGGATGGATATTTACAAAATATAAATTGCCCAGATTAACAGAAGAGGAAATAAAATATTTAAATAACCCCATTTTAGAAAGAGAAATTGAACACGCCATCAATGAACTCCCTAAGGAAAAATCTCCAGGGCCAGATAGATTTACAAGTTAATTCTACCAAACATTTAAAGAACAATTAATTCCAATACTATATAAACTATTTGTAAAGGTTCTCTGGATGGATCCCAGGGAATCCCTGCATTTGTATGGCAGAAAAACTGTTGCATCTTTACTTTCCCTGACCTCTAACTAAAATTTAATATTTCCTTTGATTATAATTTTTTAAAATGCTACATCGTGAGAAGAGTCCCGAGGCATCACATCACCAGGCTGACAAATGGGTCCATGACATAAAAAAAGGTAAGAGTTCTTGCTCTGGATGGTTCCCGAGGATCAAAATTCTCTGCTTCCAGAACAACAGGAAAAGGACCAGTGAGGGCTGGAGTAACCTCGAAAGGCCTCATGGTTATAGGACAAGACCACTGGGATTGAAAAGAAGCAAAATTTAAGAGACCGAAGGGATGGGGAAGAGCACTTGGCTTGTAACAATCCCTTAATAAGTGCATTTTCATTCACTGACTCATTCAGATCCCCTAAGAGACTGTCCTTTAATGGACCCCTACCTTCATCTCCCCTGCACCCAAATCTGTCTCCTAGCTGACCATCCCTGCCCTCCCAGACATCTGCAGACCCTGGACCTCAGCCTTGGCCCTGAGCGAGCAGCCCCCACCTCCCACTGGTACGTTTTTGTTGAGTAACCAGGGAAGCAAGATTTGCTCCTACTTAAAGCTTTCAATTTCCTCTGCTGCGTTCTAAGCCATCATAAATGAGCAGGTGCGCTGTTTTCAGGGAATAATTTGGACATTATGACAGAGGCCTCTTTCACGTTCATCCCAAAGCTCATTCACTGTGGAAAACTCACACATTGAATAAAAATCAGATTTTCATTTTTTGTGGGTTTGTTTTGTTGGGGGTGGAATGGGTCTAAAACTCTAACCAGAAAGTTGATGTGGTCGACTACCACGGAAGAAACACCTCCCGTGGATGCAGGCCAGCGACTCTTCTGGAACCGGGTCTGGGGGAGAGTGACTGACCCAGGGCCCCAAAGCCAGGATGAGTTGGAGGCCGGCCGTGAACCCAGGTCTTCTAGAATCCAAAGCTGCCCTAGGGCACCTGCCCCTCAAAATGACCTTCTGCGTTCATCTTCTATACGGTACCTCTCCCCGTTAGAATGTAAGCTTCTGGAGGGCAGGGACTGCTTCACTTTCATCTTTGCACAATGCCTGGCAAACAGTAAGTGCTTATGGTTACTTGTTGACTTGACTCTGGAGTCTAAATCTATGAGTTATATTTTTTGTGAAATAACAGCAGGTTTTTTTTTAACCACAATATGGAAAATTTCTAACTTATAATAAACTAGCTGGATAAGTCAGGCATGTGACCACCCTTGCTTGTGTCCACCAGGCTTTTAAAGAGCAGCCTCGTAGAAAAAAATTGGAGAGCTGTGAATAAGAAAAGCCTTATGCTTTCATGGCTGGAAAAGACCCAAAATGCATTCCTGTAATACTTGGGTCGAAGATGTTCCCAGCAGCTTTAAATAGCTTAACAGAAAAAACCACCTTCCTGCATGAAACAGAAAACCGCAGTTCAGAGGAGTGAGATGCAATCTATCAGCGTCATCACTGAGCAGCGGGAAGGTGGGTCTGCACTTTGGGTTCAAGGAAAAACCCATGAGAAAGGTTGCTGGAGAATGACTGAACCCCCCCGAAAAAAAGCTATTTGAGGAGTCTACTTTGACATCCAAATCAATACATTTAGAGCTTCTGTGGCAATCTGGGAGTACATTTTCCTAACCCTTAATAACGATAATATTCAAGATGGTTTCAATTTGTTTATCAGCACAGAACTTTAAAATAATTGAGTTGAGTTAAGCCAGGGCTTTAGAAGCAATGAAAACCAAGCATCAGTGAGGGATATTTTCCCCTCTATAATGAGAGAAAGCCACAGCTGTGTGGCACGATAACAGAAATGAATGCCCACATCTCTCTCTCTCTCTCTCTCTCTCTGTATATGTATATGTGTGTGTATACATGTGTGTATATATATATACATATACACACATATATACATGTGTATATATATACATATACACACATATATACATGTGTATATACATATACACATATACATACACATGCATATATTTTTATATATTATATATTATATATTCATATATTCTTTCCTGAAATAGGTCTTTTTTCCATCACTCAGGCTTCTGGGATTTTAAAAGTGTTTTAAGACCTAATATGTTTTTTTTTAAATATCTTCCTTGATATAGTTGTTTAAAATGTGTTGAAAACACAAACCTAGAAAGACACAAATCCAACCCAGCGAGAGGCAGCTAACGTAAGGATAAATACGCTAATGAGAAAGGATGGGTCACATGTGCTTCACACTGGGCATACTAATAACTGGAAAATGGATTTCATGGTTTGGAACTCAATTATCACCGACCCAGGGACCCTACAGGCCATGTGGACCAACCCACTCATTTTACAGATGGGAAAACTGAAGCTCAGAAAAGTTAAGTTACTTGCCCAAGGTCACACAGGTAGTATGCATCAGCGATATCCTGCCTCTACCCTCAAGACGCTTACAGTCTAACAAGAGTGACACACCATGGAAACAAACAAGATCTAGTCACATCCCCTTATTTAAAAAAATATATATTTATTAGACACCACTGGACATCAATAGCAATCAATAAGAATCTCTTACTAAGCGGATCCCATGTGCCAGGCGCTAGGGATACAGAAATGACCACTGCCCTGCCCTGCCCTCAGGAAGCTTATGTTCCAGTCAGGGTCACAAAGCGCACACATAGACACAAAACAGAGCGAGTCACTTCTCTGGGCTCGTACGTAGCTGGAGGATCAGGGAAAGTTCTCAAGGAAGAAGTGGTACCTGGGACCCGAGTGACCCTTCACAGGAAGCCAAGGATTCTGAGAAACGGCGGCGAGGAGAGCCGATTCCAGAACGAGTCCGTGTTCAGGGACCAGGCACTGGCCGTCCCCCAGGCCTGGAGCGCCCTCCCTCCTCCGCTCTGACCACTGACCTCCCCGGCTTCCTTCAGGTCCCAGCTAAAATGCCACTTCCTACAGGAAGCCTTCCCTCTGTTAATGACTTCCTATTTATCCTGCACAGAGCTGGCTTTGTACATATCCACATGCATGTTGTCTCTCCAATTAGACTGCAAGCTCCTTGAGGGAAGGGGCTGCCTTTGGCCTTTTTTTGTACCCCCACTGCTTAGCACAGTGCCTGGCACACGGGAAGTGCTTAATCAATGTTTATTGAATTGCATATTGAATATTTAACTTAATCCATTTCAGCCACATAACATCGCGGCAGCCCCAGCCCCCATCAGAGTGCTTTAGCCATCCACTACAATTAAGGAGGATGACAGGACAAAGCATCCTTTGAGGGCTGTGCAGGGAGGGCCTGGAGCGGCACACTCTGGGAGTCTCATCTCCTCAGAGCTGTTGGTCTTAATCGCATTACAGTATCCCGTTCCACTGCTGTGACACCATTTACCCAGCCCCCTCCTGCTGGACATCTCCCAAGGCCCTCATTTTACAGATGAAGAAGCAGAGAGGAGATGATGAACAGGGCTCAGCCCAGGACGTGCGTCCATGCAGGCAGGGCTTGGAGCAGAGGTGCCGGGACGCTGGTCTAGGGCTCTCCTTGTCTTGCCCCGCCCCGCCCCACCCCGCCTGCCTGTGCCAGGAAAGAAGGCTTCAGGGAAGGAGCTGGCAGCGGCAGAGCCGGGCCGGACACGGGGTGTGGAAGGGCGTCTCGGGTGAAGGGGACAGCGCACACCAAGGAACAAAACGGTGAGTCACTCGGCTTGGCCAGACAGCAGCCGGGGTGCCGCAGAGAGAGGAGACAAGAAAACCAGAGTTCAGAGCCTGCCTCAGACCCTGACCAGCCCGGTCACCCTAAACCTCTGCTTCAGTTTCCTCCTCTGTAGACTGGCGATAATAATAGCACTTACCTCCCAGGGTTGTCGTGAGGGACATGGCAGACGACGTATTCAAAGGGCTGGACAAACTGTAAAGGGCTGTCTAGATGCTGTTATTAATAACAGAGTTGTGATTATACGGGAAGAGGAAAAATAGAAGATTGAACTACAAAACTGGGTAGGGACTAGTGACAGGGCAGCTGGGTGGCACAGTGGACAGAGAGCCAGGCCTCGAGTCAGGAAGACCAAGCTGGGTGACCCTGAGCAAGTCCCTTCACCCTGCCTGCCTCAGTTTCCTCATCTGTAAAATGAGCTGGAAAGGGAAATGGCAAACCACTCCAGTATCTCTGCCAAGAAAACCCTAAATGGGGGTCACGGTGAGTCAGACCCAAACAACAACAAAAGGAACCGAGGTAGGGTTTCATTTGGAAGCAAGGGAGATCCAGAAAAGGCTAGTGACCATGCCAGTGATCCACGTAACAGGAGTGGAAAAGATGGAGGGCAAGAGGGAGAGACTGAGGGCAGAGAGACCATCAGAGGAGACAATTAAAATTCCAAAAGCTAATTAAACGAAATTCCCAGCCCTATTACAAAGCACCGCACCAGGCTCAGAGGAACACACAAAGATACTTTAGATGCAGCATCTGCCCTCACGGAGCTTACGATCTTCATGAAGGCTCATGGGGGACGAGGACGCAGGCAGCCAGGATGACATCAGGTGACAGGAGCAGGGAGAGGGTCTGCCTGGATCCTAGATTGAGCTGGAAAAGCCCTCCGAGAGCACCTCACTGAACCCCCTCATTCTACGGATCGAGGAGCTGAGGGCCGCCCAGCTAGAAGCGTCAGAGGCAGAACTTGAACCCAGATCCCTCTGCTCTTCCACCACGCCACACACAGATGGAGGTCGCGGCTTTGAAAAAGCACAGGAGGCCGGCACTGCCTTGGAAAAAGTGGTGGCGGCCTGGACTGGAGCAGATTTAGGAGGGGGTTTCTTTTTTCAGGGAGATGGAGGAGAATGATTAATTACACACTAAGTGATGCTCATTACATCTTCTAACATGATGAATACTGTGTACCCAACTTACTTTCCACCTGACACCCGGATGGATGGAGGAGCTGGATCTCCACTGAACATCAGGGCGAGGCCTTCTTTCTGAAGTCTCTTTACAATTGAAAAGAGGGAAGAAACTAATGAAGAGATTCCCAGCAAGAGCCAGCTCTGCAGACGGTGCCTGGAGCGGGCCCAGTCCCGGGGGGCTCTGGCGGGGGCGGCTGGCCACCTGACTTAGACGGCAGCAGAGTCTCCCAACCGCTGGTCTGAAATGTCAATGACATAAAACTCCCTGGTTTGTCCAGGCTCAGGACAAGTGGGTGTGCAATGATTTCTGTAACCAGACTCGGCTTTGGACCATGGAGAGTGAGCTGAACATGGGGCCCCGCACTGCTATTTGCTGCCTAGAGGACTTTGGGGGAGTCCCTTACCCCCTGGGTCTCAGTTTCCTCATCTCTAAAGCGGTGGCTGGAGATGATCCTTAAAGGTCCTCCCAACGACAACACTCACAAGACATCAGAGTTAGAAAGGACCTAGGTGGGGGTGGGGGGAGGGAGGAAGGAAGGGAGGGAGGGAGGAAGGAAGGAAGGAAGGAAGGAAGGAAGGAAGGAAGGAGGGAAGGGAGGAAGGGAGGAAGGAAGGAAGGGAGGGAGAGAGGGAGAGAGGAAGGGAGGAAGGGAGGAAGGGAGGAAGGAAGGAAGGGAGGGAGGGAGGGAGGGAGGGAGGATTTATTAAGTGTTTCCTATGTGCAAACCCCTGGGCTAAGCGCTGGGTGAGGTTCAAATGATTCTCACAGTGGGTGCTAACCAAGATCGAGAGAGGGAATTCACGTCATTCACCCTACGCTGTTAACTTGCTATCAGTGAAGGACTGCTGTCTCTCAGTCCAGAAGGGTTCGTCTTTTAAAGGCTGGCCGCTGAGTTACAGCATTTGGGGGTAGGGGTGGGGGGGGTCATCACAGCTCACAAAGACCTACAAAGGCTGAAACGTCCATGGGGGGGGGGGAGGGATCCCTTAGCACCTAAACTGTACATCCTGGAGGTATTATAGGATATAGTTTAATTTTTTTAAAGAATGACAGGACACACCCATATCTGAACAAGCCTTAGCCCCAACCCCTGTCCCAGAGGTGATCTTTCAGCCCCTCGGGGCTGGGAAAGCTACTCACTACAATCATTCTGGAGCCCCCAATTATTTTGCAGACTCATGAAGTACTTGCTGGTTCGTCTGGTTCCAAAGCCTCGGGGAAGAAGGAGCCCAGTCTGGAGAAGGTGGGTGGCCCTCACTCTAACCACAGATGGATCATGGGGCGTTTTCTACCCTGGGCCCCACAGGAGTGACCAAAGAACTCCCCCTACTCAATAAGATTCAGGTCCAAGGTCAAATATAAAACCTGTTTGTCTTTTAGAGTTCTCTACAAACTGGCCCCATTTCTACCCCCACCCATTCTACAATCCAACTAGGGCAGCCTTCCTGCTAGACCTCTCACAACACTCATCTCCTGACTCTGTGCCTTTGCCCCAGCTGTTCCCCATACCAGGGATGCTCTCTCTCCTCATCTCCACCTCCTGGCTTTCTAGCCTCCGCTCAATACCACCTTCTGCAGGAAGCCTCCCACAGGCCCTCCAATGCCAGCGTGTTCCCCCAAAACAACCTCCCATTCATGCTGCACAGATGCTATTTGTAGCCAGTTACATCCATCTTGTCTCTCCTGTTTACCTGGGCGTCCCACAGCAGCTGTCAAATTTAAGCCTCCAGTGTCCGATACCTGTGACACCCCAAATCTGCTCCCCACCCCAAAAATATTGATAAGCATGCACAGTAGAATAACTGGCATTGCTGCAGCATCTTTAAATACGCAAAGCACTTTATAGGCGGTATCTCAGACGAGCTTCTCGACAAACATCGTGAGCACTAGACATCTTAAATCCACTTTACAGATAAAGAAAGTGAGGTTCAGAGACTGAGCTGCTCAGGGTCACAAAGGCATCCCAAAGCTGAGCTCAGCACTCAATCCAGTGGGTCACCTCCCTTGTCAAAGAACCCTTAGGAAGAGGAAGCTGCCATCACGGTGGGAATGGGGCAGAGATGGGGCCTGACCCTTCTGATCACTTTAGAGAGCTCACAGCAAAGGCATGAGAGGCCTAGGGAATACACTCACAGCTCCTGGGCAGAACGTGCCATCTCTGCTCCCCCGTTAGGGGCTGGAGCCTCCAAGGGGTACCCCTTCTGACCCGCCCCAGGTGCAGAAATTACCAGCTACAGCTCTGGTGCCTACACGCTGCGCTGATGAATGGACTTGGGTTAAGTATCTAATGCCTGTCAGAGAGAGAGCCGGGGCACACACAAATTCTGGGTTAGGGCGACACAGCTGTTTAACTTGCTAAGGACCCAAATCATGGAGAAAAAAATTTTAAAACACTCCCCCTTTCCCATAAAGAAAATGTATTTTTTTTTTTTGCAGAAATTTAAGCGTTTACAGTAAGAATGAATAAATGACAGAAACAATCCTTTCCAACAACGGTAAATAGAATTAACATTTATAGCTTCCAAAGTGCTTTTTCAACCATGCCAGATTTCATAACAATCAACAAGAGACCAGCCACCCTAGGCACAAAGAAGGCAGACAGGTACCTTAGCATGGCGTGATCGCCTGGTACAAACCAAGGGTTAATAAATGCTTGTTGAGTGACTGGCTAACAGTCACTGATGGCACCACCCATTCAAAGGGACTACGAAAGCTGAGCCCCTTCCAGAGGAAGAGAGAGGCGTTAAAAGATGACACTGACCTTGGGAGAGAAATGGACCCAAGACCCCCCAAGGGAAGGCAGATTCTGGGCAGATATTTCACGTTTTGGCTCCAACGGTTGGTCTATCTTTGGGGTTGATTTGAGAATTTCACTCATTCAATAAAACATTTCCTAAGTGTCCACTATATGCCAGGCACTGTGCTAAGCACCGGAGAGTTTGATTTAACTTAGGGCATTTACCTTTTTCCTTCAAGTATGTGACAAGAGAGAAAAGGTCCAAGTCCACACCCAATGAGAACATCAGGGATGCCAAGACTGACAGAGACAGCTCCACCCTGGCCACTCGTGGGCAAGCATCTGTTTCCCCACGGGCTTCCAGCCACAGGATCTCCAACAAAGGGTCAACGAGACCAAAGATTTAGCAAAGTCTGCCATTTTAGAGCTTGCAGAATCACAGACCTGGCCCCAGACAGCACCTCCCCCATGCAGACTGGAATCAGAATCCCAGAAAGTGGTTATCCAACCACTGCTTGCAGACCTGCAGTGACGGGGACCTCACTACCTTCCTTAGATGTCTATTCCACTTCTGGGGAGCTCTAGTTGATGGATCTGCCCTCTGGAGCTCCCCATCATGGTTCCAAGTTCTACCTTCAAAGGGCCAAGCAGAGAAGTCTCCTTCCCCTGGAGGACGGTGCTAAGAGACACAGACTCCTCACATCCGGAGGTGTGCCCGTGCCCCTGAGGCCAGAGTCCTTCATCATACTCCAAGGACATGAAGAATTCAGCATAAATGAGCTCCCATCTTCTGCTCTGGGTAGTCACAAAGCTCTACGACAACTTTGCTGTTAAGGCCAACAGCACAGGTGGGGAACCAGCGGCCTCGAGGCGCCACGTGGCCTTCTAGGTCCTAAAGTGTGGCCCTCTGACTGAACCCAGGCTTCACAGAACAAATCCCCTTCATAAAAGGATTTGTTCAGTAACCCTTGGACCCAGTCATGGGGCTGAACTTGAGGACCTCGAGGGCCACATGGGGCCTCGTGGCTGCGAGTCAAGCGTATCCAACCATACTCCTCCACTACAGTGCCTTGCACATAGCTATCATTCAAAAAAAAAAAAAATACTTATTCTGACTGCCAAGAGTCAAAAGCCTGTTTCTAACTCCCTTCTGCCCACTGCAGCCCCCCACAGAAAAGGGTCCTGGATGGGATGTTTTCTGATCACCCTTCATGTGATGCTATGGAGGCAGGAAGGCCAGACTTCAAAATCAGTCTTAGAGATTTACTAGCTATATGACCCTGAACGAGGCACTTAACAGGTGTCTGCCTCAGTTTCCTCAATTGAAAAATGGGGTTTTAAGACTGTACTTACCTCCCAGAGTTGCTGTGAGGATCGAATAAGCTAATATGTGTACAGTGCTTCGCAAACTTTAAGGCAACATGTAAATGGGACGAGGAGGAGGATGATGATGGCTTCCATTTACTGAAGGCTACCGAAATTTTTTTTTTTAAATGACTCAGGACTCATAAGCAACAATAACCAAAAACTGTAGGGGAAACCAAGTCTTTCTGTGACTAGTTTAACCAACAGTCGACAAGTGTTTACTCATATTTGTCCTGGACGATGCAAGTACAAAGAAGGAAACGATGCCTGCTCACACGTGGTGCCTCCATCAGCGAGCGGCATCCCTCCTCCTCCACCTCTCTGCTCCCTGTGGCTCTAATCTGCCATCTCTGGCCACTAGCCTATGACTTGGTCTAGGGGGTCGATGTTGGGTTCGGGGCGGCTAAAGATGTCAAGTGACTTGCACCAGGTCAGATGGCTAGAGGACACATATAAAACGTACTCAGCAAACCAGACTGTGTAAATATGGCCCCCCAAAATTTCCAAGGTAAGAGTCGAACCCATGCCTTCCTGATGCTTGGCTCAGCACTCAATCGACCTTGTCACATAGTCTCTACTACTTAGCAAGAGCTCACATTTATACCATGCTGTAAAGTTTCCACTTTACAAAATTCAGATCCCCATAACAACTCTGGGAGGAGGTCGGTGCTATTATTATCCCCATTTTACAGATGAAATGGAGGCAGACCAAGTTACGTGACTTGCCCAGGGTCTGATGTTATGCTTGAACTCAGGTCTTCCCAACACCCAGGGCTCTATCCACTGCACCACCTGGCTGCCTCTGATACTAATGGAAATGCTTTTAAAATGTAAAATAGCCCTCTCATATTTATAATTTCCAACCGAGGGTATGAATAAACAATCCTAAAATTAGCCATATTTCATATAAATGCTTCCATAAATATCCTAGCCAGATGCACTCATTCATGCAGTCCATTTCCCCATATCTGTGCAAAAATGCCCTTTTGGGGGAGCAATCTTGTCCTGTCCCCTTGACCAGCGTAACTTTCCTTTACATCACTCCATTAATGGCAGGTGACCTCAGGACCCAGGATTCATATGTAAACATATGTTTATATGCATTCATATGCTGCTCACAACACACAACACAGGGAGGGGACCAAACAGATTTCCCACTGAAGACTATTACGTAGATATGATATTGTCACAGATATTGGCCAGGTTGGCAGTCTGGCTAACCCTTCCTTATTTAGGAGCTGACTCAGACCTCTCTTGCCTCCCTCTGCACGCCCTTCAATCGTTTTACATTCAATCATTAGAAGGGATGAGCAGAAATGATAAAATCTCAAATTATTCCTCTAGCACAAAGTTTGATGGAGACCTCAAGGAGGCTTTGGAGCCATCTGTAGAGTTCATGTATCCATAGTGACACGGATAACTGAGGTTTGGCTATAGAAACAAAGTGGGGGTTGGGGAGGGATGTTCCCTGAAAGCTTGGAAAAGTCAATAACCCAGAATATTCTTTTTTCTCCCCACATATTACTCATGTTGTGAAAGAAGAAATAGACTAAAAGAAAAAAAGATAAAAAAAAAACAAAGAAAGTGAAAATAGTATGCTCTGATCTGCATTTAGATTTCATTAGTTCTTCCTCTGGAGGCGGATGGTATTTTTTATCATGAGTCCTTTGGAATTGTCTTAGATCACTGTACTGCTGAGAAGGGTTAAGTCATTCATAGCTGATCTTCGTACAATGTTGCTGTTACTGTATACAATGTTCACCTGGTTCTGCTTACTTCACTTTGTATCAGTTCATGAAAGTCTTTCCAGGTTTTTCTGAAATCCACCAAGCAGGAATATTTACAAAAGATAATGTGTGTCTCTTAGGTAATCTCTGTGTATGGCTGGGAGTCAGAGGAAGGGAATAAGCATTTATTAAGTCCCTACTATATGCCAAGCTCTGTATTAAGCACTTTATATCTATTATCTCATTTGATACTCATAACAACCTTGGGGGGGTGGGTGCCATTTTGAAACCAAGGCAGAAAGAGGTTAAGAGACTTGCCTAGAGTCACACAGCTAATAAGTTTTTGAGGTTAGGTTTGAACTCAAGTCTTCATGACTCCAGGTCCAGTATTCTATTAGTTGCCCCAAAAAGGAGGGATCATAGATGGATCTTGCCATCTGGCCCAACTCCTTTAATTTATAACTGAGGAAACTGAGGTCCTAGAAGTTAAGTCATTTATCCAAGGGCACAGAGATGGTACTTGCCAGAGGAAGAATTTGAACCCATTCTCCTGGCTTTAACTAAGTCTTCTCTCTCTTTTTTTTTTAATTTATTTTGATTTATTGACAATCACTTTCATAAGCTTTTGAGTTTTAAATTTTTCTCCCCCTCCCTCCCTACTTCTCTCCCCAAGACAGCGTGCAATCTGATATAGGTTATACATATACGTTCCTATTAAACATATTTTCACATTAGTTATGTTGTAAGGAAGAATTAGAACCAATAGGAGGAACCACAAGAAAGAGGAAACAAAACAGTTTAAAAAAAAAAAAGAGCACACGATATGCTTCGATCTGTATTCAAACTCCATAGTTCTTTCTCTGGAGGTGGATAGCATTTTCCATCATGAGACTTTTGGGGATGTCTTAGAGCCTTGCACTGCTGAGAACAGCTAAGTTTATCAAAGTTAGTCATCACACAACCTGGCTGTTACTGTGTACAACATTCTCCTGGTTCTGCTCACTTCACTCAGCATCAGTCCATACAAGTCTTTCCAGGTTTTTTCCTAAAGTCTGCCTGCTCATCATTTCTTATAGCACAATAGTATTCCATTACATTCATATACCACAACTTGTTCAGCCGTTCCCCAATTGATGGGCATCCCCTCAATTTCCAATTCTTTGTCACCACAAAAAGAGCTGCTATAAATATGTTTGCACATGTGGGTCCTTTTCCCAATTTTATCATTCCTTTGGGATACAGCCTTAGAAGTAAGCCTTCTACTCTTTCTACTATCCCATTCTGATTTCCATCCAAAAGAGGAATGAAGACACAGACCCTGAAAAAGCTAGTCACTTTGGTTTACATGACAGTGGTATCATGAATGAATGAGCATTTATTAAGTACCTACCTTTTGTACCAGTTCTAAAGCACTGAGGCTACAAAAACAAGCAAGACAATGCCCTTAAGGAGCTTATACTCTAATAAAGAAGTCAAGAGGACCTGCATTCCGATATGGCCTCAGACACTTAATCGGAGAAACTTTGGAAGATTTGTACGAAATAAATGATGCAGAGGAAAATAAGTCGAACCAGGAAAATGATCTACAATGTTTGAGGAAATCAACACTCAAAGGCGTCAAGGAAGAAATCAATGACCAATCTCAATTTCAGAGACCTCACCGAGGGTGAAATGTTCCCTTTCCCTCCTTGGTGGTAAGACGGCAGACTTCTGGTAGGGAATGTGGTACATGCTGTTACACTCAGAACATGTGCTGGCTTCTTCTGTTAATACTAACTTGGTGGGGGCAGTTATTCTTAACCTGGGGTCTGTGAACTTACTTTTTTAATAGAATCCAGTGCCTGGTACATAGAAGTCACTTAATAAATGTTTGATTGATCATTGATTGACTGATTTTGAGAACTATGTTGCAATCTAACTGGCCTCCTTTGTGATCCTATATACTTTATTTTGCATATTTAAAAAAGTGATTCTGAGAAGGGATCACAGATTTTATTTACCAGAGGGGAAAAAGGGCTCCTTTTATTGGGGGATGACAGTGGGGAAAGGACAGCAACCTTTAAAAATCATCATCAAAAAATGTTAAGTAACAGTAATAACAAAAATCAAGCATCAAGTTGTATATTCTATACGCACATATACAGAACCCCAGAACACAGGACTACAAGTGTAATCTGTAAACTAAAATTCAGCAAAGATGAATCAGTACTGGAAAATCAGGAAGCAAATAACAGAAATAGGTAAATCTGTGATTAGTGGGTCTTTCCCCAGAAGGCTCTACTCCCTGGAATTGGGATGATGTCTGGTGTGCCTACAGTCCTAAGACCCACCTTGGACTCTCCTAGAGTTAATACCCAGTATTACTTCTAGTATAACCCCTGGCAGTCAACTCTCAATTTCAGAATGGTAAAGATCCCAATTGGCAAACTGAGGAGCCCAGTTTGACAAAGAACTAAAAAGTCACCCATTAAATGAAAGCTACATAAACAGTCTTACAACCTTCAAATCAGATTAGCCAGTCCCGACCTCAGACAGTGACTCTACGTGTCTGAATGCCATATGGTACAAAGAACAGATCTGTGAGGTGAGAGATGGGTTGGCTGGAATTTGCTTTATCCTTGAAACCAAAGCCATATGGTGAAGGATTCCCTAGATGGCTGGTGTGATTGAACCAGCTGTTTCAGATACAAAGGCAGTGTAACATTTCAGGGAGAAGGGAGTGAGGGAAAGAATCCAATTAGCTTCCATTTAGGGCACAACCATAAACATACTTTTACAAAAATACCATCATGACCTTATTGTATGACAAAACATCTTTGCTTGAAAATAAATGTGCAATTTTTAACACTAGAACAGTCTGTTCTTAGGAGGTCTGCTCTTATGCTAAACCAAAAAAATTAAAATTAAAATTTCTTTCCTAATTAAAAAAAGTTAACCTCAGAAACTCTGGCAAATTTTGCTGGAGATTATGGTTGTGCCTTGGACTCGGTGATTTTGAGATGCTCTGGGGACATCCAGGGGGATGTGTCCAGTAGGGAGCCAAGGAAGAGGGACCAGACAGATGGGAAACATCTGTGAACCCACTGGAGCTGGCGACCTCTCAGAGGGATAATCCTCCAAGCATCTCTGGACTATCTACCTCCCTCTGTGATGCCACTGACAGAGAGAGTGCCCCAAGAGACACACACAGCTGGCAGAGGGAACCAAAGTCCCTTGGTCCTGGCTAGGCCAGGCCAGAGCAGCCCCCTAGGACTGCCCGGTGGCAGGCACCGGGCCCAGCTCTGAAAAGTGTGAAAATGGGTGTGAGCTAAGTCACTTCCCAACAAAGGAGGGCTGTTCTCCCTGGCATCTAGACCGTCTTTAAGAACCAACCCTTTCTAAATGAAAATTCACGGCCACGCCACGCTCTTCCCCAGCTCGTAAAGACTGACGGCAGGCGCTAAATGTTTATCTTTCAAAGTTATCCTGGGAAGGGTCAAGGACGCATCAAAAGCACACGAGTCTCTCACAACAAAAACACCCCTTTGGTGTTGCCGGCTCTGAGGTTCTTTCCCCCTCTCTCCCTGCGAGAACGCTGCCCGCCCAGGCTTCGGTGAAGCAACAGTCGTCTTCCGGGTTTGCACTCTTCACACTCTAAGGACAGGGAGCCCGCCGAGAGCAAGTGAGGATATATACCCCCTAAGGGAGGATATACACAGTCTGGGGTTCTTTCCCAGGAATGCTGAACAGGGAGGGAAGGAGAAGGGAACGACCATTTATTAGGTACCTATGTGCCAGGCACCGTGCCAAGCGCCTTACACGCATTCTCTTATTTGGGTTGAAACCTCAGCTCTGCCATTTACTTCTGATGTGACTCTGGGCCGGTCACTTAAGCCTCCCCGTGCCTCAGTTTCCTCCTGTGTAAAATGATGACAAGGGGACAGATGGCCTCCAAGGTCCTTCCCAGCTAGGTCTAAGATCTTTCAGATTCTCCCACTTTTCTTAAGCTCTCCACATGGGCTAGAACGGTATTACAGCCACGGCCAATGGACAGGCCACCCACCGCCGCCCATCACGGCAGCCCCTCCCAGAACTGGCAAAACAGGGATCTTCTGGACAGCCAGCCTCCGCAGGAAGCCTTCCCGGAGGGAGAAGTCACCCCTCTAGAGCCGCTCCTGGTCTGCAGAAGGGCCACATTCTGAGGACACACCTGGGAGGACGAGGAAAGCCAGGGCCAGCAAGGAGCAATCACAGGGATGAGCCGCACTTCTACACCTAACAGCATGTGGCCCTCAGAGCCCCCGGCCCCAGCACCACCCGGGCACTGCAGCATCACTAACCTGAGGATCGGGCCATCTCAGACACGTTTGTCTTCCCCTCCTGCCCTTTTCACACACGTGGGAACTGAGCGGCCAGATGTGACCCGATCCTGTTGTATATACTCCCCCCCCCCATAGAACAGAAGCTCTGTGAGGCCAGGGATTGTCTTATTTTTGCCTCTGTATATCTCCAGCACCTGGCACCCAGCTGGCACACAGGAGGCACTTGGGAAGTAACACCAGAACAAAGCTAAGCAGGGACTGTTTTCCTCTATTTGTATTTGTGAGGTGCCTTTCCCACATTTCCCCCTTCCACCCCTGCAGTGGGAGGCTATCTCCCATTTACACTGTACAGATCCTGTCTGTATACAGTTGTCTGCACGTTGTCTCATCTGACCATACAGATCTCATTTGTATACAGTTGTCTGCATGATGTCTCATCTGACCGTACAGATCCTGTCTGTATACAGTTGTCTGCACACTGTCTCATCTGACCATGCAGATCCTGTCTGTATACAGTTGTCTGCACATTGTCTCATCTGACCATACAGATCTCATTTGGATACAGTTATCTGCACATTGTCTCATCTGACCGTACAGATCCTGTCTGTATACAGTTGTCTGCATGATGTCTCATCTGACCATACAGATCCTGTCTGTATACAGTTGTCTGCACATCGTCTCATCTGACCGTACAGATCCTGTCTGTATACAGTTGTCTGCATGATGTCTCATCAGACTGCGAGCTCCCTGAGGTGCACATCCTCTGCCTCTACAATGCCCGACCCACAGCAGGCCCCCAATAAATGCACAATGCCCAGTACGTAGCAGTGTTTCATACAAAATGCTTGTGGACTGATTAATCCCAAAGGGGCTGAGCTCAGAACCATCTTGGTCTCAGAAAGCAAAGGCTGAAGCACAATTTCTTCTTACAGGGACGGGGGCTGATGTCACTCATGTCACCTGACGCAGTCACTGTCAGTCGGTTTTACCTAATTGTTTTTCTTCGCTGCTAGATAAGGTTCTGGGGAGATGGACGGGCACGGGGACACACACACACACACATGCGCGCGTCAGGAAATTACTGCGGCACAAAACAAAAGACATTAATAAAACTTCTTAAAAGATTAGCAACCCGAGGCAGGAGAAGATGAAAGATAGCGGTTTTAGACAGGCAGGGGAAATGAGAGACGCAGAGACAGGGAGGATGGCGGTGGAGGTGGCCAGCAGCCAGGCAGCTGCGCATGGGACTGCGGGGAGGGAGCGCCAGGGAATGTTTCTAAGCATTTGGAGATCTTGTCAGGTTTCCAGTGCACTTCTCCTGGATCCAACCCAGTAACCAGTTGCCTTAGTAACCAGACCTCCCAGCCGAGGTGATGAAGGCAGCCTGCTCACCACATAACAAGCATCTCCAAGAAGCACAAATCCAGCTCCTTCCTAAATAATCAAGGCTCCCCCATCCACCGCAGCAAATCAGACGCCAGAATGGGCAGCGGCCAGCGGGGTCCAGCCGCGGAAGGCAACGCTGGCATGGGGCACACAGCCAGCAGCAAAGTTTCTTCTTCTAAGGAGACAATAAGGAAATATCTCCAAACTGACTGAGGCCAGGCTGTGATTAGAAAGACCGGACAGCACCAGGTGAATGCCCACATGCCACCAGGCTGGCCAGAGATGGCATCCACCCCTGTGAGCTCTGCCCACCCCCCAAGCCAACAGTGTCCGTCCAAATGCTTCAAGCACATCCCGGAACAGCCCACAGGCTGGCCCATAAATCGCCTTGAGCACCTCACAAGGTAATTAGAAAGCATGGCAGTCACGACGGATGTCCTCACAGGCAAATAAATCCATGAGGAGACCATCCCTTCTCCGCCAGAAGGCAGCTCAGCTCACCTCCGCCTCCTGCGAGGAGGCGTGAGTGAGCTGCCTGTCATAGACTGGTTTCAAGGCTCTGCTGAAGCCTCCTGAAAAGGGCCACAGAGGCTTCCAACACCCACTCACTGTTGGGTGGGAAGTGTAGCTTTCTAAAAACAATGGGGACAAGAGCTGTCTCCGTCCACCCCAAAATCCAAGCAAATTCTGTTTCACGAGAAGTCTCCTCCTTTTGTCAATCAACAATCATTTAGTAGGCGTGCCCAGCATCATGCCAGGCTCTGGGGTTCGCGCAGCCTCCATTGCAGAGGGTGAGACACCGTGGATGTGGAACGCTAAAAATAAAAGGTATCTTCCCTCAAGTAAAAAGCCAAATCCTCCTCCTCATAGACCTGCATTAAGATGGAGTCCTCATGAGGGCTGGAGCTCAGAAATAATAGTGAAATTGGGCAGAAATATCCCCATTTCACAGATGAGGAAACAGAGGGAGGACAAATGAAGTGTCTGAGACAGACTCAGGTCTTCCTGACCCCGGGTCTACACACTGCGCCATCTGCTGAAGGGGGCTGGCTGGAAGAGAACATGGCGGCAAATCACTTCATGCCAATTTCGGTTGTACATCACTGTCCACTGATGTTCTCCCATGACAGTGTGTGTGTGCGTGTGCGTGTGCGTGTGTGTGTGTGTATGTGTGTGTGCGAGTGTGTGAGAGTGTGTGTATGCGCACATGCGAGTGTATATTTGGGAGTTGGGGGACAAAGAAGCCCAACTTCTCAAGAGTTCCTCACATTACATGAGCTTACACAAGGTCACATGGAATCTGAACCCAGACCCCTGACCACAAATCTAGGGCTCAGTCCATGGCCTTCTGAAATCTTAAACTAGATGTCTTTAGAAGTCACCGAGCTGTTGTTTTGTTTTGTTTTGTTTTGTTTTTTTACAAATAATGAAACTGAGGTCAACAGAGGAAGAATAAAGCCAGACCAAAGCGGCCTGTAGCAAGTGATGGAATGGCCAGGCCCAATCTGGACACAGATGAGAGGGGCTTTTTTTCAACTCTAAACCTCGATTTCTCTCCTCTTTTCCTGTCCCATTACCAAGACCCAGAGGTGTCAGAAGAGCTGGGGGAATCACACTCTGGGCAACCCTCCCCATCTAAGTTGGGCCTAAGATCCAGTCCATCTACCCAAACCTGGGCGTGTGAAGAACCAGGTTAGCTTCTGCCTTTAGCAAAGCACCATCTATACACTGAGGCTTTTCATCATAAACTCCAAGAAGATTCAGATGAGTGTGAGGGCACAGAATACGATGAAGGACGGACCTTTGGGGGAAAGTTAAGAACAGTATTGAGCCCATGGAGCTGAAGAATGAGGACTACGTGAACAGATAATGAATACCTGAACAGATAAAACAGGACACAGACCAAGGTTTCTAAAACTGAGATGAGGAATTCTTCTTGGCCATAAAGAAGGATTCCTGCACATAAAAGCTTTCAAATAGTCAAATGAATTGCTAAAGAAAAGAAAAGAAAAGAAAAGAAAAGAAAAGAAAAGAAAAGAAAACCCCGGCAGACGCCCCTCCCACAAAGACCTCCAAGACCAGGAACCCAAGTCTATTGATCTCAAAGGACTGAAGTGCTGAGGGGAGAACCACCCGGTCCCCCCCACTGCATAATCCTTCACTTGGGTCTCCCAACGAGTCCATTAACCACTGGGGCTGCCAGCATTTAGAGGCATTGCTTCGCATCAATTACCTCCATGAACCCCAAACAGCCGGGACAACCTTCCAGGGCTGGGCCATAAAGGAATCTGTCACTTAGCACCCTTCTCTGAGAGCCAAGAGGCTTATGAAGCCACACCCCCAGCTCTCCTTGGGTCCAAGACAAGAGAAACACAAAGAGTGGGAGCATCTACCTCTTTGAAATGATCCACAACAGAAGACCACCTTCTGAGCAGGATCCTCAGAATCCTCCCCAGAAAAGGCACACTGAGGCTCAAGTTCAGCCCACACAGATTGCCGTGCCTAAAACCTGACACTGGGGTGCTTCCACCCCGTTCTCTAGAAATTACAGCATTAACCAGAAGAATGGGTTGCTCCTCCTCGTCCCCGCTGGCTGTGGACATCATCTGAGTCCTCCTTGCTCACTCTAGCCCTACAATACCCCCGGCCAAGCACCCACCTCTGCCTGGCCACAGCTAGGCACAATGTGGGCGGCTCCAAAGAGGCAGATGGACGCCCAAGGGAAGGACAACTCCCTACCCCTTAGAGCCATCCTAAGCTGGAAAGGGCAGCCTCCAGAAGGAGTGGGGGCCCGTCAGCCAGAGGTGGCCATGCTGCAGCGGGGATGATGAATCTGAGGGGCAGCAGAAGCATCAGACCTGGAGTCTGAGGACCCGGGTGTGAATCCCGGACCTGATGCTTCCTACCTTTATGACCTTGGACAAGTTGTTTCACCATTGTGGACTTCAGCTTGCTCATCTGTAAAATGAAGAGGTTGGCCTACATGACTTCTGAAGGCCTTTCCAAGCCTGACACTTTGTGATCTACTCTTAAGGTCAACCAATGACCTCTACAGGATATGTATCCAATCGTTTTCAGTCGTATCTTACTCTCCATGACCCCAACTGGAGTTTTCTTGGCAGAGATACTAGAGTGGCTTGTAATTTCCAGCTCATTTTACGGATGAGGAAACTGAGGCAAACAGGGTAAAGGGACTTGCCCAGGGTCACAGAGCTAGTAAACAGGATTTAAACTCAGGTCCTCCTGACTCCAGGCCCAGTGCTCTATCCACTGCACCACCTACCTGCCGCCCCTGGCACACATAGAGACATATGTTTAAAACACCAAAAGGCAAACTAAGACCCCTTGCCCTCCATCCCCCAAAGCACAGAAAAAAGATCTATTTAAAGCCCTGTTATATTCCCCTGGTTCTATACTGGTCATCTCACATAAATCAGGGTCATGAGAGATTCCTCTAGCAAAGGGGGCATTTCTGGTAGAAGAATTTCGAACCAAAACATACTAGATCTTAACTGGAAGTGACCTCAGGGGCCATTCTAGACTAAACCCCTCCTTTGACAGATGAAGAAATCAAGGCAGACAGGGGTTAAGTGACGTGCCCAGGGTCACACAGCTAATAAGTGTTTGAGGTAGGATCTGAAGTCACATATGCATAAGCTTTGATGAGTTTCTGAAGCCAAGCTAGGCCTGAAACGCAGAGAAAGCTTTCAACCAAATGCAAAAAAAAAAAAAGACGCCAGATCTCTGGCAGTCATTATTCACTCCCCTAACTAGCATGTTTGGATTTAAAGGGCGGGTCTGGGCTTTCCTACTTACAGACTGCTTTGTTGACTAATCCAAGAAAGGATACATGGTTTAATTTAATTGCCTCTTGCTGGGTCTACTAATTGAATAGCTCCTCGTTTTAAAAGACTGCTGGACATTTAATAATGGAAAGCCTGCCAAGTCTATGTGTTACAAATATAAGTAGAGCAGCGCACAGGGCTCAGATACAAGGCAGGGCCAAGAAAGCAATGTACACAATGACTACGAGAATGTAAACGGAAAGAACAATGACCACAAAACATCGGAAAATGGCACATGGCTGAGCCCAGACACCCACCTGCACCACTTCCTTGGCACAGGGGGAGGGCGAAGGAGGAGCAGTGTCCAGGGGTGTGGAACATGGCACTGATTGGATTTTTTTCAATGTACTGTTCAGTTTTGGCCATTTTTTTTCTTTTCTCCTATTCTTTTCAAAAAAAAATCTTTGCTATAAAGAATAGTTTTCTAGGATGGGGAAGACAGAAAGAGAGATGGAGGACGTCTAGAGGATGTAAAAGCAAAAGGTATCAATAAAAATCCAAAAAGCACAGCATAAATTGAATTCCTAGAAAGCAAATCCTATTTTTTCACTAATTTACAGAATAATATCAAAAATACATTGAAAAGGCCACACAACCACTGCTCGCTCCCCCCTACAAATCAATATTCAGTCGATGAGCACCAGCCACACTGGTCAATATCCTAAATAAATTCTGATTCTCATTTATCGACGTTCATTGTAATCAACAGATACCCTGGAGATTTCATTTTGCATTTTTCCCACTAGTGACAGGGGCACACACACACATAGAGAGAGGTTCAGTGAAAATTCTCAAGGAAGACTCTGAGATGTTTTTCAGGTTTCTAACAAGAAACTTCCATGACAGAATGTAAGGTCCCTGAGAGCAAACACTTGTGCATTGCCACGGCCTAGCATAGTGCTTTTGCCCCATTAAATGCCTCATTAAGGCAGAGAGGTGGGCATCATGAAGACAAAGCCCGACCTGTGCTGCTGAGCTCCGTCCACTGTTTCAATTTCTCATAAGGAAGAGCTCGGCATTGGGGATGGAAGTACGAAGGAGAGAGAACTCTTATAATGGCCAGATGGAGGATGGACCAGAGTGGGGAGAGAGTCAAGGAAAGCGGACCTCCTCCCACCAGCAGCTATTGCCACAGTCGAGGCATGAGGCAATGAGGGTCTGAACCAGGACGGGAGCCATGTCAGAAGAGAGAAGGGGGCATTTTCAGAGATGCTGCTGAGGTGAAATCTACAAGCCTTGGCACCATATTGGATATGGGAAGTGAGAGATAGTGAGGAGTCCAGGATGATGCCTGGGTAGGGAGCCTGAGGGACTGAGAGGATAGTGGTACCCTCTACAGTAACAGAGAAGGTAGGAGGGGGAAGGTAAGGATTTGGGAGAAAGATAATGAGTTAAGTTTTAGATATATTGAGTTTAAGGTGTCTATGGGAAATCTGGCATCCAATAGGCAGTTGGAGATGCAAGACTGGAGGTTGGGACAGAGGTTAGGGCTGGATAAACAGATCTGTGAAGCTTCTACAGAGATAGTGAAATGGAAGCTGATGAGTTCACCAAGCAAAACGGTATAAAGAAGAGAAGGCCCAGAAAGGAACCCAACACACTCCTGGGCTAGTTTGATCATCATAATTATCCAGAGTTAAGTTTTGTTTTGTCCTTTCCAATGACGTCAAAAATGCATATGTTGCTCTAATTTAGATGATGTCACTCATCATTGCAACAGTGCACTGTTTCACAATCATCTTTTTACAGAAATTATGAAGATGATATGATGTCTAAACATTTTCAGAGCCACATTCCAAGTATAATTGTTTTTTAAAATGGAGGCAATCTGAACATCCAACAAGACCTTGACAACAAGGTCAAACAAGTTGTGGCACATGAATACAATGGAATACTTTGATGCAATTAAGACTGAGGCAAGATGACCGCTTGCCTGGGATGCTGAAGTAAGGATCCATTTTGGGCATGGGTTGGGCTACATCAGGGTTGCTTAAACCTGAGGTCCATGAACTTTCTTTTTCTTATCTTGATAACTGGATGTCCATATCATTGGATTCTTTGCAACTCTATTTTATTCATTTAAAAACTTTTTTTTTTGAGAAAAGGTTCAGAGCCTCCATCAGATTGCCAAAGTGGTCCATGGCACAAATGTGATTAAGAATCCTTGGACTAGATGGCGGCCGGGTCCTTTCCTACTCCAAGGTTCTGGGATTCTGACCCAGCTGCTGATCTCAAGTCCACAGAGAAACTGCTTAGGATCAAGAGCGAGAGCCTTCGCACAGCTGGATGCAAAAGCCAACAGGAAACCAGCCTTCACTTTCCACACATGCAGTCTCCTTGCACATAGCAAGTCCTCAGTAAAGGCTAGCTGAACTGAATTACAGACACTGGGCACGCTTTGCCAAATGAATGCGATTTCAAAAGAAAAAAATTTTACTTCATTCTGAAAGACGTTTTTCAACATGAAGGGCCACCAATGCATACGGGGGAGAGATGAGCTGCAAAGTCCCGAGAAGAGTTCAGAAACCGAATCAGACCAGCCGAGAGGTCTTCTAATGAATTGTCCTGACACACCTGAGGCTCGAGAGCCAGCAGAATCACAAGCTTTGGTGCACTTGTTTTTTATTCCAGATACTAAGCCAGGGGAACAAGGAATCACTGAAATGGGAAAGTTGGCTCATTTCCTCTCCCAAATCCTGCTACAAGCCTCAGGCTCACGCTTTTGAACTCCAGTTGAAAGGGGCACCTCTCCGAGGCAACAGCCACAGGGCAGAATCAGTCACAAAATCTGTGAGCGGGAAGGGACCTGAACAGCTCTCTAGTCCAGTCCAAAGTGGACAACACTCCTGACGCGTGGCCATCCGACCTCTACCAGGATACCTCCGGGGAAGGGGGCCAGCCCCCTCACTAGCCCATTTCACTGCTGGACAGCGCTTGTGGCTGCAAAGGTTTTCCCGCCATCAAACCAAAATTCGCCTTTGTAACTTCCACTGGGGTCCTCTGGGGCCTGAGAGAAAAAAGGCCTTTCAAATCCTTCAAGCCAGCTATGAAGGGCTAGCTCTCCCTAGCCCTTCTTCTTTTTTCATATTTCTCTTTATACAGCACTATGTAAAAATATAACACTCTCTCAGTGGAAGGTCAACTTCTGGAGGGTAGAACACTTTCATTTGGAGGGCTCTGTGTCCTAGAACACAGCAAAAGCTTAATAAATACTTATTGGATTGACTTAAAAACACACTGATAATAGTGGTTTTGACCACAGAGGCTCGTTTAGAAATTTATTATAAAAAGGATATGAAGAGCACTATAATATTTCCATTTTTTCCAGGCTACATCATCAAAAAGAAAATAAGTATTATCATCTGTTTAAGAGTAGAACAAAAGGTAGAAAGCATTACACACTGTGGGATGCAGAGGAAAGAATGACAGTGTTGAAAACCGGGAGGCTGGGGTTGGACTCCCCGCACTTCCTAACTGTCTGATCAAATCACTTCAGTTTCCTGCATCGGTGCCCTCATCTGTAAAATGGGAATAATAACTCCTCTCTAGGTGACATGAAGGAACAAACAAATGAATGAAAAAGCAATTATTAGGCACTTAGTATGTACAAAACACCGCGTGAAGTGCTGGGAGTACAAGGCGAAAAGCAAGAGTCTACATACAGCAGTAACAGCTTCCAAAATGAATCCACAAAATGTAAATGTATAGCCTATACCAGATTGTGCACCATCTTGGGGAGGGTGGTGGGGAGGGAGAGAAAAATTAAACTCAAAAGCATATGGAAATGATTATTGATGAATCAAAATAAATTAATAAAAAATTTTTTAAAAATAGATGAAAAAAATGAATCCACAAAACCTTGCCACAGTAAACCACATGCACACATACACACACTCCCACACTCCTACACACCCACATACACGTGCGCACACATACACACACCCTGAGTGTCGGCCACCAGTTATCACCAGGAGGAGCCAGGGAAAGAAATGCTGAGAGAATTCACATTCCTTCCCTACAAACATCCAATTGATATTATTAATGCAAACAATTTCTAGATTGAATCACAATTCCCATTTTAGTTATCAGTTGTCAATCATCTGGAGAGGGCTGGGCACCTACAACCCCAGCCCCGCCCACGGCCCAGGTCAACAATAGTACGTTTAAGCTTGCAGGAGGGAGGACAGCAGAGAGAGACTGAAGAATGAGCCATGGGTACCTAGGACCAATCCTCTCTGATTCTGAAATACAGACATCAGACTGAAAGAAAGACCGCCCCACCCCCCACAAGCCAAAAAGGAGTTTTGGATAAGCCGCTGTTTCTGCACGATCTGCTTTTCTTACCTCCCCCCTCCCCCACCCTCCCTTCACACCATGAGCTGAGGTCATTTCACCGACTGTCCTTCTAGAGGTCAACACCTTGGAGGCCACCAGGTCTAACCTGTCCATGAACAAAAATCCCCGTTCAGCCAGGGGCCATGAAGCATGGTGAGCACATGCATCAGATGATGGCCTGAGTGGTCACATACTCCAACCCTCCCATTTTGCAGCAGAGGAAACTGAGGCCCAGAACAAAGTGATTGTCCTTCTCCTCCCCCTCCTGTTTTTACTGCGTGGCTCTGTACACACGACATGAAAGTTAAGGCTGATCACAAGTCATTCGCAAAATGAGACAGGAAACAAATTTCAATATTAAAGGTTTTTCTTTCCTAAGGGCCAGGATTTCTATCCATATGTGACTGAGTGTCCCAATCAATCCACAGGAGAGGGTCTCCCAGAAGCAGCCAGAGGCTAGTCCCCCAAACGTGGAGCCCTGACCATGGCATGAGGGGATGGCCTACCTCGCGGACGTCATGGAGCTGGGCGGAATAGTGACTCTTTGATCTTCGGGCAGCAGCGGGTGACTTGTGGTGGGTGACGGTGACCACCGTGGGGGGCGCGGGGGTGAGATGTCTCTGGCTACTGGGGGATGACGAATTAGATGTTCCGTGGGGGAGCAAAGTCAGGCTTCGGCTCCGTGAGCTTGGAGGGCTCTAGAATAAGTAGAATAGAAATCTTTTAAGAGACTGGCACAAGAGGGCAGGACACAGCTCCCAAGCACCTGGAGGGACGTGTTTTGACTTGGTGTGGGGGTACAAGCATATATGGGTGTGGGAGTGAACAGGGAGGGAGATGATGAGTGGGAGCTACTCTAATCTCTTTAACAACTCAAAGTGAGTGAACCAGCCTACATATGAATTAACATCTGGGCAGCTAGTTGTTGAAGTGGATAGAGCCCTGCATTTTCAATCAGGAAGTTCAGAGTTCAAATCCTGTTTCAGACACTGACTAGCAGTGTGACCCTGGGCAAGTCACTTAACCTCTGTCTGCCTAAGTTCCCTCATCTATAAAATGGGGATAATAACAGCACCTACCTCCCAGGGCTGTTGTGAAAATCAAATAAGATAACATTTTAAAAGGTTTTTTTTTTTTAAGAACCCTAATGCATATAGAGATACTAGCTATTACTGACCACCAAGGAGTATTTTTAAGGACTTGCTGTGTGATTAACCCCTTTCAGAATAAACTGATCACTTCTAATCTCACCCCCACACCACTAACTCAGGCCTTGGATGCCACCTCCCTCAGCCTCTCCTTCCCTTTGGTTGGGGGGCTTGAGGATATAAAGCACTGAACTCCTCCCAAAGCTTCCCTTAGAGGGCAGAAAGTGGGTGTCCAGCTCAGTGACTGTCCATCTGCAGCTCTGCTTGGTTTCAGCTCCACAGAACTAGGTGCCCCATGCCAAGTACCCCCCCATGTTCCCTCACACCTTTTCCAGCCTCCATTTGTGTGCTGTCTTCCCCATTAAATAGTAAGCTCCTTGAGAGCAGGGGCTGTCTTTTTCTTATTCATATTCCCAGTGCTTAGCACAGTGCCTGGCACGTATGAGGCACCCAATAAATGTTTACTGAAATTGAACCGAACCGCCAGGCCCTGACCTATATGCTAGAAGACAAAGAAAAAGCAAAAGTAGTACGGGCCCTCAAATAGCAGACATGCTAATGCGGGTTGAAAACAAAAATTGGAGAACGCATGAGAAATACAGACTAGATGGAAGGTGACCCCAAGGCTTCTCAGCTCCCCAGAGGGCAGGCAGGCTGCTCAACTTTAGCTCCGACACAATTCAGCAAACATTTACCGTGAGTATTCATGTAGAAGGTCAGGCAAAACTCCCTAACAATTTGGAGCTGTCCACAGGGACAGGGTGCTGAACTATGACCCCTCAGACTATGTCTTGCCTCTGCCACTAAAGTGCTGGGTGAGAGGACCACCAGAGAGTCAAACCAGAGAGTCATCTGCTCCAGTCCAACCCTGACCAGAGTCCCCTCTGCAACACTTTAGAAGTGGACCGCCAGTCTTTGCTTAAACGCCTCCAATTACTTTTCCCAAGGCAGCCTTCTCCATGTTTTTTGTACAGTTCTAACAGGGCAGCTAGGTGATGCAGCAGATAAGGTACCCGGGGTGGGGGAGAGGGGGAGAAGACCCGAGTTCAAATCTAGCCACAGACACTGAGTAGCTGTGTGACCTTGGGCAAGTCACCTCACTCTGTATGCCTCAATTTCCTCATCTCTAAAATGAGCTGGAGAAAGAAATGGCAAACCACTCCAGTATCTTTGCCAAGAAAAACCCAAATGGGGTCACAAAGAGTCAGTACATGACTGAAATGACTCAACAACAACAAAAAACTAAACTGTTTTGAAGGCCGACAGAAATTAAGCTTAGATCAATATCTTATATAACACATGAATACAATACAGCCTCATTGCACTGTTAAGAAATGCATTTAAAGAACTCGGTTAAACTTGGGAAGATTAATGAACTGATGCAGAGAGAAACCGGCAGAACCAGGAGCAAAATGTATACCATGGCCACAACACCGCACAAGAAAGCAGCCTCAACCAGAACACCCATCAATGCAGCACCAAGATGACTTCAAAGGATGATGCTGAGTGTATACGCCTTCTCCTGCCTCTGGGTAGAGACACGGCCGACAAGGGGGTTGAACAGAGGAAGCTGCAGTCAGATGCAGCCAGGGAATAGTAGGTAAATAATTAATAAAATGTTAATAAACACACTGCTTGGCCACTTCCACCTGCCGTTCCTTGGGAAAACTACTTAATCTTTCAGCGAGGTGGCTCAGAGCACTGGCCCAAGAGAAAGGAAGACCAAGCTCAAATTCAGCTTCCAACATTTGTCCTGGGCAAGTCACTTAGTTGCTGTCTGCCTCAGTTTCCTCATCTGTAAAATGGAGCTAATAATAGCACTTACCTCAAGAGCTGACTATTCTAAAGTGATTCCATACCAAGCCCTAAAGAATTTGAGAGCCTTGGTTTTATCAGCATAAACACACATTCTTGCCAGGAGCTGTTCATCTCTACTGTAGTTGTTAGCAACCTACCACAAACTATCACATACATCCATACCTGCTTACATAATGTATTCCCGCCAATGAATTGTAAGCTCTTGGAGGGCAGGAACTGCCTTTCTATACCCAGCACACTGTACCCAACATGCACTCCATCAAGGACTGCAGATTGGATTCGGGTCCAAACACCACGCACCGCCATGATCCACATTAGACCATCAAGTTTTTTAAAACAAACTTAAATTCACTTGAAACATATTTAGTTAAAAAACCTCCTTGACACCATAAATGAGCTTACTGCATGCCAGGTTCCATGTTGAGTTCTCAACCCAGCCCTTGCCCTCACAGGGTCACAGCCTAACAGGGCTGATGATACGTCAGTCACTAGGTCTGTACAAAACACAGACAGAGCAAATGGGAGAGATCTTCAGCCACGGTAAAGCCATCAATGGGCAAGGAGAAACACTGACTGCCTCCATGCCCCACATGGTGCTCTGCTAGAGCTAAATCCAAAATTTAGGGCTTCAGCATCACTTGCGAACTGCGGGATGGACAAAAGGTCAACTTCCAGTACCCAGAGTGAAAACTGCCACCAGCCACTATCTCCAGTCTGCGGTAGTAAGACCTGTGACAAGCTATAAGTCTGGCAGCACAAGGCTTACAGGAAGCCATCTAAAATCCACACAGGATCCCTTTAGCAATGGGGATCACATGGGCGACATCACAAAGAAGCAATCATGGAGGGAGAAATCCAAGGCAAACTCAGCGTCCATCTCTTCTCACTCTCAGGATGAAAGCAGACCGCCAGGTGTGGACCACATTCAAGTCCAGGAGAAGACAGATGCTGTTAAAACTCCCACCAAAGAGAAGCATATACCTCCTCTTCCCTTCACGCTGCCTAGATTTTGTTTTAAAATCTGGGTTAGGGGGCATCTAGGTGGAGCAATGGATAGAGCACCAGCCCTGGAGTCAGGAGGACCTGAGTTCAAATCCAGCCTCAGACACATGATACATACTAGCTGTGTGACCCTGGGCAAGTCACTTAACCCCAATTGCCTTGCCAAAAACAAACAAACTAACAAAAAATCTGGGTTCGTATTCAAAAGGAATGCACACAGCCAGGTGGTACAACGAATAAAGCGTCAGACCTAGGGTCAGGAAGATTCATCTTCCTGAGTTCAAATCCAACCTCAGACTGCTTGTTTTCAGGTGACTGCCAGGTTATCAGGATCCCAAGCACAAAATGTGCTTTTGTGTCTCCTTACTTCAGTGATTGGCTCTCCCAGACAAGGAAAATAATGACGGGAAAAGTGGCAATTAAAGAGAGAAGAAGGGTCAGCGGCTGGGGACACCAAGAACCAGGTCACTGGAGCTAAGGCCAGGAGTAGAAGCGGCGCATCTTCACACTGTAATTACAAGCAGACCTGTTTTACAGAAAATCTCACCACAAGGCTCCTTAAAATATTGCTCTCTGCTCATACAAATTAAATGAGATACCGTTTGGCAAACAAGTTTGCAGGAGCCCATTCGGGTTGTGGCGAGTTTTCTGCTGGGCAAAGGAAATGCATTAGATTCTATGATTTACAAACAACCACCATGATAAAAATGATGATGATGACAGCTCATATTTACAGAGCATTTAAGGTCTTCAAAGTGCTTTCAAACAATCTTTTGAAATAAAATATCAAGGTACAAACTGAGCTGATCACTGACTGATGGACTGGTCCCATTGACAAGAGGGTGAGAAATGCTTCTCAAGACTTAGTGGGCTTGGAAGAAGGATAGAAGGGAGGAGGGAGAAGATGGCTCCAACAGAGGGCTCAGTGCAAGGACAGTCTTTCCCCTTTAACCTGGAGGACATACTTCCCAGAAAGTCAAAAGCAGAAAGAAAGGCCCCACCTCTACCCAGGATTTCATAACAGGGGTGGCAAAGAACAGCAAATCAAGTCTGCATCCATTAGTCAACATGCACTGATTAAGTGCTTAAAATACATGGAAGTGCTAGGAATACAAGTAGAAGGAAAGACAGTCCCTGCCCCCAGGGAGCTCCCATTCTAATGGATGGTGAAAGGTGGGAAGGGATGAGTTTGGAGAGACCAGGGCATCCAACATGAGAGCCTGGTAGAAGAAGGGGAGACGTGGAAGGCCCGGGTACTCCCCCTTCCATGGAAGCTCCAGGATGAGCCATTCAATCAGAGGGAGAGGACAAAAGGACAGAAGACACAGCCAATGGGTGGATTCCAGGACTGGAGTGAGGGGTTGGGAAGAAGGGCTAGGGCAGGGTAGAAATCTGGGGTGCAGCTGGGAGGTGAAGGGCTGAAAAAACAGGGGCAAATGGATAAAAAAATAACAGAAAATGGTTTTGTCCTGGAGTAAAGGATGAGAGAACTTTAAAAGTCACCTTGATGCCAACTGACATAAACAAAATCAGAACATAAATAATGATTTCAATTATGCAAATGAAAAGAAACCAATTTTGATGCTAGAGGAGAGATGAGGAAATGTACCTCCCTCCTCCCAGAAAAGAGGTGGGAGCCTGCTGGTGCCAAATGGCACACACAGTCACAAACTATCACACTGCATCAACTAGTTTAATTTAACTGTTTTATTGGGTTACAAGGGAGGGCTCACTGGATGGATGGATGGAGGACCCATAAATGACTACAACGTAAAAACAAAAGGCATTAATAAAGATTATTGTTTTAAAAAGGAGGGTTCAATACATAGCAAGTACTTAATAAATGCTTACAGGCATTTAACTTCTATGAATGGCCACTTCCACTCTAGAAAAGGCTTCAGGGACACTAAATGACTGAGACTTCCAAGTCGAAAATTCAGCAAACTGATTATAAAACAAAACTGAAACCACATTAAATTTTTTTGCTCCATTTTCTTGAATCCTCCCAAGAAATGTCTTTAACGATGCACTTCAAATGCAGTAGCTAAGATCAGCCGAGTTGTACGGTTTGCTTGGTTTTTTAAACCTACCCATGCAGGACAAAATTTCCATACTCTGCCCATCTTCTGTTTTCCAAGGAGATCAATGCACCATTTCTAAGCGTGCAGACGCCATGACGCCAAAACGTCCAGAGGCAGAAGGGCCCTCAGAGGAGGAGGAGGAACCAAGGAAGAACCCCATCTAGGCCACTCGGGACAAGTGCCATCCAACCTCTGCCTGAAGACCTCTGACAAGGAGGACAACAGACTGAACGCCAGAAAGACTTCAGAGCTCGTTTCATCCAACCCCTCATTTTACAGCTGCAGAAATGGTGCCTCGGAAACAGGAAAAGAAGTGCCCAAGATGCCACAGGCAGCAAGTGGCAGACCCACGATTTGAACCCAGGTCCTTAGAGTCCAAATCCAGCCCCCTTCCCCGGTACCATAAGGGGACTGTATGTATACACAGAATGGGACATCCTGGGTCACACTAGGCAATTCCAGGTAACAGAAAGGCTGCCAGATTTGGAATGAGAGGATCTGGGCTCCAATCCCCCCCTCTACCCTATGTGACCTTCAGCAGGTCCGTGGACCCCCTCCCCATCCCGGGCCTCTGAGGCCTCCCAGCTCAGCAAGCCGAGGATTTGAGCAAAGCACTCACCCCCCATGCCATGGAACCATACGTCAGCCTTCATTTCACTCTAAAGTAATACAACAAAAATCCAGAAGAATAGGGAAAGATTCTCAGATAAACTTTTTTTAAATAAAACATTTAGTATTTTAAACAACCACTTAGAATTTACGGTTTACTAGTACTTAACATTTCAACATAAATGGGTCATTTTCAGACGAACGTACTAGGGGATTGTCTTGGTACAATATGAAGAATCACTCTTCCTTGACCTCGTCAGCTTACCATCTCATCTCAAAGCAAAAACCAAGACGGAAATAGGATTAAAAAAAAAAAACTGGACCTCTGAGTTCACTCCTATTATTAACATCTCCAAAATTTAAGCAGTTATTTAAATGTTGACATTTTACTTTATTTCGCACACACACGTTATTATGTTTGCTTTCCTTTATATCTCTATATATTTTATGCATTTTTAAAACATTATTCTGAGGGGCAGCTAGGTGGCACAGTAGATAAGAGTACCGGCTCTGAAGTCAGGAGGACCTGAGTTCAAATCTGGCCTCAGATCAAGCACTTGACACTTACTAGCTATGTGACCCTGGGCAAGTCACTTAACCCCAACTGCCTTTTAAAAAAAAAAAAACACATTATTCTGAGAAAAAGCATCACCAGACTGCCAATGGGGTCCATGACATAAAAAGTTAAGAACCCCTGATTTCTTTTTTCTTTACTTTTTTTTTCCAGCAAGGTAATCGGGGGATAAGTGACTTGCCCAGAGTCACATAGCTAATAAGTGTCAAGTGTCTGTGGTCGTTCTTTATTTTTTAAATTGTTTTTATTTTATTAATATTTCCCAATCACATGTAAAAAATTAACAATCATTTTTTAAAATTCTGAGTTCCAAATTCTCTCCCTCCTACTTCACTCCCTTCCTTGACAAGGCAAGCCATTTTACATTGATTATACATATGAAGTCATGTAAAGCATATTTCCATATCAGCCTTGTTACAAAAGAAAACATAAAACAGAAATAGAGTAAAAAAGAAGTCTATTCCCAGGTGCATTCAGAGTTCATCAGAAGAACCCCTGATAATCATCCTTTTAACTTATCCCTTGGCCCAAAACTCTACCCCAAGTTGCCCTCAAACTTAAAAAAGAAAAAGAAATGGTATCATTACCCAAGTTAGAATTTCCTAGCTAGAAAGACACGGCTGTTCTTCTGAGAGCAGAGCACCCAGAGGCCTCATCAATGAGCATCGGAAAACACTGATGACTGATTACCCAACACAGAAAAAATGGCCACAAATGGTTTTATTTTGTTTTCTTTAATTATATTCCCTGTACGTGAACAGGCCAACTGAAGATGAAAAAGCCCAAGGGACAATAAGACCCCCAGCATTCCTGTGCTCAACAATTTACCAAGCACCTGCGAAACCTCAACAGGATGAGAGCTGGAGTGAGCAGAGTCACACCATCCACCATGATGAAGGCTGGAAGGAATGAAGAGTAGAGATTCTGGGCAAAGAGTCTTTCTAAATGAAGAACCGGCCTGCGCCCAGCTCCCATCACACCTGGGCTGCTTTTCCAGGGGTCTCATGCTCAGCTCTCTTTGGGACAAAATACAATTTTCTGAAACCCCTCCTCTATGTCACCAGCCATTTTTCAAATGTTTCACTAATGTTTTCTTTACAGACTATTTCTCCATAACATCCCCCTGCCACGAAACTCTCTTTATAAAAAGAAGAAAAGCATTCAAGCCAAACCAACAGATGCAGACATACCCAAGAAGTGTATACCACACTCTGCACCCACAGCCACCCTACTTCTCTACTGAAAGAGGGAGATGCGTTTCATCATTAGTCCTCCAGCAATCCTCATCGGGTTCACAAACAGAGTCAACTCAATGCACCAAGCATTTATTTAGTGCTGACTGTGATCTAGGGCACTGAGCTGGGCTCTAAATTCCAGGATCAAGAGGAAAACAGCCCCTAGAGCCCAAGGAACTTAGGGAGAATACATCACATAAAGAGATCAGAGAAGGGAAGAGAGTCCTAACAATAAAAGGGGACCCCAAATGAGCCTCAGAGAATGCTAATGGGTCTAGAAGGGTGTCCATCCATCCCAGGACAGATTAAAGCCACAGTCATGGAAGAGATGGAATGAGGAACCAAGGCAAGTCAACAAGCACTGATGAAGCCCAGTGCTAAGCCAAGAGTCCCTGGCCTTAAGGGGCTACACCCCAATGGGGGGAGACAATACAGAACAGGAAGCTGGAAAAAGGGAGGAAGGGGAGATGAGGTGGGGAGCAGAATGCTGGCCACTCTGAAAGGCATAGACTTTTTATAAAGCATTACATCTTTTATTTTGAATGCACTTAACCTCACTCTTCCACTAATGTGCTTCTGCAATGCCTAAGTGTGGTGTGGAGGGGACCCTAAGGTCCCAAAGGCTGAGCTCACAAAGCCCGAGGTCCAGTGGTCATCCCTCCCACGAGCTGGAGGGACTCAAGGTCCTGCCCAGGGACAGACAGAGAGGGCATCTGAGGGATGACTTTAAGGAGAGAATGACTCACTTCTTTGAGGGTTTGGAGCGGTCACATTCCACACCCTGCCCTACACATGGGCACGCGCGCACACACACACGCACCTCACCAACAAAAGCTTGGATTGCCGATAATGGGAGGCAGCAATGGGGGTCTCTGCCGAGGCCCCCAGGGCACGCTGCTCAAGCCTGACTCCACACACTCATCACGGTGCCAAGTCTTCTCTCTCGTAACAGACTGCCCATCCTCAGGGGCAGAGATAACTCCTTACTTGTCTATTTTCCTCCCGAGGAAGGAGGAGACAAGACGATGAGGCTCCAAAAATGGCCGTTCTGTGCCTAATGCGGTACCAGCGGAGGAGGGGGAGGGAGAAGGAAAGGGTGAGGACTGACTGAGGCGGCTGGCGGTGTAGAGGTGAAAACACTAAGCCTGGAGTCAGGAAGACCTGAGTTCCAATTCAGCTTCAGTTGCTTTCTGGCTATGTGACCTTGGGCAAGTCACTCAATCTCTCAGAGACAGTTTTTCTTATCTCTAAAATGAGAAGCTTGGATTATTCACAGACTTCTAACATCCCTTCGGGATCTCCATTCCCTACGCTCTCAGACTGCTCGGCCAAACGGGAGACGAGTGTCTCTGGGTCTGTGGGCGGTTGACGCCCTTGGCTTATGGTCTGTTGGCACGACCTCCCCACCCCCCAACATGCATGAAGAACAAAAGGTTTTTACCAGCCTGGGAGGACACATCCTAAGTGTATCTACAGGCAACCTCTGCCCACCTGACCATCCTCAGGTGATTTCTTTTTAAGGCTTTACTTCCTTTTCCCCAATGAAAAAAAATCTATTTTCTCTCCCTCCCACCTTCCTCCACCCACTGGGGAAAAAAAGCCTGCATTAGTCATGTCCAGAAATTCTGTCTCCTTGTGCATCAGACTCCAGGTGATTTCCAAGGCGAAGTCTGTTATCGCCACCCTGGAGATGGTCATTTCTGGCCAGCACTTCTCCTCCCTCCTACTCGCCCTCGTAGACAAGAACCCACCCAGATTATCTCCATCAGAAACACAGGGCAGGAAAACATCCAATTTGGCCAGGGCAATTCTGTGCCCATTCCAACCACAGAGAATTAAAGTTAACTGCGGCATAAACGTTTCCTGTTTTACAGGAAAAAACTTTTGTATCCCGCTCCTGAGAGAAGCTGTCCACGCGGTGAAAAGCCCGTTCTAATCACGAGCAGCCGACATGACTCGAGGATAATCAATAACCCATCTCCCAGAAGCATTGATCTCCCCACAGTGATGCTTTCCTTCCCAAGGCTCCGTCTTGGTAGCATTTCAGGGGAGAGGGGAGATCCCACCCTTTTGTCAGTAAGCCTCAGACTCCAGGGTTCGTGAAACAAATCCCACTAATGATCCCTCTGAGCCTTGTGGAGTTGATGGTGGTCAGGAAAGAGAGGCAGAGCTTTGTAAGTAGCCCACGGAGGGGAGCAGCCACACATGATGCCGTGTGGGTACCAGGGCAGACAGGTGCAGAGGGAGGCCCGTTAGCACGCGCCCTGTGCTACCACGTACCTCTGTGAGCAGCTGGGCTTCTCGGGCTTTTTCATGATGCATTTCTTTTAACTGACTGCACACATGTGCACACCTCAACCCACCTCACCTACACTACACACACACATACCCCTTTCATTCCTTCCACTCAGTCAAACACAAAATACGCTATAAAGCCTTCATTGAGTCAAGGTTTGAATTTGCCAGGTTTGTTTCTCAGATGGGGAGAGGGGTAGGGGGCAGGGGTCTCAACACCCCATTGAGAAAGGTTCCCAACTAGGCCAGGTAAAAGAGCTTTGCCTCCAGGAGTCAGGGTGGGGCCACCACACCCAAAACACTCAACCTCCGGCTTGCCTGCACCTCCAAGACCACCAGCCTCCTCCAAAGCTGACTCAAGCACCATCTCCTACAGGAGGCCTTCCCTCCCCACTGAACCGCTTTATCTTTACTGGGTGAATCATGTGTATCCACATGTATTAATCTATTTCATTTCTGCCAGACAATGTTCAAAGTTCCCAGAGGACATAGCGTCCCATCAACATACCTCTGCACAAATTATCCCCATCTCTAAACTGACGACAATGTCCTCCTTCCTTCCCAGGGCCTCCAATCCCTCAGCTTCCTTTAAAGCTCACCTCAAACACCAAATCCTGAAGGCAGCCGGGCAGTACAGTGGGCAGGGAACTAGGCCTGGAGTCGGGGAGACCCGAGTTCACATCCAGCTTCAGACATTACTAGCTGGTGATGGTGGGCAAGTCACTTAATTTCAGTTTGCCACCTTTAAAACGGAGACAATAACTGTACCTCCCACAGCTGTCTCTTATGAGGATCAAACACAATATCTGTATATACTTAGCAAGTTTTAAAGTTTTATTTATATTATCTATAATATATTTCTAGTATTTATTATTTATAACATATTTCTATTATATATTATTTATTTTAAAGTTTTGAAGCATTATAGAAATACTGGCTATCATTATTCCGGATGCCCTGCTTGTTAATGCCTCCTCCCACCAAAAGAGGAAGTACCCCGCATTTATTTTGTGGATTCTCGCTTGTGCACACACGCTGTTTCCCCTAACAGAACGTAAACAAAAGGTCAGACACGGACTTTGTATCCTCAGCCTCCAGTGTTACGCCTTGGCCCAGAGCCAGCACACAGCAGGCACTTAATAAATGTTTATTGCTTGACTGGTTGGTGAATAATAGGTCCCAATACACTGACTGAATGAAAGCCCGGGTAGAATGAGGGAGGTCCCACAATCCCAAGACCAGGCCTCCTTTTCTCATAAACAGAACCTAAGATTCCAAAACGAGGCACTTTGGGGTTTCCTAAGCTCCCAACAAGGTCTGGGAAGGGTGGTCGCAAAGGAATCCGCCACAGGAGAGGACGACCCCCAGAGAGGGAAGCAGGGAGGTCTGGTTATGAAAATGGACCCGAGAAGCAGACCTCTGTGGAAACAGAGGGCGGGAGAACCGGCCAGTGCTGGGCCCGGGCAGCCAAGGGACGAAGAAAGGGGTCAAAGTGTGGGGGTGGGAGCTGCCGTTTTCTAAAATCTAGAGACGATTCTAACCAGGGAGATGATGGTTGTGGCCAAATCTGCAGAGTATGAGGGGCCTTGAAGAACTAACAGGCTATTCACAGCACAACATACTGATGGCTGACCAGTGTTTCACACGCATACACCCCTGCGTGTGGTCCTCCCGCTGCACATCTGGTCCTCCCCACGGTGCCGCAAGGTGGGTCCTGCAGGTTCCAATCACAGGGACAAGGTCCTTGACCTGAGGGCTGGGAGATTATTTTTAAAGTATTTTGATCATTATGTCTCAATGTAATGGGTTTCCTTTCCTAGTATTTTATTTGACACATTTAAAAGTCTGAGTCAAAGAAGGGGGTCCACAGGCCTCGCCAGACTGACAAAGGGCCCAAAGGGCTGATTCCCTGACCGATAGAGGCCAACCCTTTCATTTTCCTGGTGGGGACATAAGAATCCGTATTCTTAGAGGCCAAAGGGCTTGCCTGACGTCATACGGACAGTAAGCAAAGGAGCTCCACGTTTAGGGCCCTTCCCACAATGGTGGACAATGCTGACTTGGGTCTACAAAAAAATTCAATTTAAAGTAAGACTGGGTGAGTGAAAAGGTAGCTAATTCTGCAACAGTTGAAGCTGCCTTCCCATTAAAGCGCTCCCCTGGAGCCCAGACCCCCTTGTCCTCCCAGGCAGGTTACATCAGGATCTCGTGCGGGCCTACAGAGAAGCCCCTTGGTTCTGGGATTGGCGTCGGCAGCAGGGAATAGCAGGTGGAGAGCTGGCCTGGAGTGAGGTGGTGCTGGGGGACCCTGGGCGGCCTCGCAGTGCCGCCGTCTCCACCATGGCAGCCCCGCAGGACGCGGCTGCAGGGCAGGGGGATATCTGCACGGGTAGAGGGCATTTCTTCACTGGGAGTTACCTACGTCACAATCAGGGTACAAATGTGACTTTCCCCCTTTGACCCAAGAGGAAACATGGGGGTGTCAGGGAAGCCTTTGGGAGCTCATCATGGTTCCATTCAAAGGACCAGCAAAGGGAAGGAGCTGCATTCTGCTTGGCCCCAGAGGGCACAACTAAGAGCCATGGGTGAGAGAGGAGCCAGTTAAGGCGCGATACTGAGGAAACTTCCCCGCTCTGGGAGGTCGGCGAGCCCAGGGCCAAGGACTGATTATGGGGCATTTTGTAAAGGGGCTTCGTGATCAGGTATGGGACAGCCAGGCAGTGCCACAGTGCATGGAGCACTGGGCCTAGAGTCACGAAGACTCATCTCAGACACTAGCTGTGTGACCTTGGGCAAGTCACTTCATCCTATTTGCCTCAGTTTCCTCATCTGTAAGAGTGAGCTGGAGAAAGAAACGACAAACCACTCCAGGATCCCTGCCAAGAAAACTCCACACAGGGTCACAAAGAATTGGACACGACTGAAAAATGACTGAACAATAATCAGGTGTGGGTATTCAGAGCTATCTCCCAACTCAGAGCCTTGGCGAATGAATCTGTGGTTTGTTTTTTTTTTTTAAACCAGTGAGGACACTCCCTCCACCAATGTAGATCTCCCCTGCTCCATAACTTCTAGCCTCCGAGAACTACCTAGAGGACTGAGAGGTAAAGGTACGTGTTGGGGTGAGGAAGAGAGATTTGAACCCAGATCTTCCTCACTCCAAAGACTCTGGTTCTCTCCACTACAGGCCGAGCGGTCTCTTGATTCTGTGATCACACTGGTAAAGCGAGAGGCTGGCTCTCAGGCCTAGGAATCCCATTTCCAAGTGCAAGGTCACAGTCGATGCCCTAGGAGAGGTGAAGGATATTGTCATCATGGAGGTCTCTGGGAATGGACACAACCACTACCCCCACCATCATCAACCACTAACATTCACAGAGCATCCTAAGTTTACAGAACACTTTAAATATTCTCTCATTCAATTCTCACTGCAGCCCAAAGAGATGAGCGCTATCATTATCCCCATTTTACAGACAAGAAAACTGAGGCCAAGAGAGGCCAGTGATCTATCTACCCAGGGTCAGTGTCAGTGGTCAGATGTAGCGCTCTGTGCTCTCTGGCACCCCCTAGCTGCCTCTAACCAGACTTAAGAGCTAAGTCCTCTAACGGGATCACAAGGAGCTCGACTCTGCAGGATCAACTTCTGCCAGGATCAGAGGCCCAGATTCTTAGTACTAACCGCACACAGGCGGTATTACGTGGCTGGGAAGGCACGGGGTTCTCCAACCACAAAATCAGGGTTCCCCGATGGACTGAACTGATATTCTGGAGCCACAGCAGACTGACCACACTGACCACAACCATCAGGAAGGAAAAGAAACAAGGAAGGAAACTGGATCAGAGCGGGCAGTCACAGAACATGCATTCACATCACTTGTCTCATGGGTGCGCCCACCTGGTTCTGCCTCCCCGAGGACGAACAATTCCCCAAAACTTTCCACCCTCCCCTTTTTTGTTTATTCAGGTGGTTGTTTTTGTTGCAGATGGTTTTTATTTGATATTCTCAGATGAAGGCGTGATCTCATCCGGTGCCACCACTCCAAACCTCCACGCCTACCCTGCCAGGGCCCCCCAGAAGCTGGCCACGGCGGAGGAAGCTGGGGGGGTGACCCCTCCAGCAGGGACCATCATTTCAGGGCACATCCACAAGGGGGCCAGCCCCTCTAGCCTGATGGGGTCTTTTCTCCGAGACCACAAGGACACCAGCCGGGTCCTCAGGCTGCCCACCTGCTACCCTTAGACCCTTGCAAGAAAGATGAACCATCTTAGTTTTCAACCGCACATTCCCCTGCTGACATCTTTTACTCTGGCTCTTCCCCAAAGAGTGCCACAAGCCTGTTCACACTAACCACTCGTGTCTCTCCAACGGCCTCTGTGTGATGGTCACTTTCAGACCTTTGGAGACTACTGTGTGCCGGGCTTCACGACCATGCAGCACACCTACGTGATGTTAGGATTAAAAATATGGGCCTCTAACAGAGCTTCTGAAGAGAATCCAGCCCACTCTACACCTCCTGATTAATTCCTGGCCAAACTCACAGACCACTGGTGCTGCCCATCCCAGACAGATACGCTCTGATCTATCAGATCTACTGCTTGTCCATCCAACTGTGCTGATGGCAAAATTGGAGCAATTCTTCATCCACTTGGTTTTTCCTGTGTGCATGGTTAAGCCAAACTCGAGTTGTTCCAGATCTCTTCCAAGAAGTTCTGCGACGTTCCAGGGCTTGCTGCCTGCCCCCAATGCAATGACATCTGCTCACGCAGAAGGAATTCATTTTAATCTGGGCTCTGCCGGATCATCTCCATCATGGTGGCAAACATCTCTGGAAGCCACTCACCCATCTCTCTTTTCTATGCCTCACCCATTGTTCGTAACCAGAGGATTTTTAAGCAAAGCTATCTCTGTTATTCTGTCTTTCAAGGAATCTTTAAATGATTTAAGTTATGGATGGGTCACATCTTATTGGAAGGGAGGTTTTAAAGTGGCCTTCTGTCCTCTACTACATCAAATGCTTTATTATATCCAATAAGCATTCAGCACGATGGGATACTGTACGTATAAAAACCCTTCCTCTTTCCATCAGCTGGGTAGGAGTAAAGCCATCACCTACTCTACTGAGGAAAAATCACCAGTGAAAGGCTTCCTGATCCCTACCGACAATGGATGCCCATGATGCGCAGAAAGAGGATTCTCTTAAAAATGTTGTAAAATGGGAAAGTAGGTCCATAGGGCAGTATTAATTAGGGAATCTCTCCATCACCCTTTTCTGGCACTAATAAGGTCTCAGACTTTTTTCCAGGCCTTGGTATCTTCCCCTCCTTCAGACACCTTATGACTTAATCCTTCTGCACCCTCTTGACTGACTGATCCCTTGGGCACAGATCTCCTCTCTGTGCCCTTGGCTCAGCCTCGATGCTTTTCCCATCTTGGTTCTATTTAGAGCTGTTTCTGCTTTCGCTGTAAGCACATTTTTAAAAAAAGACTTGGGGGGAAAAAGCCAACTGGTGCCAGTGGGCAAGATAACAAGTGAACCTGGGCATTCCAGTGTCTGAAGGCCTCCCTGTGGCCAGATCCAAAGGTCTTCTCTCAGCTGCCACACACCTGAGCCCCAGTGGGATTTGTTCTACAGTTCTGAATGATCAGCGTGGACTTGGAGACATGCACGTCCAAATCCTCTTCCCCCTGGCGTTTACTCAGCTGCAGTGACGACAAGCCTCAGTTTCCCCATCTGTAAAGTGGGAACAACAATCCCCGTAGCACCCGCTTCCCAGGGAGGGTAAGAGATTCAGATGAGACAATGTTTGCAAAATGCCCATGTTCTCTCATTGGGCCTCACAACAACCCTGGGATGTAGGAGCTATCATCATCACCATTTTATAGCTGAGGAAACTGAGACAAACAGAAGTTAAGTGACTTGACCAGCTACTAAGTGCCTGAGGCTAGATTTGAACTCGAGTCTTCCTGACTCCAGGCCTAGCACCTAGCTACAAATGCACATAATAAATGCTTGGGCTTGTTGACCAATCCTTCCCCAACAACAGATAAGCTGGTCCCTCTTCTTCCCTGCCCCAAATGCTCAAACAGAATGTCATATCTGTTCCCCCCAGAGTCTTCAACCCTGATCACGTGGCAGATGAAAGGTCATGATTAAAAATATGGCAATTGGTTTTCCTGACTTGGTTTTTTTCTCCTCTTCCTCTTTGCAAAAAAAAAAAAAAATCGTTAGTGACATTCAAGGAAACAGAGGACTGTCAAGCATTCCTGATGAAAAGACCAGCGCTGAAGACAAAACTTGACTTTCAAATACAAGACTCAAGGGAGGCATTGAAAAGGTAAACAGGAAAGAGAAATCATAAGGGATTTGATAAAGTTAAACTGTTTATATTCCTACATGGGAAAATGGTATTTATAACTCCTAAAAACTTTCTCATTATCAGGGCAGTTAGAGAGAGTGAAGAGAGACAGAAAGCAGGGGTGTGAGCTGAATGTGATGGGACGATTACCTAAAAAAAAAAGTTAAGGGATGAGAAAGAAGAACGAACCAGGAGGGGGAAAGAGAGACGCAGAAGGGGATGAATTATCTGACATAAAAGAGGCCTGAAGGAGATGTTACATGGAGGGGAAATGGCGGAAGGGGGATGAGGAACATATGTGCCTTACTGTTACGGAAACTGGCTCAGAGAGACTCAGATACACACTCAGGGGGCTGTAGAACTATCTTACCCTACAGGAAAGTAGGAAGGAAAGGGGATAAGAGGCAGAGGGCTGACAGAAGGGAGGGCAGTTTGGAGGAGGTGAAAATCAGAACCAAAACACTTTTGAGAACGGACAGGGTAAAAGGAGAGACAGAGAGCAGGATAAACAGGGGGAAAACAGATGGAGGAAAATTCAGAGTTGGTAATCACTACTATGGAAAAAAATTTACAGTGAGTTTCTCTGATAAAGACCTCATTTCTCAAACATATAGAAAACTGAGTCAAATTTATAGAAATGATAGCCATTCCTCAATTGATAAATGGTCAAATGATATGAACTGGCAGCTTTCAGACAAAGTAATCAAAGTTATCTACAGTCAGATGAAAATGCTCTAAATCACTACTGATGAGAGAAATGCAAATTAAAACAACTCTGAGCTCCTACCTCATACCCGTCATACTGGCTAACACGACAGAAAAGGAAAATGATAATAAATGTTGGAGGAGATGTAGGAAAATTAAAACACTAATGTACCACTGGTGAAGGGGTGAATTGATCCAACCAATGTGGAGCTATGTCCAAAGGGCTATAAAACCAGGCATCCCCTTCGACCAGGCAAAACCACGACGAGGTCTGTGTCCCAAACAGATAAAAAACAAAAAGGAAAAGGACCCGCATGTACAAAAATATTTATAACAGCTCTTTTGGTGGTGGCAAAGAATTGGAAACCAAAGGGATGCCCACCAATGGGGGAATGGCTGAACAAGCTGCCCTATAAGATTTGATGGAATGCTATTGGTCCATAAAAAATGATGAGCAGGCAGACTTCAGAAAAACCTGGAAAGACTTGTATGGTCTGATGCTGAGTGAAGTGGGCAGAACCAGGAGAACATTGTACAGAGCAACAGCAACACTGTACGATGATCTTCTGTGATTAGCTTAGCTATTCTCAGCAAAACAATGGTCCGGGACAATTCTGTAGGACTTACGATGAAAACTGCTATCCATCCCCAGGGAAAGAATTGGTAGAGCCTGAATGCAGATCAAAGGTAGTTTATCTTTACTTTCTTTCTTTTTCTTGGGTTTTTTTTTGTCTGTGTTTTCTTTCACAGAATGACTTACATGGAAATGAATTTTGCTTGACTGAACACGGATAACCTATGTCAGACTGTGGGTGGAGAGAATTTGGAACTCAAAATTTGAAAAAAAAAAGGGAGTGTTAAAATTGTTTTTACATGTAATTGGGAAAAAAATATTAAATTAAACAATCCTTCGCTCTAAGGGATGGCTCTCTGGGAGAGGGAGAGATACAGGAGGAAGTCTAGGAGATGTAAAAACAAAAAGTAGGCATCAAAATCTACTATCAAAAACATTTAAAGTCTATTTCAAACGTGAAGAAACACCAATCAGCACAATCACTATACCAGACAACGGCCATTTTTAAATCCAAATTCTCCCACTTCATGTATGCGATAAATAAATAAAAATAAAATACTGAAATAAAAATAAATCTGAAATAAAATAATAAACTAAAATAAAAAACAAATCTAAACTACTTTTTTAAAAAGAGCAAACATGATTTCACTCCAAAGCCCAAACAAACCTCATTGATGTCTTAAAAGTTTGACTTCACACCAGAATGAACTAGAGCGAGGCCAGTATCACCTTATGCGCAGTTTGGGGTCACAGCTCCCGGGCTCAGTTCTACTTACGCGATCTTGGACAATCCACTCAACATCCCTGAGCCTCAGTTTCCTTATCTGTACAATGAGAGTAGGACTAGATGACCTCTAAGACCCCTTTCAACCTGACATCCTCCATCAGTCGACCAATTAACAAGCATCTACAGGCCATTACCAGGGGCCAGACACTGCGCTAAGAGGTGGAGACTGACAGGACAAAACACAGGGCCTCCCCTCAAACCACCAGGTATAGATAGAGAGTGGATGGAGGCAATCTGAGAGGGGAAGGCATTATTAGCAGCAAGAGTCTCCTGCAGAAGGTGGGATGTGAGCTGAGTCTTGATGGAAGTCAGAGAATCTAAGAGATGGAGGTAAGGGGACGGAGCATTCCAGGCATGGGGCCCAGCCCAGGCAAAGGCATGCAGATGGGAGATGAAGTGTTATATTCAAACATCAGCACGAAAGCCAGGGGTGCTGGATCAGAGTATGGGGAGGGAGTAAAGTACACAAAGACTGGGAAAGTGGGAAGAGGTCAGGAACGCCAAGCCGGATTTTATACGGGACTTAATCCTAGAGGCATAGGGAGCCACCGCGGCGTAATTACTGAAGGGGAGGCAGCCAACGCGGTCAGAGCTGCGCTTAGGAAGAGCACTTTGAACGCTGAGCGACAGATTAGAGCCAGGAGAGAGGCGGGGGCGCCGATGAGCAGGCCTCTGCAAGCGTCCAGCTAAGAGGCGAGAGGAGACTGAATTGGTGTGAGAGAGGCTGTAAGCGTGGCAATGACTGACGAGTCTCAGGGCTGGAGTAGTTATGGGACCGGAGGATAGGGAGGCCTCGAGGATGACCCCGAGGTTTCCATCCTGGGGGACTTGAAGGCATGCTCAGCAGGAACAGGGAAACTGGGGAGAGGGAAGGGTTTGGTGGAAAAGATCACGAGTGCTGGGCTGCCCATCACCTATCACTCCTCGGCGTGTTATGGGGCCAGCCCACCCCCTTTTCCCTCTGAAGTCATTCCTGACTCTCCCGGCTGTTCATACCCTCCCTCCCAGAACCTCTGCATACGTTTTGTGCTGGTTCTATGTACATCGATGCAACATGCACATGCGGTAAGCCCCTCGAGGGAAGGCTCTTGCCTTCTGGCCACTGCATCCCCAGCATCTAGCCCAGGGCTGCGCACAGACTATAGCAGGTGTTTAATAAATACCCACAGACGGACTGATGGGTCCCACCAATCCACTTCTAATGTGCTCATGACCATTAGGAAAACCTCCAAGTCTCCTCACCCCAACCCTGGGGGTTCCATTGCAATTGTGACTCCCCCGAGTCCTCTGCACACAGCAGGGAGCCCTGGCTTTATTCCCCAGAACTTTCAGTCACACCCTGAATTTTATTTCAGACACCGATACTTCCTACGATTAAATGGGAAAACAACACCCCATCGTCCCCACATTATTCTTCAGCTTCTGGGAAATGTAATGACATCAGTGGCCCCTTGGCAGATGCCAGGACTACCTGTGTTTTTGTAAAAATACAAAAGTCACCCCTGCTCTTCAGTTGCCTCAATCTGGGAAAAAAGGCAAAGGGGAACTTTAAACACCCCGTGGATTCTAACCTGCCCCCTCCCTGCCCACACCCACAGGGCCCCCCATCTTCCTGGGGACCGAACCGACTAGCAAAGCCTCCACTGAGCTGACCTTTCAGAATTCAGGGAGGAAGGGAGCTTAGGGAGAAGAGGTTTGTGGGATTCCAACCTGGCATTTCTCCAGCATGTGGAATTCCCAGGAGAGAAACTCTCCCCACAACGCAGGCTGGCAATTCACTTGCAAGGGACTAACAGTTCTTGGCGATCCTTTCCAGCATTCTATGAGCCCCTACGCAACAGACAGTCCGAGAGGGCTTGCGGACTTTTGACAAATACTTTAGCGGCAGGATTTGCACCCAGGTCTTCCTGGCTCCGAAACGGACCCTCTGACCACTACACCACACCACTCTCCCTTTTCTATAGGCCTGAGGAAGCCAGAATAACTAATGCTAACTCACAGTATTCTTACAATGACTAGACATAGGGGCCAATCTTATCCACGTCTTCCAGACTGAGAAACAGAGGCAAAGTGCCACCAAAAGGGGTCACTCAGAGCCCCACGCTCGGTGTCAACAAGTATACAGCCCCAGTTTTGAGAGCCAACCCAGAACCAGGAAGGCCTGCATTCAAATCCTGCCTCAGACACTTTACACTCAGGCTGTGTAAACCTGGGCAAGTCACTGCAATGGTCCGTGTGCCTCAGTGGTCTCAGCTGTAAAGTGAGAGCTGGCTTCTCGATCGGGGACTCCGGCCCACGCCGCCTCGCCAGTTAGGACACTTCCCATCAAACATCTGTCAACATATTACAGCCAACGGTATGATTCGGGTTTACTTTCAAGTCCATCTAACCTGAAAGCAGCTATAAAATTCGACATCCCCGCCAAAAGAAGGCTTCTCAGTGGAGCCGAGAAGCCCTCCCGCTCTGCTCCTCAGCCCTCGTCCGAGGAGGATTCGGGGGCCCGAGCCTCCCACACCTAGGAGCTGCCCTCCCTGGCGTCAGTCACAGAAGGAGTCCCGGGCCCCGGCATTTACCTCACATGCCCTGGGATACGGCAGGTGGCAGGAGCCACCATGCTGCTGCCGAGGCTGCGGGGACGAAAGCCCTGAAAAGCAGCTGTCGGTCCTCACCAGGGAGGAGTCACCGCAGCCCATCGGGAAGGACCGGCACCCGGCAGGGCCAGGCACCCGCGAGGAAGGCAGCCGGTGCTGCCCAGCCCTGCCCCACGAGCCGGCGGCCGGGGAAGCCACTTACCAGGCAGTCAAGGCACAGGCAACAGCAACCAACCGATCCCTTCTTGGGGATGTCAGGCAGGCAGGCACACGGAGAAGGGGGAGGGGCGGGGAACCTTCAAGTCAAGGCAGAATTCGCTCCTTCAGCAGAAACGAGGGCTGGAACATGCATTAGAGCAGCGCCTGGGTCTATGCAAAGTCATGACTGGAAGGCGACGCACGGAGGGGGAGAGGGTCTGGGGGCCGGGGACAGGAAGCCTCCATCCATCACGTCGCCAAACACACACACGCTCCCGTACAGGTGGAGAAAGATCCATCTGGGCTAACGGCCTCCCACCAAGACCATCAGGGAAACGTTTCTCTGCTTCTGTTTGTATCCCTAATTGGGAGACGTGTGAACAAGCTTGACAGATGGGGCTGTCACCCGCCTGGACAGAGGAGCCGGTGAGGGCCGGTCCTGGGCTCACTGCCTCTGTCTAGTCTCGGACGAAGCTGCCAGGGGGAGGGGGTGCAGGGAGAGACAGACACACACACACACACACGCCACGTCCAGCACCCCAAGAGCTCACAGATTAATGTGGCAGGGCAGGTGAACAGTGGGACAGGCCTCATTCCAAATCCTCCTCGAGACACCTACTAGTCAGGTGCCCCTACCCAAGCCCCTCACTCCTCTGAGCCTCAGTCTCCTCATCTTTGATACCCGTGAACAGTCATTGAAAAGGCTCAAACGAAGTAATATAGTAAAGTACTCTTGATACTTCATAGCAAAATATAAATGACTAAAGCCATCATCGTTATTAAGTGGAGTATACCAGCACTGGCCTTTCTGGTCTAAAATTCCTAACCTGTTTTAGGTGTCAGACCCCTTTCACAATCTGGCGAAGCCCACATATTTCTTCCCAGAATAAAGGTTTTAAATGCCCCAAATAAAATACACAGATTTTGAAGGAAACCAATTACATGGAAATGAAGCTGAAATGGATTTTTCCCATCCAGGTTCACAGCCCCCCCAGAATCCGTCCACAGGTCTGGGGAGCCCACCCCGAAGCCCCATTCACACAGAGAAACTGCAGCGCTGCCTCTGGAGGGATGGAGGGGTGGAGGGGAGATGCCGCCAGGATTTGCTGCCAGGCAGCAGAAGCGAAAAAGAAATTATCTAATGCAGCCATCAGGGTCCGTTTCCAAGTGCTGAGGCAGGCTGAAGCAAGAGGACTCGAAGGCATGTGCCAGGACTCAATGTGCAAGGAGAGCTCATCCCTTAAAGAGACCCCGGCCTTGGGAAGCTAGACAGGATCTAGGGTCCGAGATCTGGAATCAGGAACCCACAACTTGAAGCTGTGTTCCAACATTCACTGGCTGGGAGACCCTAAAGCAGTCCCTTACCCTCCTTTTGAGGCGTCGAGGTGGCGCCATAGTACACAGAGCACCAGGTATGGGGTCAGGAAGACTCGTCTTCCCAAGTTCAAATCCAGCCTCAGACCCTTCCTAGCTATGTGACCCTGGGCAAGTCACTCAACCCTGCCTGCCTCAGTTTCCCCATCTGTCAAATGGGCTGGAAAAGGAAATGACAAGCCACTCCAGTATCTTTGCCAAGAAAACCTCAAATGGGGGCACGAAGAGTCAGACACAACAAACAACTGAACCACAACCACCCCCTTTAAGCTTCACCACATTTCACTACCTGCCATTCAGCCGCCCTCCTGTCTGACCAGAGACCTCCTCCCTTCTACTCTGCCTCTGTGGGAGAGTGCCCCTCCCACGGACACGAGCCACGTTGCACGCTTCTTTCCGAACCAGAAAGACTGGCCGGAGGGAGCCCCGGTCACGCTGGAGCCCACCGCCTCCTGTTACATTTCAGGCGTGCGCGTGGAGTGGGGACCAAGCCCAGGAAAAACCATCAAGGAAGCCAAGCTCATCTTCAGACCTCCGCACCTGTGCTCAGCCCTCACCCTGGCTGCCCCACACGCCCGGGGCTTCCACACGTAAACGGGTTTCCATTTCTTCAGTCTGATGGCCTGCCCAGGGCTAGTCTCCTCTCAGAGAATCAAAGCACCCTCAATTTGGAGCTGGAAAGACCAGAGAGCCCCCACCAGGTCCCGCGTTCTCATCTGACAAACGAGAAAGTTGAGTCACACAGAGATGAAGGGAGCTGCTCCTAGGCACACAGAAAGTGACCGAGGCAAGATCTGAACTCAGCTCCTCCTGATGCCAAGTGTAGCCCTCTACCCACAGCACCCCCTTTTCGTTGTCATCATTCAGTCATGCCCAACTCTTGGTGAGCCCACTTGGGGTGTTCCTGCTGAAGACACTGGAGTGGTTGGCCATTTCCTTCTCCAACTCATTTCACAGATGAGGAAACTGAGGCAGACAGGGTTTAGTGACTTGGCCAGGGTTACACAGCTGAGAAGTATCTAAAGCCAGATTTGATCTCAGGAGGATGAGTCTTCTTGACTCCTAGCTGCCCTATAGCAACCCCTAGCAGCCCATAAATTCTGAGCTCTAAAACTGTCTCTCCCATGGCCCCACCAGCCTTGAATTGCTTGTTCCTCTATTTGACAAACATTCACTAAGTATCTGTTCTATTCAAGGCACTGTGCTAGATAGTGAGGGTACAAAGGAAAAAGCCTCAAACAGTTTACATTGTAGTAGGATAATATATACAGATAACCTCAAGTATGAGAAAAAAAACAATCTGATTATTAAGAGTAATTCATGCTGAGGTGTGAATGATTTATGTGTACTTAAGATTGAAATCCTGAACGGGTATTTACATTTAAGTAGTTAATCCAAATCAATCTTTAGTTTGGAAAGAACTTCTGAGATTATCTAGCAGAATGATATCTGCCCAGAAATTTTATCTGTGAGAAATTTTATCGGTGAAATGAAAGGAATTTTACCTTTTATCTGTACAGGAATTCTCCCTAAATTATTCCTCATAGGTAGATAGCCAAACTCCACCTGAAGAGGTCCAGAGACTAGGGACCTAGCTAGGTAGATAAAGCACTGGATTTGAAAGCAGAAATACCTCAGATACTTACTAGATGTGTGACTCTGGGCAAGTCAATTAACCTCTCTATGCTTTAGGTTTTTTGTCTTGCCCAACTCTTTTGTGATTTGCGGGGGGCAGGGAGCAGTTCTTGCCAAGGACGTTGGAATGGTTTGCCATTTCCTTCTCTAGCTCATTTTACATTACATTTCTTCATTAGGAGCCGAGGTAAACAAAGTTAAGTGACTTGCCCAGGGTCATGCAGCTACTAAGTGTCTGAGGCCACATTTGAACTCACAAAGATGGGTCTTCCTGATTCCAAGCCCAGTGCTCTATCCACTAAGCCACCTGCTTCAGTTTCCTCATCAATAAAAAGGCAACCACATCCCAGGGTTGTAGTGAGGATCAAACAGATAATGTATGTAAAGCGTTTTTGCAAACCTTAAAGCACAGTGTGAAAGCGATTATTATTGACATTGTTGTTATCATTACTATTATTATTATTATCACCCAAGATAGTCTACTTGCTCTAATTACAAGAAAACTTCTCCTTTCATTGAGCGTAAACCTTCCTCTCAGGTGCTTCCATCCCCTTTTCTTCTGGAATCTATTCCTTCCACCCCAAGACAGCCATTCAATTCCTTCCTTCTCCAGCTAAAATCTCCATTTTCTTCCTTTAAATCCCCTAATGTAATTGTCTCCAGTCTTCCCAACCCCCGCCCCCCCCCATGCCCCGGCCGTCTCTAGCTTATCCATACTGTTACAAAATGGCAGTGCCCAGAACAGAAGCCAGGCCTCCAGATGGGATCTGACCAGGGCAGAGGAGACAGCAGGCGTCCCTAATCACAGCCCAGACTGGCCTTCCTCTACCTAGTCACCTCTGTTCTCCCCTCCCAGAAGCCGTCCTTTGGCCTCTCACCTCCCCCTCTAGGACGAAGGACAGCCTGCATCTTAGGCACCCCGAGATGTTCTTGGCCTTTGGCTGAGACACAAAGCAGACTCTTCCCCTCTGCATTTCCTCAAAGTAAAACCTTCAGCCCTTTCTATCTGGTCCCCCCGCGGTTCACTACGGCCACCGCCAGCTCCCTGGGCTGAGAACGACTGGATTCCATCATGGCGGGCTTCCTTCCCTTCCTCTTGCTACACCATCCACTTCACTGCCTTTAACATTCCGACAGAAGCTTCTCCATAAGCAGGAATGGGGATCGTCCAGTGACAGCTAACGTCTCACCTTGTCTCTCTCTATTTACCTCCCTGTATTTGCCAGCTTCACTCTTCCTCTGGGGAAGACGTATCGACAAGGGAAATGGAGGAGGAACCTTGAGAAATTCCCACCGCCAGGTGGTTCAGCGGATAGAGCGCTGGGCCTGGAGTCAGGAAGACCTGAGTTCAAATCCAGCCTCAGACACTTAGTAGCTGTGTGACCCTGGGCAAGTCACTTAACCTCTGTTGCCTTAATCCACTGGATAAGGAAATGGTCAACCACTCCAGCATCTTTGCCAAGAAAACCCCACAGACAGTATGGTCAATGGGGTCCCAAAGAGTCAGACACAACTGAATGACTCCACAACAACTTCAGGCCTGGTCCCTCCTGTGGCATAAGAAGGGAGAGACACACTGTGTGAGCCCATCTCTAAAAGAGCGATGGATGTTTCACAAGTAAAGTCAGGTTACTTGTCTCTAGAGGTGGCTTTGTACACTATGCCCATGCCAGAACCCCACATGAGGGATGCTTGGGTACCTGAAATGAGGAGCTGAAGAGTTTTCCTGAACAACCTGACAACAAAGTGTAAATCTGATGGAATTACAGGGGGCTGGCCGCTGGATACAGGCAACGCCAGCTTGCGGCCACAAGAGATAAGCTTACACGCAACCTGGGAGGAGAATTCAAAGAAGGCGCTTCTCGAACCCCAGAGTCTCCTGATCAGGGCAGAGGGGAGGATGAACTCCCTGGACAACGTCAGCTCTTAAATCCGTGGTTCTGGCAGAGAATGGAGATTTCTGGTTGTTTCTGACATTTCCATGCCCTTCCAAACCTAGTCTGAGGCCGAGATTGACATTAGCTTCCTCCAGGGTCGTTGGTCTATCTGCTTCACACAAGGCTCAGGATTGCTCCCAAAGGATCTCTTTTTGGAATTCAGTCTGGCTGCGGAGGAGAGGCAGGTATTTATTAAGCACCTACTGTGTACCATGCACTGTGCTATGCTCTTCACAAAAATTATCTCATAAGGGGGCAGCTAGGAGGTGCAGTGGATAGAGCACCGGCCCTGGATTCAGGAGCACCTGAGTTCAAATCCAGCCTCAGACACATAACACTTACTAGCTGTGTGACCAGGGGCAAGTCGCTTAACCCCACTGCCTAGCCAAAAAAAAAAAATACACACACACACACACACACACACACACACACACACACACACACACATATATCATTAGAGCAGAAACTCAATTCTCCACTTTACATGACTAAAAAAAAAAAAAGAAGGCCCCAATAGGAGAACATATTTGCTCAAGATCTCGCAGCTAAGTGACAGGGACAGGCCTCTAACCCTGCTCTCCTTACTGCCAGACTATGCTCATCACACTACAGGTGGCTTCTGGCTTCCCTCAGCATCTGATCTTTAAGTGGACGGTCTTCCTGTCCTTGTCTCCACCAAGATTCCCATTCTAAGGGAGCAGCCGGCACACCTAATTTTTACAATAATGCTTGAGAAGGTATACAACCTAGCGGTATTTTGTGAAGACAATAAAAACCTCTAACTTCATCATTTTAATAAAAGCTTATTCAAAGCCTTTCTTGAATTGCATTTTATTTTAGGTCATTGAATGGCAATGTTTTACACTCAGCTTTTAATACCAAAAAGGTAATTATCTGTAAAAACACCACAAGAAAGATGACATTGAATTTAGTATAATAGGAAAGTGAAATTGCCCAGTATCAGAAAACTCAGAAGGTGCAGGAGAGGGACACTAACATCCTCCAATAAACCTGTCTAACTCGACTGACTGATAGGAAATTTCATTAAGCACAGGCCCATTAGTTCCACTCTAAAGAATTTCTGCCCAGGACAATGGGTATTATAAATACGTCCTTTATGTAACCTGAGACAGGAGCTCCTGAGGATGGGGTTACCACACAAAGCACCATGGGAAATTCCATGAAGATACCCCTTACCCTTCCTTGCAAGCCAATTACATTTCCTCAGCATCTTTTTTATACTCTTCAAAGCAGACACAGCAAAATCTAATTCATTCAGACAAACCGTTCTTATGAATACGTTAGTGATAAGTCTAGAATTAGAGAACACAGCCCCCAAAGTGTGATTTTAATACTTCCAGTGGTCTGCAGCGTCTGAAAGGGGGTTAAACAGAATTGCTCAACACTTCAGTCCTTGTCCTACCTGAAACACATCAAAGACAGTTCTCAATTAGCCTAACAAGGTACCCAGAAAAGACTCATCGACTTGCTAAGGTCATTGAACAAACAGGACAATACATCTTGATGTTCTGCATCTTTCTTTCTCCTCTATCAAATAACCATAAATTGAGCTAGCTGAAAATGTTACCTTTGGGAGGGATTTTTTAATAACATTTTATTGTTTGCCAGTTGCATGTAAAAACAATTTTTAACCTTCTTTTTTTAAATTTTGAGTTCCAAACTGTCTCCTCCCTCCTTCCCTCCCCCTCTGAGATGGTAAGAAATTTGAAGTAGGTTATACATGTGCAATCATACAAAACTTATTTTTGGGAAGTATTTGGACGTCACATGGAAAGAACATTCAATTTTCAAAAAAGAAGAAATGTTTACCATCAATAACCATATGAAAGAGTTCACCAAATCATAAGAGGATGAGATGTACAGATTAAAACAACTCTGAGATTTCGCCTCACACCAATCATCTTGGCAACAGCGATGAAAAATTTAATTGGCAAACGTTAGAGGAGTTGTGGGAAGACAGGGATGTTGATACACTGTTAGTGGAGCCTCAAACTGGCCCAATCACCATGGAAAACAATTTCGAATTAAGTATGTCATTAAACTATTTCTTATCATACCCTCTGACCTTGAAATACCGATACCGATACCGATACCGATACCAATACCGATACCTTGCTATAAGGAAAGGTTCTGGTGGAGGCTGAGGGGCAGGCAAGAAGTGGGGCAGGGGTCACTGAGCAGTTAGAGCAATGTTGGGGGGAGGAAAGGAAATCAATTTCTAAAACAAAGTTTAAATAACAAACATTCAGGAATCTGAGTTCAGGTCTCAGTGGTCATCAACTAGCTGTATGAACCCAGGAAATCCTGTCAACTCCCAGTGTCCTTTCCTCTGTTACCACATGAACTTGTGAGGTGCCTACGAGTTGTGCATATAGAAGTGTTCAAGCAGGGTGAGGAAAACTGAGGGTATTGCACTTTATTTAAGGGAGAAAATGATCAGGATGAAGCCACCCTAGCAAGAGTCGGTAACTTTCATTTATTCCCATTAGAATTAGGACTTACGAGTGGGTCAAGTCCTACGCTAATCAGCTGACTTCACACTAGGGCCATGCTACTAGTTACCCACCGCTACAAACCTTAATCTAGAATCATCTGACAGGGACAGCGACAATGACCCCTTTAGCTTTACGACCTCTCGTCTGAGGACAACAGGGTCTATAATCCAAAAGAGTCCCCAACCAATGGTCCGCCATATGACTTCCCTTCTCTACAAGAAATCTTTCAGGCCCTCCATGACTCCCCAGCCACACTACCCCACCCCTTCTACCAACACCCAGGGAGCTCACAGTCTAAAAGGGCAGACAAGCAAACAACTGTGTGCAAACAAGATACAGACGGGATAAATCAGACACATACCCTCCGAAAAAGGTACAACAAAAAAGATGTCCGTGCTGGGCGCTAGTACAAAGAGCCGAGTCTGAATTTCACCGCCGACACTTGGCTGTGTAAATCTCAAGCTTTCTGAGAAAATGGGGGTAAGGCTTTCAGCACAGGATCACAGGGCTGGAAGGAACTTTAGAAGACATCAAGTCCAACGCGCTCCCACCGCAGACACACACAATTTACAGCTATGGAAACTGAGGCACAGAACAAGTAAATGACTTGCCAGGGTCTCACAGTCAGAAAGCTCCAAGGTAGAAGGTGAACCCAGACCTTCCTGGTTCCAAGTCCAAACCGCCTGCACCATGCTTCCTGTCCGGGTCCTGACCTCTGAGGGTCACTGTGATGACGATCAAAGCAGACAGCAAATGTATTCTGCAAACCTAGAAGCCTTGCAAGTGTACGGGAGTGGCTGTTCTGGTCCTTCAGAGATCGGCAGATAGCAGAACTGTTTAAACCCCTCCAAACACCCTGGGCACATAACTTCTGATTAGACATCAACAGAAACTCCACCCAAAAAGGAGACTTTGAGTCTGAACAGCATTCTGCAAGAAACCTTTCCCATCCCCCTCCCTGCTGGCACCTTCCGTAGGAGGAGATTACCTCCCATTCATAAGGAGGCTCATAATTGTATTCATACATACTTGTTTGCATAATGTCTTCTCCTTCAGATTGGGGCTCCTTCACAATAGACAACAGGTTCTTGCCTTCCCCCCCCCCCCAAAGCTTAGCACAGTGCCTGGTATGCAATAAGCGCTTAATAAATGCTTGTTTACTTGACCAAAGCAAAGTTCTAACGTCCTGAATGGCCAGCAAGGGTTTGTGTCCTCCAACCTTGGCATTTCAATCAGAAGTAACTTGGGGGCATTTCTAATTGTCCTTTAAAAACAAGTCAGATTCGATTGTTTTTCAATCACCCTAAATCTTCTAGCCGTGGAAAAGGGCCATTCCCAAACAGAGGGCTCCAACTTACTGCACCTCCCAAATGCGGCTTCCAGTCCCCCAGGAAGCTGAGAACACTCTCACCAGGGTCACCAAGGATTTCTACATCTATGACATTTTTGCAACATCTGACAGTGATGAACATTCTCCTATAAATACGATTCCATTCTTAGCTTCCCTGACCCTCCTTTTACCTGTCTGTCTGTCTCTCTCTCATTGCCTTAATTATCACCTCCAAACCAATGAATCCTAAGTCTATCTATCCAGTCCCCCACATCTCTCCTGGCTTCTAATTTCCAACCTCTAGCTCCGAGTAGAACATCTCCATCTCCACCTCAAACTCAACCCACCTAAAACTGAACTAGCTGCATATTAAAACAACGCCCCCCGCTCCCCCACCTCCCAACTCCCTCATCGAGACTGACAGGGCTGCCATCCTCCCAGTAACCCAGGCAGAGACCATTCATCTTCTACCTTTCCTTTATCCCTTACCTTTAATCAACTGCCAAGTACCGTCAACCCTACATATGTGCAACTTTTTAAGTCTGGATGTGGAAGGAGGAGATAAAAAGAGGGGGAGGAGACAAATGGGAAAAAAGGGAAGAGGCAGAAACACTTCACAAGCCACAGACGATCTGATTCTCCCCCCACATTTCAAATGAATGAAACTGGTCAGACAGACAAAAAAAAAACCCTCAGAGACAAGAAGCAAAAATCACCAGGCTTCCTGGGAAGAAGGTCAAATGCAGTACTGTGTTCAGAAGTAAATTGGCCCAGGCTAGGGACTATACCTAAGTAATGTTTCACATGGCCCTTGGTAGGAGAAGAGAGAAAGGAAACAACGGTGAACCAGCTGGAGTGGGGAGTGACCTTTCCACAGGGGCTACATCTGTTTTCAAAACAAAGAAAGAACAGAAACCAGCCTTGATGGTTATCAGATCCATCCACTGGGATTCAGCTTTCGAACCAGCAGCCTCAAGGGAACCGATTCAGCTCTCATTAACCCATCCTTCGACCCCAATTCTTCAGCAGGTACACACAGATCCCGTAACCGACTTTGCTTTTAAATCATTTAAATTGTTTTAAAATGATACTCTTTTCACCATAAACTTGGGAATGCCGGTCACGTACCTAACCCCAGGTCTCTAACTCAAAGACACCATCATTTAAAAAAAAAAAAAAAAGGAATGGGGGAAAAATAGATTTATCATATAAACATCACCTGCGAGGGTATAATCATCAGGTTTGGAACAGGCTGTACTTAAAACCCCATGATGACGGCATCTGGTCTTGACTATAAATCTTTGACTAGCATACCTCGACAGGAAAGTCATCCCCCTCACAGGGCAATTAACACTTCCTCAAATTGACAGCCTAGGAAAACACTCTGTTGGGTCCCCACAGGCCATCTGCCTCCCAGCGCCCTGAAGGAGAGCTGGGTCTCCCTCCCTCTGCTCATCACCCCCAAGGAGAACACTGACATCTCTCTCTCTCCTTCCCTCCTTAAATCTCTGCGGATGTGGGGCCTCCCTCTATGAACGCAGATGCCTTCGGGGATAGGGGCAATACAACCGCCCCTCTCAGCTTATCCCTGTGGGTTCCTCTGTGCTCTTTTTAACCCAGATAATTACCCCACTTACCTCGCCCAGGGGCACCTACCTTAGAATGAGTTTCCATGTGGTACTTGGCACAGTTCTGGAGTTGAGTCACCCAACACTGCTTTTCTTTAGCATCAGCAGCTGAAAGAGGGACAGGGAAAGACTTAGATGGCCAAGGCCACACCCCAGAGCACCTCAGGCCTCAAGGGGAGTGGGGAAGGCCACCGGTTACATCAACAAAACTCCTCCAGGACTGGTGTCTAATACCCCCAAACCCACCAGTCTGAGAACGCACAGGCAATTCCCAAATGAAACATTAAAAATGCATCCTCAAATATCTCACATAGAGGGGGGAAGAAAAATTGACCTTTTTCTTGCCTTTAAGAGTCACTTTTGCTCCTTTAAAAATGCAAGAGAGAAGGAAAATAAAGCACTTAGTTTAAAATGTTCCTTTCCCACATGTGGCTAATAGAGGTTTGAAAGCCCAGCTTTCTCAGGGTCTTTTGTTATCTAACACAGACCGTACAGTGGGGTTATTAACATTTCAGAATAAGCTTATGGTTGAATTACCATTTTAATATGGATTCTTTGGGGTTTTTATTAAGATGGGAAAGGATAAGGCACAGAAGAAAACCTCAGAGAACCCAAAATGGCTGCAAAAGGCCACTGAAAGTTCAAACTGACAGCAAGATTCTTGGGATGTTTTGCCCCTGGCAGTTCCCCTCCAGCCCCTAAATAAATGGACTCCGAAATATCCTGTACCTAACCGTGTGTGTGCGCTGTAGATCACGTAGACCTACAGGTCAGCAGTTAATAACACAGCCCAGATAAAATCCGTCTGAACTACTGTTACTCAAAATAACGTGTGTAAATAGTATTATTGTTACTATTAAATAAGCCCTTCACAGGACCTAAGATTTAGAGCTGGAGAGGACGTGAGAGGTCACAGGCGCATAACGAGAAGAACCGTCAGGGGCACAGGAAGACAGATTTAGAGACGTAAGGGACTCCGGAGGCCATCCCCCCATGGATAGAGCTGGCAGGGACCTGAGAAGGCCATCTCATCTTACAAATAAGGAAACTGAGGCTTTGGCTCGGTGACGTGTCCAAGGTCACACAGCTAACAAGCAGGAGAGATGGGATTTGACCCCAGGACCTCTTGACCCTCAAAGCAGGGCCTTCAAATAAACGAATATTCACAGGAGCCAACACACAGTATGTGTTTTGTGGACCATAGGGCGCCGTATAAACATGAACTATTACTACTGATGTTATTCATATGTAGAAGGAGAAGTCTGGGAATTCTTATATTATTTTCCCATTTTGTGCTCAGAGGTGGTAGGATTACCAAATTATCTGAAATTCTCAAAAGATCATCTGGAAACTGTGCCCTGCGGACCCACCAAGGCCAGGCACCGTACCCAGGGAAAGCGGGAGCAAAGAGTGAACAGAAAAGGCTGTAAGCTCCCAGAGAGGAGGCAGGCTGGATTCAGCCTTTGAGGTCCCTTCGAACACCAAGATCCATCCCCTGCGTCTGCAAATGCCCAAAGGGACAGCACAGCCAAACACGCAGAGGGGAATGGGGAAAGGTCTGGCTGGCCTTGCCTAGGCATCCTTCTTTCAAGGATGCGCAAACCCCAAATACAATGTGTGTGCCCAGGACGGGTCGACCCGCCTTCCCTCCCTCAGAAGAACTCCTTTCCTTCTGGGCTCAGTCCTTTCCCGGTCCTCCCACCTCCGAGAGCAGGGGTGGGGAACCTGCGGCCTCCAGGCCCTTTGACAGAATCCAAACTTCTGTGCTTTCTAAGCTGTAGATTCCCCACCCCTGTCTAGCATCTCCCCACCAAAAGTTATCTTGGATTACTCTGGGCATTTCATTATATTATATATTACATGAGATGTCACCTGATAGAGCATAACCTCCTTGAGGGCAGGGGCTGTTTCCTTTTTTGTCTATGTATCCCCAGCTACGTGGTGCAGTGGTTAGAACACTGAGCCTGGAGTCAAGAAGACCCGACTCAGACACTTACTATGTGGCCCTGGGCAAGTCACCTAACCCTATTTGCCTCAGTTTCCTCATCTATAAAAAGGGCTGAAGAATGAAATGGCAAACCACTCTAGTATCTCTGCCGAAAAAAAAACCCAAAACGACTGACAGAACAACAGAATCCCTAGCATGTGGTAGGGGCTACGTAAATGCTTGAGAAGGAACTGCTTACAAAGTCTTACTCTCCTGGCCACTGGGGATCCCAAAGACACATTTCACAGCGGGATCTGATCCTTCATGCCACTGACCACAAACCACCGCCAAAGCCCACGTGGCTGGGCACCTCCCACACCACGGCTTCATTCAGCCCCGTGACTATCTCATGTCGTTAATGCAACGTTAATAAATGAGGCTTCAATAATCGACAGTCTGTTAAAAAACGAGAGGCCAGACCGTGCCTACTCTCTGGCCAAACCGATTGGGTGTTTCTCACGTGTGGCTTTTGTCATTTTAGTTTTATAAACCCCAGGCAGGAATAAGTGAGGCAAGTTTTCCCACCTATTGTTTCTGCTCCGACAATTTATTTAGCAATAAAGCAGCTGGCACTGCCCAGGACCGCATAAATCTCGGCAGCCCGAGGGGATGCTGCGTGAATCTCAAGGAAATGTATTCATCTCGCCAGCGTTCCCTCCAAACAGAGGCTTCACTCTTGCTTCTGCAACTGCACCCATTTTTATTTTATAGGTTTTTGATGGCTTTATGGAGCTACTCCTAGAAATATGATTTTTAAGCAGATAATAAAAGACATTAACTACCTTCTGGCAGATAGAGCAATACAGCAGAAAGAACCCAGGACTGGGGATCAGGCAACTTGGATTCAAATTCTAACGCTGTTGATCCCAACACAAGTGACCGTCCAGTTACTTACCCTCTCTGGGCCTCAGTTTCCTCATCTGTAAAAGGAGGGACGTGGACTTAATAGCCCATTGCTGGGGTCACCCGTTAACCGGCGCCCCCACCGTCCGCCACCAAGACCAGAACACTCTGTGTCTGGGAGGGGGCCACTGTACCACGGTGTAGCCAAAACACCTTGGGGTTCAAATTCAGGTTTTTCCACCTACTGGCGGCTAGAGGACTTGGATAAAGGCCAGCACAGGCAACTTAAACTCAAGAAACGCTTACTAAGCACTTACTGCGGAGCTGGGTGCAGGAGACACAATAACAAAAAGGAATTTGTCCCTGCCCACAAGGAGCTTACCATCTATGGGGGGATACAGAAAGATGCGCATCGGTTTTGAGAGGGAGGCATTGCTGCTGACTGACCCCAGAACAGGCCAGGGAGGTGAGTGAGCTCAAGAGATGGGCCATCAGTGAGATTCCGTGCCCTAGAAGGCCTACAGAGAAACAGAACACAGGACCTCCCCAGGATGGGGCGCGCCCCCTCCCACAGGCTCTGACCCTACGATTTCTGCTGACTGTGGGCAACGCTACCTCTAGATCTTGTGAGCAGAGCCTGGCAGACGTGCCGCATCGCAGGATTTCAGAAGAATGAGACAAAGTACACGTCCTTCCCCAATAGGGGAAGAATTTCTCTGGTGATGCTCTAGAACAGGAGTTCTGGACCCTTTTTTTGGCATTGTGAATTCTCATGACAGTCTGGTAAAGCCTGCAGACCCTGGCCTCAGACACTAGCTGTGTGACCCTGGGCAAGTCACCCTTTGCCTCAGTTTCCTCGGCCGTGAAGATGGGGATAGTAAGAGCACCTACCTCAAAAGGAAGGCTGTAAGAATCAAATCAGATGTTTGTAAAGAGCGTTCAACCCAGGGGCGGGCACACTGTACGCAATGCAGAAATATTTATTCCCTCCCTCCCCACCTTCTTTCTCAGGATAATGAGCTTTTTTAGATTCATAATTAAATGCAATGCTAAATTTCAGTTAGAAGATAGTGAGCATAAAAACACAATCTTCCCCTCATCAAAATTCACAAACCCACAAAGCTCTATCCCCAGGACCCCTGGGGTTCCATTAACTCCAGGGAGAGAACCCTGCTCTGAAGGGATGCAATCAATGAGGATTCTTCAGAAAGGAAGGGACCCAAACAAATAAAACTGTAGGAAAGAGGTGGCTTTGGGACCAAAGTCCTTCTCTTTTTGATTTTAATTCTCTTCCCCCCAATTATAAGACGTTTACTTTTTCTCCCTCATGCCTTCCCGTCCCCACTGGAAGAAAAATAAAACCTTTGTAACAAATACATGCGGTCAAATAAAACAAACCTCCACAGTGCCAGTGTTTATAAACGCAGTCTCTGCCTGCACCCACTCTCTAGCTTAGGCGGGTGGCACGGTTCACCACCGGCCCCCCAGAACCACGGCTTGTCATGGCTTTGAGCAAATTTCTGGGGTCTTTCCCAGCACTTTTACAATGTTGTTATTTGAGAAGGGCAAGGGTCTTTCCTCCCTCGGGGGAGTCGAGCTCCATCCTTCCCATTTCTTCACCTATCTCCGGTGGGGAAAAGCAGAGCTGGGTGGCCGGGGACCACAGCCCTCGGCCCTGGCCCATCCAAGGGAAGTACGAGAGGGAGAGAGCAACTCCGAGGCCAGCGCAGGCAGTCCCAGCGAGATGGATGACCGTACGTACCTCTCAGTTTGTACACCTCTCCATTGGCAGAGTGGACTACCAACATGTGGGGGGCTTCGTCACTCAGGGACACTATGGCTCCGGCTAAAGACAGGGCCCCTCGGGGTTTCTGGTTCTTACTTTGCTCGTTCACAAAATACTGCAGAATCCCAGACTCGAAATCCAGCATAAAGTACCTGGTGAAAGAAACCACAGGGGCGTTATTGCTTTATCCTAAGAAAAGGGAACGTTTATGCCCGAAGGGCTATTAAATGTGCATACCCTTTGACCCAGCATACCCCATCTGGGGCATGTCCAAAGAGATCATAAAAACAGGAAAAGAAGGGGCAGCTAGGTGGTGCAGTGGATAGAGCACTGGCCCTAGAGTCAGGAGGACCTGAGTTCAAATTCGCCCTCAGACACATAGTACTCATTAGCTGTGTGACTCTGGGCAAGTCACTTAACCCTGATTGCCTTGCAAAAAAAAATAGGAAAAGGACCTACATGTACAAAAATATTTGTAGCAGCTCTTTCTGTGGTGGCCAAGAATTGGAAATTGAGAGGATGCCCATCAGGTGGGGAATGGCTGAACAAGTTGTGGTATATGAATGTGATGGAATACTACTGTGCTATAAGAAATGATGAGCAGGCAGACTTCAGACAAACGTGGAAAGACTTGTATGGTCTGATGCTGAGTGAAGTGGGCAGAACCAGGAGAACACAGTATACAGTAACAGCCTTGTTGTGCAGTAACTGACTTGGATAGACTTAGCTCCTCTACACAATGCAAGGCTCTAAGACATTTCCAAAAGTCTCATGCTGGAAAATGCTGTCCACATGCAGAGAAAGAACTATGGAGTTTGAATGCAGGTCGAAGCATTCTGTTTGCTCTTTTTTTTTCCTTCTGTTTTGTTTTCTCTTTCTTGTGGTTCCTCCTATTGGTTGTAATTCTTCCTTACAAACATGACTAATGTGAAAATATGTTTAACAGGAATGTATATGTAGAGCCCATATCAGATTGCATACCATCCTGGGGAGGGAGGTGGGGAGGGAGGGGGAGAAAATTTAAAACTCAAAAGCTTACGGAAGTGATTGTTGAAAACTAAAAATTAATTAATTAAAAAATAAAATAAAATAAAATAAAAAAGCCCCCAAGAGCCCCAGCAACACAGAAAAGCAAATCAACTATTAGCTCAAAATCAAATCTCCACAATTCATTAAGCAAGAAATCAAGATTCTCCCGGGTGTTTCACCAAAGGCAGTTTGTAGGTGGTGGGCGCAAATTTCATTCTGAAAACAGAAAACAGTCTGCAACCAAGAATCCCTAAGGGCAGGGGGTCTGGGTCCTTTCCTGGCATCACTGTTATCATCTTCTGTGCGTGCCCAAATATGAAAGCAGCAAAGACTAGTGTTAAACCTGGAGTGAACACTTAATAAATTCTTGTTAGCTGCAACCTGGGATGGTGAAAAGACAGGTAATGGATTCATTCTGTCTCACCTTGGGGCCCACCCTCCAGGAGGATTTCCCAGAAGCATCTGGTATTTGCCGGGACTTCTCTGACAGGCAGTTTGACCAGCCCTTGCCCCCCCATCCAGACAGCAGCAAGCAGAGCCCCATATTTCAGGCTGGTCATGTTCACCTCCAGCCAGCCACCTTTGATCCCCAAAGCCAATCGGTTCCCCACGTTTCTCTGGCACTACTCTGTTGAGATGCCAGAGACTCCCACGGCCCGGAAGGGGTGGAAGAAAGGGTCTTGTTTGTACAACATTCATAAAAATGAAATGCCCCAGATTTCTCTCTAACTTTCTCTCAGGGAGAATGTAAAATGCTATCAAATGGCATGAACAGAGAGAAGGGGCGAAAAGTCAAGTTAACACAGACTGGCCTATGTTACTCGTACTTGGTTAATATGCTCTATTAACCACAACACAGCGTCCTTTCTGGCAAGGTTTCCTCTACCACCACTGCAATAACACGGCCTCCACTGGAAAAACAAAGAAGAACCCACAAGGGATCTTGGGTGTCAAGTCAGGGGATGACCCAAGTTCAAATTCCACCTTTGCCTTTTCCCAGCTGGGTGACCTCAGGCATCCCCCGTCAGCACTCTGGGACATGGTCTCCTCTGCAAAAACGGGGGTGGGGGTGAGGGCTAGCTGACCTCTTAAGTCCCTCATGGCTCTAAATCTGCAATCCCCAAGAGTATAAATGAGATAACCCTGATCACCGCTCATCCAGAGCAAACTCTCACTCACTGTGCTATGCATGAGGTGAATTTAAATACCCGCTCTCTTCCTCCCTCTTCTTTGAGGGATGGAATCAAAATGTAGGCCAAAAATTTTGGCATCAATTGTTCAAACATCCTGAAGTTTTCAGCTTGCATTGCTGACTAAGTACTGAACCCTTTGGTAACTATTCACTAAACACATGTAAAAATACATAATTGTATAAAAATACAAAATGGCCCCAGTTTGCTTCTGCAGCAACTACGGGGAAATGAAAGAAATAGGATTAGGTGGCCCTAAAAGTCAAAACGTGAGTCTTTATTCAAAGCCCAAGTGGGTCCATCACTGGAGGACCAGTCATTGCTGCATACATTCAGGCAAGTAGGTCACCAAGCTTGATTCACTAATAGAAAGTTTCATCAGAACCTCCAAACCAAGCTGAAAGATATCACAAGAGTCAGTGACTTCGATACGGGAAAGGGGAGAGTGAGCAAAAGCTAAATATGGTCAGAGATCCAGACGCTAAAGATTCATAAATTACTCAAGGCCTCATATCTACGTATCACCAGAACACTGAGCATCCCAGATAAGGAAGCTGGCTGGACAGAAAGACCACAACTGAGCCACAAATAAAAAAGCCATTTCATCATTGGTTGTGGCCAATTATCAAAGGAAAAAGGTGAGGAGACACTGTGTGCAGTTCCAGCTGCTGCCGGCCGTCCTCCTAAAGTAAGCAGCTAATTCAGAAAAACAGAAAATGGATAAAAGACACCGACTTTGACAAGCACCCTTCCTCATAACCAAGAGCAAAGTTAGCATAGTAAGGTCCAAAGAGCCCACCTTGCAATGCCAACATCAAGGACCACACCACTGTGAGCACACTGGCAAAACATCGCCAGAGAGGCTTTGACCAGTATCACAAATTATCTATAAGATGCAGAGAGGAAAATGGGCCTGTGGAAAGGTGGGCATAGAGTCTAGAACCTAAGCCAGAACCCAAGAGCATTTCTAGATGAAATAAAGAGATGCAAAGTATAATAGGTTTATTGAGTGTTTATCTAAAAATACAGTCTCATCATACATGAAAGTGATGTAACTGCCATACCTGAACTCAGTCCTTAGGTTGGCTATTATAGAAGAAAATGCAAATGGTGTTTAAGATGAAGTCAGTGAGAACGGCTGGACCTGACCAAATACTGCCCATACTAGAGGTACCTTACGATATTCCTCCAAATTGGGAACATTCCAAAACAATGTATGAAAAAACACGAGAGGTGGAAGTGCATCTGTGATATCAGTGATCCATCCGCGCCTGCCAACCCTGTGAAATTCTTGTCCATGACATCCACTAAGTTCTTCAGGCAGCTTTCCCTTCAACGTGCTAGGGGCTCAAATCCTCTTAACATTATCATAAATTAAAGAATAATCTATACATCTATCAATGGTGTCCTTGATGAAAATATGAGACCAGTCCTGCAGATGGTCAATGACCAGAGCCTGCAACCAAATAGGGGAGGAGGAGAGGCAAGGTCACATTCAGAAGATGAGCCGTGTTCCACCATCCCAAGGATCTCACTAGGCCAAGTGGCCAACTCTTAGGACAAATATTCTCCCCGCATGTAGCATAGCTACAAGTCATAGAGGGTCACCAAAGAAGAAGGTAGCCTGGCCACACCCTGGGGGAAGGATAACAAAGGGCTCACGTGCCGAGCATGGGGCACTAAGACCCTTTCAGAAAGGTCGCTGGCCAACTGACCAGGGCCTCTTTGGAAGCTACAAAAGGGAGGACGGTTCTGACTGACTGGAACTACACAGGATGGAACGAGAAGACAGGAAGGGGCTGTAGTTGGTACAGCTAGAGGGACTGAAACACATTGGTAAGATCACCAAGTCACATAAATGTGTGTGTGTGTGTGTGTGTGTGTACACAAACACACACACACACACACACACTGTTGTTGTTTGTCCTTCGTTTTCAAAGAGGACCAATGATATCATGGGGTGATGCCTTAACTTGCCCATGAACTGGATTTAAGTGAGGCAGAGCTGTACCAAGTCGTCAGCCTCACTCTCTCTTCCACAGTCATCAAAGTCCAGGGGCAAGACGAAAGTCAGGACAACTGGCGACAGCCGAGGATTCAGTGGATGACCTTGGCACCCCGGATGTCTGACCAAGCTTAGAACAAATTTCTCTCAACTGCTCATTCCTCCAGGGGAAGGTTTCACCTGCTTGGGGTAGACACCCCCAACTCACCAACGGGTTTTTGGCCCATTGGTTACCCTCCACCTGGTTTAGCCCATCTGCCAAGATGGTTTATGGGGCTGTGGCCATGGACCATGCTGCAGCTTCTTAGAGCCATAGGTGAGAGTTGGGTGCCAGGTGGACACCAAAGGTGGACGAGCAACCCTCACCCCAGAGGTGCTAGTCCTCCCTGAACACCCTTATACTATGTACACACACACACGCACACGTATATATGTGTATATATATACACACACACATATACTTATATTTATGTATATGCATATACATACATACCTATATACATATACATGCATATATACATTTATGCATACACACACATACATGGTATCTACATAATTTAGATATAAAGGAACCTACAAAAGACCCGTGCTATCATCAGCATCAAGAATGTTTGCCAGCAATTTAGAGTTATCTGTGACTTAGTAGCTAAATCCAAGCAAACTACTTCAAGTCACCGAGGCAGAAGCATCTGAGGCAGATTTTGAACTCAAACCTTCCTGACTCAAAGACCACACTCTACTCGCCATGCTACAACACCTACAAATAACTTACCCAGAGTTCTTAAGGGGGAGAGGATCCTGTCATAGATTTCAGGGGGTGAAAAAAAGATGTCTTTTTTTTTTCCCCACTAACCTCTAACTGAAATTTGGCTTTTCTTTAGATAATGAACGTAGGCAACAAACCCCAGATAATTATTATTAATAATAACTGTAACTTTGTCACCAACAGAAATCCTCAATGTTTTCATATCACATCCCAGTTGTCACAGATATCTCAAAAAACGGTTTGCACTCATCACTAGTTCAAAATCACACGTTCGCAGCCTTCCTATCTACAGACTATCAGGACCATTGGTTTCCTCTGTAATTCTGTGCATTTTATTTTCAACACTTAAAAACATCATGTGGAGAAAGGGTCCACAGAGCTCTGAAGACCGCCAATGGGCCCAGGCCACAAGTGTAAAATGCCCTCCGGTTTACTCTCAGGCAGGGACAAGCGGTCCAACCCTTCACAAAAATAAAGATGAAAGGGGGTCGGTCTGTCTTTCCTGCTCTACACACAGTCAAACTGATTAAGTGCTCCCCTAAGTGACTGCTCCCACCCTGGTCTGTACTTCCTGTCAGAGTGATGACAGCCAGACCGGAATGCCCAGCGGGGAGAAGGAGGGCAGCCTCAACGTCTAGCCCGTGACTGACTGAGCAGAACCTCCCGTCCTTTGTAGGTGAAAAAAAAAGAAAGGAAAACAGTCACGGCCAGAGAGATACCAAATGAGGATCCTTAAAATACACCTCCTAATAAGCAAGGAGAGACCCACCGTGGAAGGACCCAGCTAGGCAGGGAGCTGGGAGCAGAGCCCAGGCGTGGTCCTGCTCATTAAACGGCACCAGGCTGGCCCTTCTAGACAAGCGGGCCCAAATTCCAAACCTCGGCAACCTCTCGGCCTTCTCCTCGGATGCCCCCAGTCCTCCCCGCCCAGAACAGCCAATTAGAGGCACAGACCTCTGCCCGAGAACGCAGACACCAAGCACATACCCGGACCCTGCTCACAAAATCCATTATTCAAGGGATGGTACAAAGGGATTAATTTAATACTGATATCTTTCATTAAGAATCAGGGAACGGCCAAGCTCAAGTTGAGGTATCCAGAAGATGGGCATACATAATGATGGCACATTACAAAACTGGCTTGTTAATTCCAACCTTAGGCCTTCTCAACATCCTAACAGGAAGGTCTTCAAGAGTCACCATGTACAGGTTTTTGGCACGCTATGGGAGGGGGAAGGTACAGGAATCAATCATCAGGCACTTATTAAATATCTACCATGTTCCAGGCACTGGGGCAAAGATACACCCCTTAAAAAAAATAGAAAGTCTCTGACCTCAAGAAAATGACATGTCTTTGCTTATGTGCCAAGGTTAAATCCTTGACATCACGGTGATTATATGACTAAATACTAAAAAAGTGTTCAAGTTTTTTCTGCTGAATCTAAAAACAATAAATTTTAAAATCCAAATTCATTCTGTACCTACAGGCGTCCCAAGTCTCAGTGCCGTTTTTAAAACTTTTTGAAAGCTTGCTGCACTAAGACTTTTGGGACACCCCGCACTTAGGTATGCCCTGCCCCGTTACAATGTAACCTCCTTGAAGGTAGGATTGTTTCATTTACCGTTAACTGTATCCCCAGAGCCCAGCCCAGCGCCAGGCACACAGGAGGCTTTTAATAAAGGCTTGCTGATTCAATCATTTGATCGACTAACCTGGGGCACTAAGACAGGACTACGTGCAGTGGGTGGAAGGTGGGACCTGGTTTTGCTAAGATCCAGGTTCAAATCCTGCCTCTGACGCTCAGTTACTATGTGATGAGGAGCTTCTCCTCCTCTCTGAGGCTCAGTGTGGACACAGGCGGGTTTATCCCATCTCTGTCTCATCACACTTGGTGGTTTAGATACGGCTGCCCCCCTCCCCCGAGACTGGGAGCTCCTGGGGGCAGTGCCTGTAGGAGCTCAATAAATACATGGTGACTGGACTTGATTCATGGAATCTCATCAGATCTCAGGCTCATTAAACGCCTGAGACACTGACCAAGGCAGGGGTCAGGTCTTTCCCTTTCCTCCCCGAAATAAAAAGGACTTTTTTTCCCAAAACAAGTGAGGAATGTGATTTAAAATGAGAAGTTTAGATACCAGCAGGGATCTGTCAGGATGCCTCTTGAGAGTAGACCCCTGGCCCACTGGGAGAGGCTGGTGACTTGGACCCACAGGCAAGACCACTCAGTGAGACATGAGATGCCCTTGAGAATCAAGGGGGGCTAGGTGGCGCCATACCACATAGAACGCTTGGAGTCAAGAAGACTCATCTTCCCGAGTTCAAATCCGGCCTCAGACGCTTCCTGGCTGTGTGAACTTGGGCAAGTCACTCCACCCTATTTGCCTCAGTTTCCTCATCTGTAAAACGAGGTAGAGAAGCAAATGGCAAACCACTCCAGTATCTCTTCCAAGAAAACCCCAGATGGTGTCACAAAGAGTCAGATATGACTTAACAACAAAATGGGGCTAATAGTCTTTGACCGACTGACCTTGCTCCCCAATGTCTCTGCATCTGTCCCCTCCTCTCCACTCACACGGGCCCCGTCATGGTTCAGGCCCTCAACACCTCCTGTCTATGCAGAGGTCTCCTAATTGGTCTTCCAATTCTTCTCAAGTCCAATCTCCCCACTCAATCCCTCCTCTGCCCACGCCCAAGTGGTTTTCCCAAAGCTCAGTGGAGCTGACCGTGGGGTGCCCCTTTGCTGAAGAGGCTCCAGTCACTGCCTCTCAGACGACAGTCATGATGATCAAAGCTGTGATCACTCTTCCTGGTTTTCATGCAAAATTAGGCGCCCCCTCCTCCAAGAAGCCTTCCCTGATCTACCCAGCTGTGAGCGCTTTCTCCCCCTCCTCAAATCTCTCCTTTCCCCTGCATGTTAATGTGCTATTCTGGAAGATTCCTGATCCTAGCAGGGGTGGAAATGCCTTGGGCATCCCCCCACCATGCAGACAGAAATCCTTCCGTGCCTTCTCTTCCTGTGGGACTTCTGTCCCTGCCTGCCCTGACTGATGCAGGCTGCTAGGCTAGTCCTCAAGCTAATCCAACAGGCGTTTAGTAAGTACATGGGGGCAAGGCTAATTTGACTGGAGTTGCTTCATGAAGAGGATTTAAATCATCTTAAGTCATGTTTTGAAAAAACTCAAGGTACCAGATACCTCCGGGATTCAAATACAGAACGAGTCCCTGCCTTTTTCAAGACCCTGACATTCATTCTACAAGGTCCTTGGTTCATGTCAGTGTTAGCTCCCCTCCCCCCAGCCCCTTCACAATAAATCAGGGTACAGTCAGAGGACCGCCCATCAGAAAGGTCCCTCCCAGCTCTCAAACCGGGCTCCTCTGTTCTCCTGCCTGCGGGACCTTCGCAGGACGGCAATCAACGTTGGGCTGCCCTTGCCAAGGGCTAGCCCCAGAGGAGCTAGTCCTGCCCGGTTGCCGGTGGGATGGCAGGGAGGAGCAGGGAGGCCCTCATCGCCCCCGGGGTTTTCCCATCTGCAGACTCTTCCCTCTCCTCCAGATTTCGTGACTGCCACCGTGCTCACCTGGCAGGCACCCGCCTGGCATGCTCTGCTGGCAACATGCAAATTGATTTCAGAGGATGCCTCTTCTCCTCCCACAAACACTTAAAATGCTACCATTCAGAGTTGCAGACCTTCCAAAATCACTACACAGCTCAGAGATGACTTAAAAAGGAGGGGAAAAATCCTGAGCAAAGAAGGAAGAAAAGGAAGACAGAGATGGACAGATAGATACACACACACACACACACACACACACACACACACACACACGTGAATTTTGTACTTGATTTTTATTTATTTTGGTAAACATTTCCCAATTACATTTTCATCTGTTCAGGCCTCGCGCTTGGGAATTTCATAGAGGCCTCTGATCAAGAAAATTAGAGCAGAATTGAAGTTTTTGGATTGCAGTGCTGCAGAAGACTTTTCAGAACCCCTTGGACAGCAAGGAGGAAAAATCAGTCAATACTTAAAGAAATCAATTCAGGCTATTGACTGGAAAGCTAAATACCAAAGTGGAAGCTTAAATACTTTGGCCATATAATGAGAAGATGGACTCCTTAGAAAAGACCCTGATGTTGGGAAAGATGGAAGACAAAAGGAGAAGGGGATGGGAGAAGATGCGATAGATAGATGGTGCCATGGAAGCAATGAGCATGAGCCTGGCCAGACCTTGGGAGACAGTGGAAGACAGAAGAGCCTGGTGTGCTATGGTCCACGGGGTCACAAAGAGTCAGAAACAAATGAATGACCGAACAAAACAGAAGCTATTATCATAGAAGAGGAGACCGCAGCCCACAAAAATGAAGGTAATTTCTCGACAACCACAGATCCAGCACCCTCAAACAACAACTCCACCCCTCTCTCCAATGGACCACAAAAACAAAGACATTTGGGATTGCACTCCAAAGTCGTGAGTTTGAAGAGGAACTCTCCTCTCCTTACTTCCCAGGTGACCATGACTAAGTCTTTTCCCCCTCTCTAGGCCTCGGTTTCCTCACCTGTAACATCAGGGGGCTGGGCTAGGCGACCTCGAAGGCCATCACCAGCTAAATATCCTATGATCCAATCAGAAAAGAGACATCAGTCAGAGCAGAGGAGAATTCATGATAAATACACATCGCTTAAATTTGTACACAGAGGAAAGAGTTGCTCAGAGGAGAGGGTGGTCCATAGGGTGGCAGAGCCAGAGTCAAAGATAACTCAAAAGAGACCACAGACCTTGAGAGACCATGAAAACTGTTCTTGTGTTCCGGAGGCCAATCTATCCCTCTTCAAAATGGCATTTTTAAAAAAATGATGGGATGACAAAGAAAATCAAATATACTGAAATAGTTATCAATGGATTTTAAAAGTGTTCTCAGATAAAATGTTTTTAAATGCATGAAATAAAATGCAGAGGATTTCAAAGGAAACCAATTGTGAAATAGTTATTAAAATATAAAAACAAAAAACCAAGCTCAAGGCCCCCAGGTTAAGAGCACCTCCCACAAGGAGGGGCTTGAACGAACTGTCACAAGAGTGAAAACAGAACCAAGAAGGATATACTCACGGTGACTCCAGGATTGTAGAGAGGTCACCCAAAGAGGATGGAGGTGGAACTAGGGAGACCAGCTGTGGTGCCAGAAAAGAGAGACTCAAACAGAGCTAGAAATTACCACCTGGGTGACCCTGGACATCACTTAACTCCCTCAAGACTAGGTTTTCTCTCGCACAGAATGAGCACTCTGGCCTAGGGGGTCCAAGCACCCGACCTATGAGCCTAGGAGACCCCTTCTCTCTCAGCAGAGAGGTGGCCATCCCCAGGAGGAGAATGGTGCCTATCTGGACAGAAGCTATTACTGTTTCAATTGTTTTTCCAGAACTGTGTTCTTTGTTAAAAGGGAAGGTTCAACTGGGAATGGGGGTAGGTTTCTAGAAATAACTGAGATGTGGAAATAAAACTTATCTTCAGAGTTTTATCTGTTTGTTGACGAAGGCCTTGATGGTGATCGGGTGGTGACAGAGTAACCCACTCTATGTTGGCTCGGTCTGGATCAGTGAACGTCTCTTACTCAGCAACGGCAAACCAGACTGAGTTTCTCAGCTTTGTTGTTTTAACATCAGTTTCAGAACAAAGATTAATTATCAATTTTTAAAAGTAATGGAGTGGAGAAGGAGGCAGCTGATGAGGCGACTGCAGCATCAGCTTCAATCCTGTGGGACGTGGAGAAATACTCTGGCTGCTGCGGGGGCCAGTGGGGCCCAATCCATGTAGCAGGCTTAAGTAAATGATATGCCTCTGGCCTCAATCTCTTTCTCAAATCAACTGAGAAAGCAGCCCCAGGAAGTAAAGCCTAATATTTCATACTGTCTGGAGGGAAGAAAGCCCCATTTAAATCGGACGTCCTCTGTCTCCACCGCAACAGTGGCATGATGAGGTTTGATTTCAGGAACCAGATGATATACTATGGAAAGCAGAAGAAATTAGAATCCACCCAACACAGCCTAAAAGGGGCTTTTAATCATGTATTTGTGGAATTCAGAGAAATATGGAGAGACTTCGATGAGCTGAGGCAGAGGGAAGAAGACGGACAGGAAAATACTTAAATATAAAGAAAAACACCCCTGAGAGGTTGCTGTGCTTGGGAGAGTCCAAATGGCCAAAGGTGGCCCCAGAGAATCGGGGATCACACCGCCTCCTTCCTCCTAGGAGAGAGCTATCAGTTGTGGTCACTGTTATCTAGCTTTATTTAAAGGCTGTGTTTTCTTCCTCCCTCACTCAGTTACAGGAAAAAAGCAAGTTTGTGGTTAAGCCTCGGTTTCCTCATCTGTAAATGGAGAGATTGGTCTGGATGAACCCTTAGGGTGATCTTCCAGACTCCACAATCTGTGGCTCTGAGTATAATCAAAGGGCTTGAAAACACACAAACGACGTTTCCAAATGCACCCAGAAGCTGTTAAGTGATGGCTCGGCCAGCAAATTAGGTTCATGGCATTCTCCCTAGCTGCTTAACTTAATTTCCTACGGTCTCAGAAGAAATGCCTCTCTTTGGTCCATTCCAATATGTCATGGAAATATCATTCGACAGAGAATCCATCTCCTGTTGAGACTTACTTTCATTGTCACCAATCAACCTAGTGCTGGGCAAAGGGGTCCGCCACACTTCCAGACACGCCAGCTCCAGGCCTGCCACTAAATTTTTATCAACAAGAATTTATAGTCACCTACTTGTGAGATTACATTGACCCTCCCTGGAAATTCTGGATTTATCGGCTCCCAGGGCCCTCCTCTGCCTGGCGAGAGAATCACCCTCTGGTGGGCTTCTCTGGGCCTCAGGGTCATCGGCTATAAAACAGCACGCAGGATTAGTCGACTTCCAGGGTCCCTCCTGGATAGTACTGTCTATCACCGACGATCTAAGGAGTCAGTGCGATGATGAGAAAACAGCTTTTCCGTTTTCCAATCAGCTCTCCCACAATGCATCCAGTTGTTTCCCAGCTGGCCTAGGGCTCACGACAAAATTCCTCCCATTGGCTGTGGAGGACAGGCGAGTTCAGTGGGAAGCACAGGGTTTGGTCTCAGCTTTGCCGAGGGTCTCATGCCGCGCAATTCTTTCCTTCTCCCTGGGCCAGTGGGACCCAAACCACCTGCTTCTCTCCAGCTACCTTTCCAGGCTCTCTGAGGACCACCGGCAGATTCCCACTAGCCCCAAACATCTCTATGCAAATGGCCTCCAGATGTATACATCCAGCCCTAACATCTCATCTGAGCTCCAGTCCCACCAAGCACCTCTCAGGCGGGCAGCCGGGCAGCCCAGGAAGAGAGAGCTGGACCTGGAGAAAGGAGATTTCAGCTGCAGTCTGCCTCAAATATTTACTAGCTGTGTGACCCTGGGCCGGCAGGTGGCCGAACCTCTCACGGCCTCAGTTTCTGTATCTGTAAAAGGGGATGAAAATAGCAACTGCCTCCCAACGCGGTTGTGGGGATCCATAGAAGTAACATATGTGAAACATTCTGCAAACTTCTAAATGTTATGTAAATAGGAAGAAAGGAAAGGAGGGAGGGAAGGAAGAAGGAAGGGAGAGAGGGAGGGAAGGAAGGGAGGGAGGGAGGGAGGAGGAAAGAGAGGGAGGAAGGAATAATTAAGCCCTTTTCCTATGCCAAAGACCGGGGATACAAGCAGAAAAGCAAGACATCCAGCCCTCATTCTCCAAGTGGTCACACTGTAATGAGGGAAGGTCACATAACCTCGGGCTCAGCAGCAGACCCGAGAGAAGGCCCAGGGTCCTAAGTGTTCCGCTGCGGGCTACACAGCAAAGGCCTGGGGGATTCTTAAGGTCCACTGGCAGGTCGGAGGGCAATGTCTGGGGGTCTGGGAGCAGGACAGAGGGTGAATTTGCTCCAAGTACAAGAAAGACAGGACATTAATATTGTTTATGAGAAACCATTAAAGAGACCCTAAAAACTTCACTCATCAAATAGGAAATTCTAACCCTGTGTTCAGTGACACACAGCCCTCGGCTCCTTCAGGCAGTCAGCCTACAGCTACTGCCTCAGATGCTCCTTCATCCTGGTGAATAACACAATATTTCTTGATAACAACCCATATGTCAACATAGGAAAAACAAACAAACCAGAATAAGGCAAATCATTTGGTATATACTATGTGTATTAGAAGGGCACAGATAGAGCCGGGGCCTGAAGTCAGCAAGACTCATCTTCATGAGTTCAAATCTGACCTGAGGCACTTATTGACTGTGTGACCTGGGCAAGTCACTTAACTTGTTTGCCTCAGTTTTCTCCTCTGTCAAATGAGCTGGAGAAGGAAATGGCAAACCCCTCCAGGTTCTTTGCCAAGAAAACCCCACGGTCAGTATTTGCATACTATGGTTCACAGGGTCATGAAGCTTCACAACAACATGGATTAGGAACGTCAGAAAGACTCCCTCTCATTTCAGAAAGACAGCACTACCGGAACACTGCCCCACAGGCCATCAGTGAGGAGCCCCCACCTGTAACCGGATATAACTAGTTAAAGAGCCAAGGTCACTGCTGGCTGCAGGGAGATGGCCAGCCTTGGATGAAGGGCAGTGTGGATGGCCAGGTCTGCAATCAGCCACGGTGAGCACAGGACTGCCACAGGGTCCTTCACAGGGGCCCTCCTCTCTAAGGCTGCCGCTATCCATTACCCAGTGAGTAAAACAAAGGGGAGTCCTTCTTCCATTAATGCCAAAAGGGCTTTGAGGCAACACAGGAAAGCAGGAAGACTCCCAGACCTGGAGTCAAGATTCCAAGGGTGGAAATCGTGGCAGGGTTACTTAGCACCCAAGGAACGGTGCCCACCCTGGAGAGTCAGAGGGCAGTGGTTCCAGCGCTGTCCCCGAGGCTCACACCCTGTGTCCCCCTCCTCTGGACTATGGGGTCCCCAAAGCCTCCTCCAGCTCAAGGCCTCCTCCAAGCCTCTGATACTTCTGGTCTTGTTTTTTCAGCTGCAAAATAGTGAACTAAAAGTAGAACCCATATTAATTAAGCACACAGTATTTCCCAAGCACCATGCTGAGGGCTGGATATACAAAGAAAGACCAGAAATGGGGCCATGAACTCAGGGAAGCTCACGCTCTAATGGGAGACACGTTCTACTCTACATCCAGACAAGGTCTACACACAGCGTCAGCTCAGAGGGAAGGCATTGTCAGTACTGAGGGGTAGCAGGAACAGCTCCTGAGGAAGGTGGGATTTCAGCCCAGTCAAGGACAGCATCCAGAGAGACCAGGAGAGGGCAGTGTGCTGGGAGAGCACGTGGTCTGTGGGCCAAAACACCGGCCGTCTGCATCAGGCCAGTCAGTGGGTCGACAAGTACTTATTAAGCGCCTACTAGGTGCCAGGCACCAGGCTGAGCTCTTTCGAGAGTCCCCTTGCTACAACACCAAGGCACGGCCTCAGATTTCATAAGGAAACAGTAACAGCTCCCTCGAGGTGTTTGTTTCAAGACGATGCCAGTCCAGGGACCACACACACTGGGAGATCAGGGGAGCCTTGAGAACGGATCAAACTTTAGAGACCCAGGCAATGAAACGGCGGTATTACTTCTTCTGTTGCTCTTGGCCTATGACCTCCTGGGTGTAAAGGATCCCCAGGCCAGGAGACCCCCCTCCCACTGCACATCTCTACCTCCCTGGAAGCTTATCAAGTCCATGACCAGGGGAAATGACTTGCCCAAGGTCACACAGCCAACAAGCAGACCTGAACACAGACAGGTCTTCCTTCCTCCAAGGCCACAAATGCCGGCTGACTCCATTTCTGTCACTGCAAGTATCCCCAAACAATGTAAGATAATGTATTTGAGGCCACAAGCCCGACATACCATTGTGCTGTGAGAAGCGATGAGCAGGCTCATTTCAGAAAAACACGGACAGTCCTGCATGAAATCATGAAGATTGAAACGAGCGGAAACAGGGAACAGCATCCATGGTTAACAGCAATATCGTTCAAAGAACAACTGCGAACGGCTGAGCTATTCTGAGCATTCTAAATATTCAAATCGACTATAAAGAACCCGGGGAGGGAAATGCTTTCCAGAGGAAGAATTCAGAAATAGAAGGATGCATAGTACACTTTACACATATATACATACATATATACAGAAGAGGGTGTGTGTGTGTGTGTGTGTGTCAAATGGGGGCCTTCTCCAGGGCACGGTGAGGGGTGGGGGAGAACAGTTGGAAACTTAAAATGTAACCAAAAAATAAAATTAAAAAAATTTTAAAGGGAAAAAGAGAGAAAGAGAGAAGAAAGAAAAAGACAGCAAAAGAGAGAAAGAAAAAGAAAGAGAAAGACAGAAAGACAGAAAGAAAGAAAGAAGGAAGGGAAGGAAGGAAGGAAGGTCATGTGCCATGCACCCTAGAAGGGTCGCTGCTTAGATCAGAGGTGTCAAACATGGGGCCACCAGGCAGCTCCAAAATCAGAATTAAACGTGATGGGAAAACCTATTAACAAAATAAATAAAAATACAAGTACATAGATAAGATAGTGAACGAGAACACAGAACACAGATAATGTTAATACGTGGTTTTCTAAGTCACTGTCAGGCCAGCAGGGGTACTCACGGATGCTGAGTGGCGCAGCTTCTACTTGAATTCGATACCACTGGTTTAAACTAGCAAACCCTAAGGTCAGACTTCAAAGACTGGAGCAGAAGAGAGAGTCCTGACCTTGGACTTGGAAGACTGGGTTCAAGGACTGGCCTCTGACACGTCCCAGCTCCTCACTGGGCAATTCACCTAATTTCTCAGATGCCCAGAAAACTCTGCTTTCAAAAATGATACGTGTTGGGGGCAGTGAGGTGGCACAGTGGAGCACTGGCCCTGGAGTCAGGAGGACCCGAGTTCAAATTCGGCCTCACACCAAACACTTGGCACTTACTAGCTGTGTGACCCTGGGCAAGTCACTTAACCCCAATTGCCTAAAAAAAGATAAGTGTTTATCTATTTATCGTGGTGAAGAAGAGTTTCTGAAGGATTCTCTGAACCAATGAAACCAAAGAAAAACATCTGATTAGCCAATTATCGTATTAATGATGCTAATCTTGAAACCTGAACTTTGTAAGCTCAGAAATTCCAAGCTACAAGAGACCTCAAGTCACCTAGTCCGTCTATCTCCTCTTACAGAGCAAGAACTCGGGCAGGGCCCAGGAGAGGGAATGCCTCGGCCACCATCATCACCCCGGTCACACCAGCCAGGACTCACAGAAGCCAGGACTCGGACTCCAAGGCCAGCATCCCCTCTCGGCCTCTCCATTCCCTTTAATTAATCAGTCCTTGGTATTTTTACAAATCAGGTTCGCTGTTCTCGGGGTCCCAAAGCCCACTAACAGAAGGACCAGTACCTGCCGCCAGAACATCCATCAGAAAAGACACTTCTAACTTGCCTAAAGATGACGTTAACGCTAAGCTGGTAGAACAGCACGCTCTCTACTGGCCCCCTCTGTGCACCTCCTTTCTGGAATACAACCATCAGAAATACAAGTGTAGCATTCTGGGGGAGAAAGTTTTTCTCCCAATGGTTGAAGAGAATGTTAATCATTCCTGTGAAGGCTGGAAGAAATCGCGCATGGAGTCAGCAGCTTCTCTGGGATAATCCACACGTCTAGATAGAAGGCATTATTAGTGGGGAAGCACCGTGGCGTGGTAGATGGAGAACCAGGCATGGGGCCAGAAGATTAGGGTTCAAAGTCCCATCTCAAAGACACACATGGAACGTGGGACCCAGGAAACTGAACTGAACCTTCTGGGCAACTCCCTAAGTCCAGGGGTCCCTTAGGGGACTCCCATGTGAGTCCCCAAAACCAACGAAATCACAAGTCTGGGCCCTACCCCTCCTCTAGCCAATGCCAAACATTATCCACCAGCCAAAGTTACAATTAACAGGGAGTTTAAATGCATGGAGCCAGATGATCTTTGTAATTACAATGATCTTGGCTTTTTCCTCCCTGCTCCAAAAGCCAAGTTCTCCACTCACCTGAGCACAGTATCCCATTTCAACAAATCTGAAGACTTCAGAGAAATAAGGGAAGACTTCTACAAACTTCCATAGGGAGAGGAAGTAGGTTTAGCAGAAGAATCACAGACCCACCACCACAATGGTGCTGACAGATCCGACGTGGAAGCCTCAAAACTCTGGTTGATTATAACAGTCAATGTCCTCTTTGTGCTTCACTTCGTTAGGAGAGAGGCTTCCATGGGAGAAGGGGGAGGAAAAAGAGAGATAGCAACAACAATGTGCCGGTTTTTAAAGTCAACAAGAGGAAAGGTAAGAGCTTTGTCTTAACGACAGATAAACTGTTTCTGTGAGCGACTTCGTGAAGCACTTTTCTGTGTCCACACAAAAAGGGAACTTTGTTTTTCCCTAAATGAAAAATGGAGCCAGCACCACTGGCATAGCCTAACTGGAGGACATCGCTGCTTTTCTCTCCAAACTGATTGGCTCTTCTCTCCCCTCTTTCTCCAGAATCCTCTAAACTCTAGAAATGGTGACCTCTCATGATTCACCCCTCCCTGATATTAGCTGTGGGAAACCAGATGCGCTTGCAAGAAATGCCTCTGCTACCAAAATGCCTGGCCCTCTCCCAAATCCTTAAGTGATGCCACTGTATGGGATGGGACCCAGGTGGGCTCGCAATCAAAAGGGAAAGAGAGATGAGAAAGTCTGGCACAATACAAACGTCAGGACAAGATGATGACCCTAGAGTGACCTTCAATCACCTTTCTCCTTCCATCTGCCCCAAAGATCATGGCGACCAAGGTGCCTTATCCGGTCTGACCAAGGTGCCATTACCCAGTCTGACCAAGGTGCCTTACCCAGTCTGACCAAGGTGCCATTAT
>NW_020954577.1:1062895-1063478 GCF_900497805.2 Vombatus ursinus
TCCAGTCTGACCAAGGTGCCTTACCCAGTCTGACCAAGGTGCCATTACCTGTCTGACCAAGGTGCCATTATCCAGTCTGACCAAGGTGCCTTACTTACCCCGTCTGACCAAGATGCCATTATCTGTCTGACAAAGGTGCCATTATCCAGTCTGACCAATGTGCCATTATCCAGTTTGACCAAGGTGCCTTACCCATTCTGACCAAGGTGCCATTATCCAGTCTGACCAAGATGCCTTACTCAGTGTGACCAAGGTGTCATTATTCAGTCTGACCAAGGTGCCTTACCCACTGTGACCAAGAAGCCTTACCCAGTCTGACCAAGGTGCCATTATCCATTCTGACCAAGATGCCTTACCCAGTCTGACCAAGGTGCCATTATCCAGTCCGAACAAGATACCATTATCCAGTCTGACCAAGGTGCTTTACCCAGTCTGACCAAGGTGCCATTATCTGTCTGACCAAGGTGCCATTATCCAGTCTGACCAAGGTGCCTTACCCAGTCTGACCAAGGTGCCATTATCCAGTCTGACCAAGATGCCTTACCCAGTCTGACCAAGGTGCCATTATCCAGTCTGACCAAGG
>NW_020954577.1:1063488-1123730 GCF_900497805.2 Vombatus ursinus
TGCCTTACCCAGTCTGACCAAGGTGCCATTATCCAGTCTGACCAAGGTGCCATTATCCAGTTTGACCAAGATGCCTTACCCAGTCTGACCAAGATGCCATTATCCAGTCTGACCAAGGTGCCATTATCCAGTCTGACCAAGGTGCCATTATCCAGTCTGACCAAGACGCCTTACCCAATCTGACCAAGGTGCCATTATCCAGTCTGACCAAGGTGCCTTACCCACTCTGACCATGGTACAATTATCTGTCTGACCAAGATGCCATTATCCAGTCTGACCAAGGTGCCATTATCTGTCTAACCAAGGTGCCTTACCCAGTCTGACCAAGGTGCCATTTTCCAGTTTGACCAAGGTGCCTTACCCAGTCTGACCAAGGTGGCTTATCCTGTCAGACCAAGGTGCCATTATTCAGTCTGACCAAGGTGCCATTACCCAGTCTGACCAAGGTGCTTTACCCAGTCTGATCAAGATGCCTTACCCCGTCTGACCAAGGTGGCTTATCCCATCTGACCAAGGTGCCATTATCCAGTCTCAAGGCCTGCCCTGACCCCTCCCCACCTTCTGTAGGCTTCTTACAAGCCTCCTCTTTAGCAAAGATGTGCCCACGATAAAGGCCTGCAGTTGTTTTGTATTCAAGGCCTCCCAATTAGTTGGCAAAGCTGCTGTTTACCCCCAAACACACTGGAACATTTGGTCTCCTCCTCTGTCATTTGGCTTGTTTTCCCTACACACTACACCTGGTATCAGAGGTAGCAGGGCACTGGAGGTCATCTGTGTCCAATCCTTCATTTTACAGATGAGGAAACAGGGCATGATTTGCCCTCAGCCACAGAGGCAGAAATTGGCAGGGCTGGGATTTGAATTCGGGTCTTCAGACTTCAAATCCAAAGTTCTTTTCACATTAGGTAAAGGTTCCCAGTACAAACTACAGTTTCTCACTTTTTTCTTTCTCAAACAAAACAATTCAGATTTGGAGGGTGCCTCCAAGGCTTATTTATGGAGTCATACTCACAATCACCCAAGAGGTAAGTAGTCCACATGGGCCATTATTATCCCCATTTACAGAAGAGGAACTGAGGTGAAGTCAGTAAACATCTATTAAGCTCCTATAATGTGCTTTAACTTAAAAGCACGTTTATAAACACCGGGGATACAAAATAATAAGAAGACAGGGAAGCCCCAAAGAAGGAGGGGGTGACCGAGGGGAGATGAACAGACCAGGAAGTGAAGCTGCCAAGTTCTCTGTGTAGCTCTTTGAGCCCTGCCTGACCTGGCCCAGGCTATTTCAGCGGCCTCCCTGGACGCACAATCCACTCCCGAGCTCTGCATTCCAGACGCGCCGGCCTTCTCGGTGGTGCACTGACAAACATCGCCTGCCTGACCCAAAGACTCCCGTCCTCCTTCCAGACTCAGCTCAAGCCCCGTCTTCTGCAGGACCCCCGCTCCATGCCGGTGCCCGCACTCTCCATGTGTCTTACGTTTGACTACTTCCGTATGCGGTTCTGGTTATTCACTGTCTGTTTATCCCCTACATCGGAACAGAAGCTCATTGTCAGTAGGGATTGTTTCATGGTCCCCACATCCGGGGCCTGGCATAAAGTGGGTGCTTCATAAATACTCAATGGAGTGACCCATTCAAGGACCCCTCCACCCATGCAGACCACCGGTGCTCCACGGCTCCGGAGATGGGCAGTGACTACAAACTTCACCTTCCTGCAGCCAAGGGCACGGGGAGAAGGCCGGTCAGCCCTCAGACAAGTTGCCTTGTGGACGACAGGGCTATCGTCCAAGCCCAGTCTGGCAGGACCATCCAGGGTTGCTGCTGCATTGATAAGAACACAAGGTCGCCTCCACACCGGCCCAAGAAGGCACCATAGAGGCCTTTGGGGAAAGCGTGCTTGCAGAGCAGCTACTCCCCAAAGCGAGAGAGCGTGGCACAGCCAGGAGTCAAGGAAACCCGAGTTCTGATCTGCAGGACAAGCCACAACCTCTCCAGGCTAGGAAGCGCAGGTGAGGTGCAGCCCTGCACTGATAGAAGAAGTTTCCCCATCCAGGATCTCCCTATACTAATGAGATCACAGTCTGCGCACTGAAGCAGAGACATGATGCAATGCCAGCCCTCAAGGGGCTTACCGTCTCCACAGCCAGCCTCCCCCAGGCTGCTTCAAAGAGCACCGGAAGGAAGGACTCCTGGGGAAGCGATGTTGGGGGAAGGAGATAAGCGCTTATCAAGCACCTCTTCCAGATGAAACGGCAAACCACAACAATTTTCCAAGAATTGGGCTGAGAGCTTTACAAATATCATCTCGCTGCATCCTCACAATAACCCCAGAAGGCAGGGGCTATCCTTATCCCTATTTTTCAGATGGAGAAACAAAGGCAAACAGGAGACCAAGTGACTTGCCCAAGGTCACACACCTAGTAAGTATCTGAGGCTGAATTTGAACCCAGATCTTCCAGACTTCAGGCCTCAGACTCTGTAGTGATAGGGGTGTCACTCGAATCCATGCAAGTATCGTACAAACTACGAACAAGCTAATTATGGGGAGGGGGAGGCAGGACCAGATAAGGGTTGAAGAACCAAGATTCTGAGGGAGTTAGAGGGATACATGGAGCTGGAATGGTACGATCCGATATGTAGCCATTTAAATTTTGTTTTGTTTTCATTATGTTTTTTGGAGACAATTGGGGTTAAGTGACTTGTCCAGGGTCACAAGACTAGTAAAGTGTCTCAGGCCAAATTTGAACACAAGGTCTTCCTAACTCCAGGCCAGGCGCTCTACGTGCTGTGGCGCCACCTTGTTGCCTAGTAGGTGCCTAATAAATATTTATTAACTGATTAATTGGGGGGGGGAATCAATTAGTGGCCAGTTGTCATTACATACCATCAATTTAGAAAGATTGACCTCAGCTCCATTTCATGGTCTCCCAGGCCTGTGTAAAAAGGTCACAATGCTTTGCAGACCCTGAAAATAATGCCGGTTTATTTTGACTTTCACGGAAATGGGGATTACTAACTAGTGGGCAATTTCAACCTCATTTCCCCAGTCCCTCTGCTGAGGACCCAAGGCTGGGGCCCAAGAGCCAATCAATGCTGGCTACGAGGTCTCCAGAGGGAAATGCTGTTTACCCACAAGAGGTCTGCTGACATTTTTAAAAGGATGTTAACTGTTTAAACATTCATGTTGGGACCTAATGGTTCTGTGTTAATTTTTGTCCCTTCCTGCTGACTGCCGGAGGAAAGCTTCTCGGAGGTTAATTAAGCAAAGTCGATTCAACAACCATTTATTAAAGGACCATGACATCACAAAGAAAGAGGTACAAGAGACCCCGTTTCCCAAGAGCTTACAGACTGGCCGGGTAGTTATATGTACATACACAAATAATAGGACACAAGGAGAGGCCAAGGGCCATCCAATCAATCAAAAAGCATTTATTTTTAAAAATTAGGAAAAGAAAAACACTTATTCAATATGGACTCTGTGCCAGGCATGAGAAAGACAAAGGCAAATGAAAGCGTTGCTGCCTTCAAGAAGCTTACATTCTATAGAGGGAGATGATGAATGCAAAGGAGAGGTCCGGGCAAAGGGACATGGGGCCAGTGAGGTCAGCAGCGGAAGGAGAATGGAGAGCGGAGACAAGAAGGGCCGGGGCATATCCTCGGGGAGCCATCCGTGATGGATGGGTGAGGAACCAGCCAAAGAGACGAAGAAAGAATGGACAGGGGGGTGGGAGGAGGTGAAGGAGGAAGCCGTCATCATAACAGGCGCTAACATTAATGACGCAAGAAAATGTTAGAAACGGGCTCCAAAAACTTAGCAGCTGCCAGCTACCCAGCAGGACTTGACCTGGGAGCTGGGATTCTCCGCCAGAAGCTGGCCAGTTTTCACAGACTGGCAGATGCCCAAGATTTCAACCAATGCACTGGACCACCTTCCTAGACCAGATGGCGGCCCACACCTGCCCAGACATAACCCTGATCTGTCAAACCTAAAAAACAACGTTTTCCAGAGATCCCAGATATGCCTAGTTTCTAAGCCGCGCGGATGAAAAGCTTTCAAAACACTCTATCCTAGGAGAGGAAATCTAACGGGAAAATCGCATGGGGATAAGATGAGGTCCGGATCATTCCCGTGATGCTGGCTGCTCCTGAAGTATACCAGAACATGAGGAGATGAGCCAAGACTCTAATACGTTTAGTCAACTACAAAAGGCAATAATTACATTTCCCCACCGGGGTGGCAGAGGTCCACACCTCATCACCTCTTCTACCAGCCTTCATTTATACCCTCAGGTGGTCTGGTCCCAGCAAGGTTACGTCTGCATAGCCATCCTTCTTAGAGCTGAAAATATAATGGCAACAATCCCTTTATCACTGAGACCCCAGCATAAAACTGCTTTGCCCAGAAAAATACAGCAGCATTAAGACAGGATGCAAACCTAGAGGGCTTTGGTGGATTTTTTATTTTAATGCCTTTAGAAGGCCACTGCAAAAGAATCCCGCAAGCCTGGTGGAAAATGGTGCTATGAACTCATGTCCCTTGAGGTTAGTAAAAGGCATCTCAGGCACCATGCCAAGGCCTTCCAGAAGAAAGCTGCTATGGTTATCTACTCCTCCTCTGCTCCGGCTCCTCTTGGGCCAAGGATTTCATTAAAAGCCAAGAAGCAAATAGCTCTTAACATGACTCACCTTCTCAGCAAAGCCACTGCAGAAACTCTCCAATCCTACATCTCTCCCTGTCAGATTTCACCTGGAGCCACTCTTATTTTCTCCCCTGCCACCCCAAACCAATTCTTACTCATAAATTCCAAAGGCCTAGTGATTTCACGGATGTAGGCATTCCATTCAATGATGCAGGTCCCAGCCCATCCATGCATGCCTAACCTATATTTAAGCTCAACACAGAGGGTTAACATGGAAGGTTTGCGGAAGGAGATTTTCCACTCTTTCTCCTGATACTTGATAGAAATGATTATTTTTCTGTTGCATTTATTAACTAATTATTGATTAGGACCAAGTTTTTTCCCCCTTTTCTACTTCCTCATCCAGAAATCACCAGTGTGGGAAATCTTGGGCAAAGACTACCCAGGCTAAGATCTAATCAAAGACAGTAAAAGAAAACTCCAAGTTTAGGGGAATGGGTGGGTTCTGGCTCATTGTGTTTCCTCAGATGGGTCTGGGAAAACGTGGATTCTCTCTTTTGTCAGACAGGTGATATGGAAACTGATCAGTCTCTCTGATCAAAATTTGAGTGATCCAAATCTCGTATCCCCAAGGCCCTCCTTAGAATGAGGCCACATCTCATTATAATATTCCTCTTCTTATTAACTGCTATCCAATCAGAGATGATTGCCACCCTCAGAACAGCTACTTTTTCAAGGGCATATAAGTTTTGAGCCCACGACCATGAGAGTTTTTGGTATTTGAGAGTACCACTGACCTCTTTTATTAACAAAATGCTAGTATTATTAATAAAGTGATTAATTACCCAGAAACTATGTCTCTCGAACTTTTTAAATGTTGCACATTGTAAGGGTACAAATGGAGCACTCTGGATGTCCACTGTCCACTCGCTCCACCTGACCAGCCCATCTTGTTTTTTTTGGCCTTCATTTCTAATTGATTTCTTTTACTTGGGCTCTCCAAAATTACTCATTGAAATGCATAGCAATCTGCTCACATCTACTATATGCTTCTCCATTACACCTTTGGTAATACTCGTTTTTCATTTTGGAAACACCATGTCCCTTTCCCTCACAACCATATAATGCTGCCAGGATAAGACTAGTAAATGGACAGAGAAGTTTTGACCATAGTAGCAACAAAAATCATATGATTACATCAACGGATGCAGAAAAAGCTTATGACAAGATAGAATACCCACCCCTGTTAAAAAAAAACAAAAAAAAAACACTGGCAAGTATAGGAATAAACAAATCTTTCCTTAACATAAGTAGTATATACCTAAAACCAAGAGCCATCATCCTCCATAATGGAGATAAACTAGAGGCCTTTACAATAAGATCAGGGGTAAAGCAAAGATGTCCATTATCATCATTACTACTGCATATAGTGCTAGAAAAGCTATCTATAAGGATAAAACTGAGAAAATAAAATGAGGAATAAGCATAGGCAAAGAGGAAAAAACTGTCTTTTTGTAGATTAGTTTCTTGCAGAAATGTTTTACTTCAAGAACCTTAAAGAGTCATCTAAAAAAATTAGTAACTTTAGCACTTAAATTTAGCAATTATTGGATATAAAAATCCACACAAATCATCAGCATTTCTGTAAATTACCAACAAAACCCATCAGGAAGAGAAAGTTATTAAAATAACTGCTGAATATTAAAAAAAAAAAAAATCCTTTGGAATCTACCTGCCAAGACACTATATGAAAACAACTCTAAAACACTCTTTATACAAATACAAACCTAAATGGAAAAATATTATTTGAAGATAGGCTGAGCAAATGTAATAAAAATAACAATATTGGCTAAGTTGCTTTACTTATTCAGTGCCATATCAAACTACCAAAGGATCATTTTATAGAGCTAGAAAAAAAATTCATCTGAAAAAACAAAAAGGTCAAGAATCACAAAGGAAATAATGAAGAAAAAAAGTGTGAAGGAAGGGGGCCAAGCAATACCAGGTCACAAAATACACTACAAAGCAGTAATCATCACAACAATTTGGTATTAGGTAAGAAATAGGTCAATCAGTGGAAAAGATTAAGTACGCTACATAAAGAAGCAAATGAAAGTGTTCGATAAACCCAAAGATCCTAGGCACTGGGAAAAGAACTCACTATTTGACAAAAACTGTTGGGAAAACTGAAAAGCAGTCTGGCAGAAACTAAGTACAGATCAACATCTTATACCACATGCTAAGATAAGCTTCAAAGGGGTATATGACTTAGATATATATGGTAACATCATAAACAAAGAGTAGAGGAGCATGGAAGAAATTACTTGTTAAATGTTTGGACAGGAAATAGTTTACAACCAAACAAGAAATAGAGAAGATCATAGGAGTTTTTGCACAAACAAAATCAGTGTAGTTAAGATCAGAAGAGAAATAGATAAACAGGAGAAAAAAATTTTGTAGCAAGTTTCACTGATAAAGATATCTTAGGGAACTGATTCAATTTCATAAGAATGAGATCCATTCTCTAATTGATAAAATGGTCAAAGGATATAAACAAGAAATTTTTAGAGGAAGAAATCCAAGCTATCAATAGCAATATGAAAAATTCTCTCAATCACTGATAATTGGAGAAAGGCAAATGAAAACTCTGAGGTTCCACTTCACACCCATCAGACTGGCAAAGATGATTTTAAAACAGGATAATGACAGGTGCTGGACAGACTGGAAAAACAGGTACACTGAGGTATTGTTGGTCAAGCTTAAGAACTGATCCAGCCATTCTGGAAATCCATTTGGTACAATGGCCTAAAAGGTATTTGTATTCAACTGAGCATACACAATCTGCTACTGGGTCTACACCCCAAAGAGATCAAAGAAAGAAGAACCCATATATACAAAAATATTTCTAATAATTCTTTTTGTTATAGCAAAGACTGGAAGCTGAAGGGGTGGCTTGGGGAATGGCTGAACAAGGTATGGTATGTGAACAAGGTATGGTATATGAATGTGATAGAAGAAATAAGGAAAAGGATGGATTCAGAGAATTCTGGGAAGATCCGTATGAACTGATACAGAGTGAAGACAACAGAAGCAGAACAATTTATATGACAATATTATAAAAACTATTTTGAAAGACTTAGTTACCCAGAACAACATGATGTCCAACCATGACTCCAGAAAACTCTGTTAACATATGCTGGATTCAGAACACACAAGGATGGATGGGGACAGATACATACACATACACACACACACACACACACACACACACACACACACACACACAGAGACAGAATATATTTTAGAAATGGTCATGTGGGAATTTGTTTTGCATGACTATATATATTTGTTACAAGGGTTTTCGTTTTCTCGTTTTTTTTTTTCCTGGTAGGGCAGAGAAAGCAAATCTTGGTTAACTGAAAAAAAATAAAATTTAATTTAAAAAAAGCAAAGATAGACCTTTGTATCTGGGAGAAAGGTGAGGTCATTAAATAACAATATCACTAGTGCTGATGATATAATAATAACAATAATCTAACATGGTGATTAGTATGGAAGAAAATTCTGCACTCTGCGTTTTAGGCATGAACTCCTCTGAAACAATCTTATTCATTTTAGGTTATTCTAATCTTTTTTCTGCTTAGAAAGATTTCCAAGGGCAAGCTAATTCAGACTCTTCTCTCTCTAAGCAGAAAAACATTAGAATATATAATTACAATATTATACAAAATTATAATAATGCCATCGTTATTTTAATGAACTTAAATTTCTCACAGAAAAGGCTTTATCTGGCCTAAAATGCAAAGTATAGGACTTTGCTTCCTTAAACAGGATGGACACAACTTCCTGCACGCTCTTAAGAGTCATTTTCCTAAAATCATTCCACCCCTTTTTGACCACTCCCTCCCAGGATCTCCTTTCTAGCTGGTCAAAGGTGAACTCAAGAAATATTTCCATTAGCTGAAGTCGGACTTCTCTTCATGTGATTATTACCCTAAAGCAGAGGTTCCTAAGCTAGGGTCCACAGACTCTCAAGGAATGCCTGGATATATTTTAAGGGGATCTGTGAACTTGTATGGGAAAAAAAAATTACACCTTTAGTTTCATTAACCTCTAACTGAAATTTAGCATTTTCCTTAATTCTTCAAAAACTATGATTCTGAAAAGAGATTCACAGGCTTCACGAGATTGCCCAGGGAATCCAGGACAAAAAAAAAAAAAGTTAAGAACTCCGGACCTAAGGGAATGGGAAAAGAAGATGCTGCTCTTGGGTTAACTGATCAAAGGCCCCTCTAGATCTAGCCCAGTCAGCACCTTAATTCCTCACGGAAGAGGCCTTTCCGGAGCTGATCTGGGGAAAGGACCGCCTGGTGAGTTAGAAACTGGGTAGGTCTTTGATGGGAATGACCTAAAAAAGGACATTGAGTGCAAGGCATTGTTTCAGAATTGGTTGGGAGAAAAAAAAAAAAGACTTTATGAGGTTTTTCTTTCAGATTATTCCAAAAGGTTTTATACTACATAATTTTTAAATGCTTTCTTAATATTTCTAAAAGGTGATGTAAAAACAAAAAATGTTCAAAAGGTGCATCATGTTAAAGGTACAAAAGGTACACAGTTTTAAAAGGTTTTCTTTCTAAAAGGTGATGTAAAATTTTTTTTAAAATTCAAGATGTACATAATTTTTAAATGTTTTTAGTATTTCTAAAAGGTGATATAAAAATGGAAAAATATCCATGTATACAATTTTCAATGTTTTCTTAATATTTCTAAAAGATTATGTAAAAATGAAAAATATCAATAAAATTTATTTGTTTAAAAAATATGCAGGCCAAAACTCATGATTGATTCATGCTGTCTGTCCAAGGTACATATTCTGAAGGTCAAGTGTCCCAGTGGTCCATCTCACTGCATGTCATGATCTGGATAATTGACATTCTCCATCCACTTGGTTTTCCTGAAAGAAACGTCCATTTCCTTTTGTGAAATGAGATCGTCTTCCGCCATTTGTATACTTCACTACATCTCCGTGACAGTGACCAACACGGCTGGAGAGCGCACATTCTGCCATTTTATGTCTCACTGATATTAATAAAAAGGGATGATGAACCACTTCTCCCCACGGCTACAGCTTTCTGATGTATGCACGGGAGACTCCCAGGCTGGAAACTCCCTCCACCAACACAAGCTGGCCTCTTCTCTACAACTTAAGAGTCTTAGTGGTTGGAGGCAATATCGCCTGCCAGGGTGAGTGTCAGAGACCAGACTTAGCCCTGGGTCTCCCTGGCTTCATGGAGTCAAGAGACTGAACACAGACAAAGACCGCCTCCAGCGGGTGGGGGAGGATGTGCAGGAGCACACAGACAAGGGGCGTGCCTCTGATAAGGCCCCACTGGAGAACAGGATGCTCAAAGACCCTGCAAGGTTAAAAGTTTTTAAGGGATTGGAATGACATGCTTTTAACTCAAAAATTATCCTCAGGATACCTGAACAATTCTGAAGGCCTGAACAGCATAGTTCCATGTCTCTGGCCAAAATCACTGAATTTAAACATTCAACAAGCATTTCCCAAGCACAGAGCCACAAGTCAGGGACAGAGAGACAGAACCAGCCTTGCCCTCGGGGAGCTTGCATTCTAACGCAATGAGGGAATGGTGCCCTACAGTAGACGGGAGCCCAGAGACCATCTCAGCTAGCCTCACAGTTGTGGCCATGGTCTAAGGGTCAAAGAGACCAAGTCACAGTGTCTTGAAGGTAGTCAGGGGCCATTCAAACATATCTCCATAATCAGAGGGTTGATCAAACGGTACAGGGGAAAGGGCGGGAGGGTTACAATCAGAAGAGCTAGGTTCAAATCTTGTCTCTGCCACATACTACTGGTGATGAGTCCTTAGCCAAGTAACTTCCCTTCTCTGGCCTCAGTTTCCTCAACTGTAAAATGGGGGGGGAGGGGTAGACCAGACAACCTCTAAGGTCCTTCCTGGCTGTGACTCATTAGTGCCATCAAATTACTGCACAACTGGAAAATTTCAAAACATATCCACTCTGCAAAAAAAAACTGTTGATGCGAGTTACCCTAACCTAGACAGTTAGACGTTAAAAACTTCCTGCCAAGGATTTCTCCACTCTCAGCTCTAGTTCAGTTTGCTGTGTGCGTTTTACTCCCCCTTCCCACCCCATAGGAAGGGCTGATGAAGCACCATTGAGCCAGGGAGAAGGGAGGCCATTGCCAACCACCTGCCAAAAATAAACCTAAGCAACATCCCAGATGCTAAGGGGCTGGTCTCTGGCCCGAGTGGAGCACGGAGCTCATGCCCCTCCTGGACTGACTCAAACAACAGACAACCATAATCGTTACCCCAAAAATGTCATCCTTGGAAAAAGCCCAGATCAACAGACTCAGGTTCAAATCCCAACCCTGCCATTTGCATGAGGATGTGGGCAGTCACCTCTCCACTCGCGGCCTCGTTCACTCACCTGTGAAATGAAAGGGCTGAACTAGACAGATCTCCAAGGTCCCTTGCGGCTCCGGACAGGATGACGGCTTCCAACCCAAGCCAGGCCACCCAGAGAGACAAAACCAGGAGGAATCCTGACCTCAGGTCCTCGCTTTCTCCTGGGAAGACACCAGGAATCAAGACATAATCTGGGGAGGACAGAGCGCTCTAACAACAGAGGGGGAAACCAGGGTGGGGGGAGGGCTGAAGAGTCAAGGATGCCCGGCGTGGGCTCGTGGGTACCGGGGAGGCCAGAGGGCCAGTGTGGGCTCAGTCTTCACGGCGACACAAGCCTCACACTCATTATTTAAAAATAACCCCTGCTCGGTAAACCGATGAAATGAAAAGGCGAGCTTCCGTCTCACCTGCCACCCCTAAATGTTAAGTCGGACATTTGTTTCTTCTGAAAAGCTCCGCAGAGCTGTGGCTGGTTACGAGGCTTTCCCTTCAGGAAGCTGTTTTTCCTTTTCTCACACCAGCACTACTCTGAGGGGCCGTGACAACGGACAACGGATGGACGATCGACCCTCTCACTGGGGACGGAGGGACACGTCTTCATGCAGTAACTTCCCCGGCCTCTCACTCACAAGACTTCGTTCCCAATCCTCCGGTCTGTGATTGGGAGGTCCAGGATGACCTCTCTGATAATAAAAGCAGGACTTCTGCCGGCCTCAACCTTCCTCCCAACGGTCACCAGGGAGAATCATCTCCCCAGGCTGTCCCCAAGCAGAGGCAGGGCCGTGGAGGAGATTCACACAGAAGCATTTGACCTGACCCGAGGCAAGGTCTTGGGGGACGTCCCACTGGAGTCACCACCCCCTAAGAGACAGGGACACCCCGGATCTCTGGAGGGGCGGAATGCAACCACCACAGGCCAGCCTCGGCAGCCTGGCCTCGACGAGACGCCTCACAGAGATGCCTCGCAGACCACCCCAAGGAGAAAAAGGTCCAACAGTCGTGCCAGGCCGCTGTCATTCCTACCAGACCGGGTCCCTACCACTTCTAAGAACCCCTCTCTGTGAGCATGCGTAGTAAGTCGCGACGACAAGATGCTCTATTATTTTTACACGCACTTTACATTTATTATTTCATGTGACCCTCACGACCACCCAGGGAGGTAGAGGCTATTCTTATTCCCCTTTTACAGAGGAGGAAACTGAGGCCCAGATAAATTAAATGGCATGCCTAGGGTCACAGGAAGGATTTGAACTCAGGTCCTCCGACCACTCTCAGTGCCCCTGCCCCGTGCCATGCTGGAGGGTCGGTCACCCTGTTGGTTTGAGGAAAGGATGGAAGTCCATCATGGGTCTCCCTGGGAGCAGCATTGAGTAAGCATTTATGAAACGCTTGCTGCGTGCCTGGCCCAGCCACTTGGCTGCCAAGAGCACCCAGATCTGCATGCCGGGGTCAGGTCCTCTAGCGATGAGTGGAGCGAGTTCAGATCACCTCTCCGAGGAACGTGTTCAGGGCAGACCCCAAGTGGAGACGGCCCCTCCCCCCACCCAGACAGAAATCCGATTCCTGGCGTCCCTCCGAGGCTTAGGACAGAGGTGCTAACGACCACAACACCGTAGCCTACTTTCCCGTAAAACCGTGCCTGAACTCACTACAGCCTCGTAAGAATCCTAGAACTAGGGCTGTGCCCATCTTACAGATGAGGAAAGGAAGGACCGTGGGTGCCAAAGGTGTGACCAGCTCTGCCGCGGAGGCTCATTCGGCCTCTAAGTCAGAGGAAAAGGAGAAGCGAGGGAGGGCAGGACAAGCCTGGGGGGGAGGGTCTTAGTCTAAAATTAATCCACTCCCTTAGACCTGCCATTACCTCCTTTGGGGTCCAGCCCATGCGGACTGCAAGTCTTTGCATCACTGCACAAAAGCCTCAACAAAAAATACTCTCATTCCAGAATCCTAGGGATGGGGGACCAGACCAGGGAGCTCAGTGGTCGTGGGAAATCCTGGGTGAGGAAACGCCCTCCACCAAAGCTAGTCGGCATCCTCTCTTCAATCACAGTCTTAGAGCTGCCTCCAGTCCTGAGAAGTCTGTGTCAGGACTTGAACTCAGGCCTTTCTGGTCTGACCCCTCCCTTTTATCCACTACATCACACTGTTCTCTGAACCATGCAGAACGTTTGGGGGGGAAGGAAATGTGGAAGGACGGGCACACTAATGCATCCACTGGTGGAAACCACGCTCAGTCACATGCCGTGCAATTTGGAGCACATCACTTAAACCAGCTGAGCCTCAGTTTCTTTACCTGTAAAATGAAGGGGCTGGACTTCCCTTCCCGCTCTAAATCTACAGTCCTATGGTCTCAGTATACTCTCTAACCCCACTGCAGTCAGATGGCGTATGCGGCGTTCCACACCCCTAGTCCCTCACCTCTCTACAGAAATGGAGAGGTGTGTTTAATCCGATGTCCTGGACCGAGACTGGTCACAATGACTAATCGGCATTCAGTCGCTTCTCAGGATTTGTGTTATTATAGTCATCAAGCGTCTTCTTTGCTTTTCTCCTCCCATCAAATCTTGGGCTTTAAAGTTTTGCCTTTGCTATGTTTTGATTTTTACATGTAAGGAAGTGTCTCAGTTTTGTCCTTTCTGTTTGTCTTTGGTGCTCTCCTCATGGCTCTCTTCCCTCTTGGAACAAGGCTGATCAGACTGGGCCACGTGGCCCATGAAGGGGCTACGTGAGCCTCTGACAAGATGGCGGCCAGGCCGCTGGGGATGCCCGAGGAAAGCCAGCTCAAGTGGTTCCAACATGGCTGAGGTGCTAGAAAGCACGTGCCCCCCACGGCCGCCGCTGCCCCAGCTTCACAGAGGACTTGGGGGTTCTCCCATTAAGGACCTTCTATAAAAGAAGATGACTTTCTCCACAGGCCAAGAACTTGGGCAGACAAAGATGAAGACAGATCTCATCATCCTGGCTCTGAGGCCTTCCCAGTGAGGAAGCAAGGGGAAGGCTTCTATTTATCACTGTTTGCTAGAACTTGGAAACTTCCAACCTTTCAAGAACTGAAGACAGCTTGGCTCCGTCCTGCTTGGCCCCCAGAGGGCAGAACAAGAAACTATGGTTGGAGCATACAGGTAGACAGAGACCCGAGCTCAGGAAAACCTTCCAAACATGAGAAGTGCCTCAAAAAGAATCTTCTACCTGAGGAGAAAGAGGATTCCCGGTCGGCTCCCCTAGCACAGGCTACCTGCCCCCTTGTTAGGGAGGCTGGAGAGGGCATTCCTGACCTCATGTAATAATAGTAATAATCATAACAATAATAAGAAAGCTAGCATTTATATGGCACCTGCTATGTGTCAGGCACTGTGCCAACTGCTTTGAAAATATTATCTCACTTGATCCTCACAACTCTGGAGGTGAGTGTTATTATTATCCGCATTTTACAGATGAGGAAACCGAGGCAGAGGTTGTGTGTTTGAGGCTGGATTTGAACTTGGGTCTTCCTGACTCCAGGCACAGTGCTCTATCCACTACTCCACCACCTCAGGGCCTCACGTAGGGTGGACCAGGTGACCTCTGAGCTCCCTTCTGACCTGGACGTTTCCAAAATTTCCAGGAATTCCTGGCATCTCAAAAACAAACAAGTAAATAGACTTCCGTTTCTCTCTGGGTTACAGAAGGCACTTGGGGGCCGGCCACGGGCTTCCTTCCATTCCAAACAGAACTGGCGTGAACATGAACACAGTTCCAGAGCTGGACAGGCGCTCATTTAAGAGATGAAGAAACTGAAGGTTAAATGATTCATCCAAGGTCACCCAGGCAGCTGGGTGATTCAAAGTCAGAGTTCACGACTGCAAGTTCAACATTCTTCCTACCCCCATCAGATCACTGCAGCGAGAGTTTTGAAAAACCTTTAAAAATGAAATGGAGCTAAGCTTTGAGTTCTCACAAACAGCTGTTTTCCATCTGAAAATAGACTAGAAATTCAGTTCACATTCCCACGGTGCCGCTACTAAAGAGCTTCTAGAAACCCCTCCAAGCCTAGAAGGCCAGGGTGCCGGTGACCATCATAAGAACGGCCTTAGGGGAGATGATCTCACTCCCAAAATGGCACAGGCTCTGGCTGTACCAAGCGGCCTCCCTCCTTCCAAGATGAGCTCTTTGACTGGAGTTCTAATCCACGCCGATGCAATTACCGGGATGGACCAGAAGGCTGGGGAAGCCCCCCCAAACCTCTCCGAACAACAAAATCTGTTACCGTAATATTCTACCAACATCCCTCTGAGAACAAGTGCCTGCGTGCAATAAAAAGCATAATTGTCCACACCTTTCTTAGGAGTCTCTCTGAATGAGATACCATTTAAAATGTAATGATTTCCTACTGAAATGGATTGCCCCAGTCTTTTCACCAATAATGGTATTCATCCACCCAAAGTAAAGGGGGAGAATAAGACCTGTTAATGTCATGAATCTCAGAGAGGACAACTTAATTATAAGGCTAAATGCCTGAACCACATATTTTTTTTTTCCCAGAGGAAATGCAGCTAAAAGTAAAGGGAGAAAAAAAATTAGCAAGCATTTAATATGCATCCACTGGGAGCCAAGCACTTGGCTACAGGCCCTGGGGATACAAAGACAGAAGAGAGACCGTCCCTGCCCTCAAGGAGGTTATATTCTAATACAAGGGAAAAGGGCATCTATAAGTCTGTATCAAGAGAATAAATATAAAACAGTTTAATCAAGGGAGTTCAGGAGGGAGGGAGGGTCGGAGGAGTAGGGGGGATCAGGAAAGATTCAAAGTGAAGAGATGAGGAGGGCAGGAACTGTGAGCATGGCAGTCTCAGCTAATAAGAAGGGAGTCCTGGGCGAGGACCAGAAAGAAGGCCAGTGTGGCAGGATCAGAGAATACAGGAGGGGAAAACATGCCCAATGGGGCCGCACAGACAGGCCAAGACAAAAGTGAAACAGACATGGTATCTTATCTTTGGCTAGCGGAGGTCCTCGGTGGTGATATATTAATGGCCAGGTAGGTTTTCAATGAGAATATTAAATGTTTGCAAATGGATCTTCCAAAATACTCAAGGGGGAAGGGGGTCCTCACAACAAACCTGGAAGCTATTATCCCCATTTTACAGATGAGAAAACTGAGGCAGGCAGAGGGTAAGTGTCATGTTCAGGGCCACACACCTAGCGTCTGAGACAGGATTTGAACTCAGGACTTCCTGACTCCAGACCCTGGCAGCTGACTCTAAATGCCTATATAATTTGACCCAGAGATTACACTGTCAGAATGTGGTCACAGACAAAAAGAAAGGCTCCACACACACCAAAAATATTTATAGCAACACTCTTTGTGGTAGCAAAGAACTGGAAACAAAGCAGAGGCCCATCGATGGGGGAGTGAAGGAACAAGCTGCAGGACCTATACAAAACAGACCGTGACTGAGCTGTCAGAAATGACTGATGGATTCAGAGAAGTGTGGGAAGACTCACACGAACGGATGCAAAGCGAAGTCAGCAGAACCAGGAAAACAACATCAGAGACAGTGACTTCAACCATGAAAATAGAGAGAACCGCCAGCAGACAATCAAAGAGCAATGTGGCCAAATTATAAGGAACAATCTTGGCCCTAAAGAAAAGCCTACGCCTTTGCAGAAGGGAGGGGTCCATGGCGGAGGAATAACGCATATAACGTCTGATTTTTTTTTTTAATACATTGATTAGCTTTTATTCTTTTTTCTCTTCTTAGTTTTTAATGAGGCATGGTTCCCAGAGACAAAGGAAGAGATGCTAGGGGAAATCTAGGTGATACAGAAACACATATCAATAAAAAACTATTTAAAATAATGAGTTAAAATATGAGAAAGCCGACAAAAATGGCATACAAGTTTATTGTAAGGATTAACTAGTTGGGATATCACTACTAGGCCTACACCTCAAAAAGAATAAAGAAAGAGGAAAAGGACCCATACGTACACAAACTATTTCTAGCAGCTCTTTTCATAGTGGCAAAGACTGGTAACTCAAGGGGTGCTCATGGGTTGAATAAAGCGATGGCACATGGTGTGATGGAATGCTACTGCACTCTAAGAAATTAAGAAGGGGGCATGGTTTCAGAGAAACCTGGGAAGACTTGCATGAACTGATGCAGAGGGAAGTGAACACAGCCAGGAGGACAATTTCCACAATAACAACCAGTACTGCAAAGACAACTCGGAAAGACTTATCAACTCTGATCAATGCAAAGACCTGCCATGATTCCAGAGAACAGATAATGAAGCATCCGCCCACCTCCTAACAAAGGAGAAATGGACACATTTGGGGATATGGTCCAGTGAGGGCATTTGTTTTGTTTGACTATGAATATCTGCTATAAAACTTTTGTTTTTCAATGGGAGAAGGATCTGGGAGAGAGAGGAAATCCATTTTTATTCACCGAAAAAAATAAAATTTAATTTAAAAAAGATTAGTGGGCCTAGCTGAGAAGTGCTTTAGGAGTCACAGTGCTTATATACAAGGTACTTTACATTTTTTTTATGTTTTATGAATTTATCACATACCAGGGCCACAGCAATTTGGGAGTATTCATGGCAATAGATATAACTGTGACATCTTACAAAAATAAAGGTGATTTTTTTTAAAAAAATCTAACAGTGGTTACTCATAAATCACCAACATTCCCATTTTAGCAAAGGTTATCTTTTTATTTATTACAAAGCATATATCCTTGGGAACCTTCCAACCAGAAAGAAGCAGGCTTAGAAGCTACTGCAGCATGTCAAAAATACTCAGAAGGAAACAGCGTAATTTGTGGGGCATCGTCTTACAAAATAAACACAGAGATAAGCCAGTTTTACTATTATTAAAAACTGAATTGCTTTTACCAGCACAGACGCGAACCCATTCAGTCCTTCAACAGACAGCAGAGACATTCTGCGAGACTCACTGCCGGGACCATACACAGAAGAAGACAGCGTCCTCCCATAGAAAGGAAGCTCCTTGAGGGCAGGCACCGTTTCATTTTTGCCACTGCAGCCCCAGAACATGATAAATGCTTTGGTGATGGACCAATGGTCCTTAGGAGCCCACAAGGTGCCCCAGGACTCCAGAACAATTCCCTCCATGCTAGAGACAGAGAAGAGGTGATGCTATCATCTATGGAAGGCTCCATTTTCTCAGCACCATTGAGGAAGGAGTCATCCCAAAGACCCTCATTTTGTAGATAAACTGGACCATGCCCCTTCCACACCTCATAATTCTTTAAAATTCCATCTCTATGGATCACAGCATGAGTAAGAGCTAGAAGGGGCCTCAGAGGTCACCTTCCCCTACTTTTACAGGTGAGGAAACTGAGGTCCTCTTTGCTTTCTTCTTTGGCGTACGTTTAGCCTTTCCTCAGAGCTCCAAGGTCATAGTCCTTGGATATTTTAACAGGTCTGCGATCTCATGGATGTGGACAAGACAACATTCTTTTATAGAAATGCCCACAAGAAAAATCCCTGAAACTTGCTGACCGCGCTTAATGCAAGTTCTGTAGCCTTAATTCGGAGATATTGATTTTTTTAAAAAAAAAAACAAGCAACACACAACAAAAGCATCCTGTCCATTTGGCATCTAAATACTAGTGGACGAAAAAACCACTAATTGAGGAGTTTCAGGAACTGCTCGCCCACCAAGGTGACTTTGAAAGGGCCAAGTGAACCAGACCTCTAGCGTACGGTATGGAGCTCCGGGGAACATGGGGACACACACCAGCTGAGGAATAAATATCCAAAGAAATGTTTGCCACCTTCAAACTTTAGCTCAGAGATCAGGTATCTCTGGTATACACACACGTACACACACACACACACACACACACACACACAGAGGTATACACGTATATGTTTATAGATACACACACACACATATACACACATATAGATACACACACACACACATGGAATAACCCCAGAAGGTAGCTGCTACAATGATGCCCACTCTACAGGTGAGGAAACTGAAGCAAATGGGGTTAAGTGACTCACCCAGAGTCACGCAGCTAGGAAGCGTCTGAGGGCAGATTTGAACTCTGGACTTCCCGACTTCAGAGCCCAGGGCTCTCACCGCTGCACCACCTAGCTGCCTCATGTAAGAAGGGACAAGATAATTTGACGGGGGAAGAGAGTATTACTAGCCAAAAGAGGGATCAGGAAAGGCCTAAAGCAAGAAGGAAAGGGGAGACACAAACTCTTGTTGTTAACACAACTGCAAATTTCGCGGTGAAATGAGACCACGCGCTAAATCTAACATGATGATCTTGGACAAGTCTGAAAACATCACCGTTTATGAAAACAGCCCCAGGGTACACTGGGATGTCATTAATAAATCAATTAGCCAATTATTCACTTACAAGAAAATCCATTTAATTTGTTGTTTAAGCCACCCAGACGACTTAAGTTCTCAATAGAAGAAATTGGCTCAAGAAAGCCCAGCTGCTGGAGGCATTCCTGGAAAGGAGCTCACAGCGCTCTCATCTAACATGCCCATTTACAGATGAGGAAACTGAGACCCTGGAGAGATCCCAGGGTCCTGGATATGGAATGGGAAGGACGCTCAGAGGTCGCCAAGTCCAACCCCCTAATTTACAAATCGGGAAACTGAGGCCCACCCTGGGTCACACAGATGGTAGGATTTGAACCCAGGCCCTTGTCGTCCAAAGCCAGTGCTTTCCCTCCTTCATACTCCACTACGAGAATAATTAGGACAATGTATCAGAGAAAAACTTCCCAAGTGGAAACATCCAGAGCATCTTTTCACAACACAGCATTCTTCATCCAAGACACTGAAGCAGAATTAAACAAAGAGTTTCACAATTAAATATTCCCTTTCCCAATAATGAAAATGCCCTTCCCGGAGGTTTCCGACTTCACGCTTTCTTCTCTTCTCTCACAGATCTTTCTCTGTGGATCCTCAACCCACTCACCTTGTCATTCTGCCTCTTATTTTAAACACCAAGTGACTTGATCCGAAGCCCCTTGAGGACAGGGCCCATTGGGATTTTCTCTTCGTATTCATTCCCTGACTCTAGCATTTTTTTTGTTTGGTTTGGTTTTTTTAATTTGGACACAGGCCTAAGAGTTTTTACGGAGGAAACTTCCCCCTAACTAAAGCATATCTGCATCAGTTCTGAAATTAAATCAACGTTTAATTTATCAATAAACATTTATTAAGCACCTACTATGTGCCGGGCACTGTGCTAAGCATTGTGTATAAGAACAGGGGCAAAAGGAAGTACCTGCCCTCCCAGAGGTTAAGTAACTTGCTCTCTATGTGTCAAAGGCAGAACCAGAACCCTGGTCCTCTAGGACTCCAAGGCTGTACCATCGTGCCACGCTAACTGGCACACAGTAGGCACTTAATAAATGCTTATCAGACTGTCGGTGGGGTGCAACCGCACAGTCATATCATCTGCTGATTAAATAGCCTTGAGATATAAACCTTAATTTGGCACTACGATCACAAAGCATTTACCAAGTCATCCTCAATAATGGGTCCATAATCCAAACTCTACCGGTCTGCTCAATGTAGTTTAAAAAAAAAAAGCACAATCAATTTCACTGCTCTGTACCTCAGTTTCTCTATATTGATAGCATCCCATGGATTACAAACAGTGTTTATAAACAATGAAGGGCTCTACCATTTATGTCTCATATACGTCTTGCGTCATGTATATGGTATGTATGTACATAACAATAAAGTTCTACAGATATATCTGTCTTAAATCTTGTATGTAGGTCACAGTTAGAAACACACTACAACTTACGTGCTCCCACTCCCAGGCCCCACTATGAACTGCCCCTTAGGTCACCCTTTAAGGTTGTAGCCTTCAGAGTCCTAGCCAGAAGGCATCATCAAGTGTACATTCAGGTTCAAATGACGGGATTTTGTCTGAAGGAGCAGCTAAGGAATCACTGAAAACAGTACACAACTTCCCAAAAGCAATCCAGGCTGCTCTCTGCCTCCTCTTCAATTCTGGAACCAACTCCCTGTCTACCTATACCTACCTCCATCGACATGTACTAATGATTAAATTCCTCGGGCTAACCATCCTTCTGCATGCCATGGTTTGGACAAGAACCACTTTTCATCCATTTAGTTTTTACTGTGTGGATGGTTAGACAAGAACTCTTTGGAGTGGCTGTGAATTTCAATATTATTTATTGCTCTATTATACAATATTGCTCTATTATGTGCAACCAGCACAACATGTCATCCACACACAAAGAGCAGCTGGAGGTCTTGATCATCTATGTGGAATTCTTCCATTTAAACTGTGTTGGTCATCTATGATGACAGTAAATACTTAAAGAGAGCATGAACCCCCTTGTTTTATGTCTCACTTGATAATAACAATCAGCAAGACGGCAAAGCTATCTCTGCCATTTCTTTCAAAGAATCTCATATAACCCTAAAACATTTATGAAAAACTAACTCAGAGGACAGCCTTCAGTGCTAGTACCGAATCATATGCTTTATCATCATCCACGAACACCACCACGAGATATTGTATTCTCTGAACCTTTGGGTCATTTGGGCAATGGCAGAGATGTGGTCTGCTTTGGAAAGGCATTAATGAAAGCCGACCCATCACACCTCCCATTTTCCTCAAGGACACCCTAGAATTGAGAGTATCTTAACAGCTTTTTGGTGTCTTGGACCCCTTGGGCAGTCAGTCTGGCAAAGCCAATGGACTCCTTTTCAGAAGAATGCCTTTAAAAGAATTAAATAAAATACACAGGGTGACAAAGAAAACCAATTCTACTGAAACACTTATGAAAAACATTTTTTGTAAGTTCATAGACCATTAAACACTCCAGCTCAAGGTCGGTCCTCACATAGAATGTCTTCCTAAAGAATGAATAAAGAGTAGAAAGTGATCCTACTGGTCAGGAGTTACTAATGTTCTCCCAGTCACCTTGCTGGGCACCATAAATACTCGATTGGCTCTGGGATCTCAGAACCCACCCGTGCCTCCCCATCCGTTGCTACTCTCGTCCATGTCCTCCCTAGAGCTCTCCCCAGAGGGTACACCCAAAATGCTGAAGGCTTTCCTCGATTTCTCCCAATGTCACCTCACGAGGGTAGCTGAGGAACACCTTGGCTGTTCACTTGTCATCCTTCACTTTTGGCACACAGCCGGCCCATATTCACTTCTATCATTTAATTCGCTGATAATGTCTTTCACACCTGTTTTTCTGAGGTTCTCATACCTTATCTGTGGCAGGTGGCAGACACCCAATGCCCTTTTCCTCTGATTTCTGCGTAACACTCATTTTTCAGTTAGCTGTCTCATGTCTCACCCCTATGTAGGAATGCAGGTCCTATGGACAAGATGGGCATTTATAGAAAGCTTGGAGTCAGTAAAAGAGCTTTAAAATTTCTCAAAAGCAATCTAGCCTGCTCTCCGCCTGCTGTTCAATTCTGACCCCAGCTCACCAACCATCTGACTGACAGCCAAGCTCTCTAGGTTGTTGCAATCTAGGCAACAGACATTCTCCACCCACTTTCCCATGCAGATGGACAGCACAAACCTCTGACGATCACAGAGCTGTTCCAGGGGGCTCTGCAACGTCTTGGGGTTTTCTACAACATGACATTTCTGGAAGACCCCCAATCCTGGACGCTGCCCTGCACTAATACCACGTCACTTTTCCCTTCTTTTTCTGGTATGTTCTCTACCTTGAGGCAACAACCCCTCAGTGATCTCAAGCTTGCATCAACCCCAGCATGGAATTCCTCAGGGTACATTTGGTCCAATTCAGCAATGCACCCCAACTTCTAATTTCTTTAAGAAAAAAAAAAAACTTTGGTTGGTGCCTTCCATTTTTACGCCACAATCACTCCCAAGACACTTAGCCACCCTTACAGCAGAGAAAGACTCCCACTGCACCAGCCCTGCCTGGCGGCACACGCGACATGCCACAGGGCAGACCCCCTCCCTGTACGAGGAGGAAGGAGGCATGCTTCTTCATTACAATGCATCAGAGTGGGTTCTTTCTCCAACTCCTCCTAAAACACACTGGAGATTCAAGTGTGTGGAGTCCAGGTGAGAAGGTTTCACTGTCACCGAAGATGAAAAGAAATCATGATCGAAAGATCCATGGCTGCTGTGCTGGCAATCTCACCCACGGATGCTCTCCGCATCATGGCGGGCTCAGAGCTCTGCTGGAGGCTGGTTCTCACACGCACCGCTTCTTACCACTGCATGATGTGACAACGTGTCTGGGGCGTTTCATGTGAAAATTGCATTCTGAGCCAGAGATCGTGGTTTTGGGTGACGGTTGTTTTTCTTCCTAGATGAGACAGTTCCCGGGGTCTTCTGGCCTCCTCCTCTTTGTGCTGACTGCTTTTCAATAGCTAAAATTCTATACGAAATGGGTGATATCTGCCTTTTTTCCATTCCTTGGTTTGTCTTGCATCAGTGACCCATTTAAGTTGGCTGGATTGAAGTGTAATACAACTTTATGCAATGTCGTTTCTGCGTCATCATTTCTTCTGATCTGATGTTGGTTTTGACTTTTGCTCAAATGACCCGACTTCCCCCACACAGCTGATTTTGATACACCTCCCTGTCTATTAACCAGTCAGCTACAATGGTTAGGAATGTTATTTGGTACTTGCTGTAATAATAATAATAGCAATGATAATGATAATAATAACGATAATATTCATATACACGTTATTGATATCTCATTTTATACTCACAACCACCCTGGGAGGAAGGTGCTATCATGCTCATTTTACAGATAAGAAAACTGAGGCAGACAGAAGTTAAATGACTTGCCCAGGGTCCCACATCTAAGTCAGTATCTGGGGCCAAAGTTGACCTGGGGTCTTCCTGACTCCAGGTCCAGAGCTCCAGCCGCTGTGCCATGTCCAAGTATCTCATCAAATGATGTTTCTTCTTGTCGATGACAGAGCTGGTTTCATCACACTCTCTCATTTGCCTCTCCTCAACCTGTGAGCAATGCTAATTTCTTTTGTCTTCTGATTACATTAAGGTGCCTCATTTCTTCCATACTATGTCAAATTGCTGGTCCTTGAACAAATATATTATATTTAAGAGTATCCAATATGAATTGTAAATAGTCTAAAAGCTATGTGATTTGTGGCATCCTCAGTCCCCTTCTGTTCTAATCCACCTCTGTCACCGCCATATTCCTTGTTTGGCTGGTTGGTTCACGGGATGCCATGCCCAAAGAAGTCATAACCAGAGGCCAGATTAAATTGGTGGATAAGCCTCTCCATACTTAGTCTGTGTACTTAGACTTCGAGTCTTGAAACCAAACATTCATTAAAACAAAATTAGAAAAAAATTATTTATTCTATGAGATGACTCTCTGGAAGAGGAAAAAGGGAAAGAATATAGGGAGAAATTTAGGGAATATAAAAATAAAAGATAAAATTTTTTAATAATAAGCAAAATGTATAATTATTTAACCACGTAAGACAGTTGCTTCTTTTTTTAATCACAGCAAATATAAAGTCCTGTAAGGGAGAGGCTATTTCAGTCCTCACCCAAATCCTCAGCATATACCACAGCCTCACACATTATTCACATTATATCACCCATTATCGTAATAAATATTTGCTAATGGATGCATCTCCTGAAGCAAAATTAACTGATCAGAAGGGTATTACAGACATTGTTCAAAAAACAAAGGTTAGGACTCAGCTGACACGTTTGAGTAAGAGAACGCTTAACATCATAAAAAGGCCTCTCTGCTGATGAAACATTAACTACTGGCAGCTGAAGAACAGTAAAGTGAAGTGGTGAGAGTCCCTGCCCAACGAAAACCCAGCGGAAACGGTTAACAAGCCCGTCTACAATTATATCCGACGCAGCAGGAAGGCATTTTCCAAATGGCAGACAAGTCTCCCAAGAAACGTCGGCTGTGTAAAGTGAGGCACGCGGTACGCTGGCTGACAAAAACATCCTCGCACAAAGACGGGAATAAGTAAGTGATGGAGGGAGGTGGGGTCAGGGTCCGAGGCCTGCTGTTCCCTCTGCAGTCCACCTGGGATGCTTCACCAGCCCTCCCTGGGACCCATTTCCTCTTCAGTAAAATGTGAGATTTGGACGAGACCTCTAAGCTTCTCTTCCAGCTCCAAATCTACGGTCCGGACTACGATGCACCTTTAGAAAGAACAATAGTTAACAAGGATTAGGGGAAAAAATCTGATGGGAGAGGGTGGGGTGGGAAGCGAGGGGGGCAGGAAACAAATCTCAGAACTATGGTTGCAGGCCCGCTAAGTAACAAGGAAACGGATCCTGGGGAGGAAGAAGAAAATAAATTACTTAAAATAAAACTAAGTCAATGGAGATTTTAAAAAATTCAAATATAAAGAGTAAAGTCTTAGCAATTGTTACAGGACACAGACTTGTGATGCATATGGTTAAAAAAAAACAACAGCATTTGGCAAATTTGCTGTTGTTTTCTGTCCCCACAAAACTCGTGGGTGTGGAAACGCCTCTCCTTCCCTGCCTGACTTGTGGTCCTGTCCATGGTCACATACGACCAGGACCCTCCAGGAGCCAGACTCAGACCTGCCCCTTCCAGACTTTGAACTGGGCTCTCTCCACTGGACCGTGTTCTCCGGAGGAACAGAGTCCAGTTCTAAACTCCGGCTTAGCTTGGATCTTTCATTTCATTTGAATTCTCCTTTCCCGTTACACGTTCCTCTGGTCTGAGAACTGGCTCCACTCCCTTGCTGCCCATCCTTCCCAGCTCCATCATGGTCACATCCGGTCTAAAGGCATGAGATCTGGTCCCTTCCCCTTACCACGCCTCCCACACAGCCTTTCCACCATCCCCACTGGAAGGCCAGCTCCGTATTCACCGTCACTGGCTTCCTCAGTTTCCCTGACTTTCACTACCCTCTCCCACCACCACAACCCATCTGGGTTCAGCCAAAATGACTCTCCTTAAGTAAGGCCTGGTCACCCTTCTCCTCAAGGTCCTCCAGGGGCTTCCTGCTGCTCCTGGGCTCTGCTGCCTGGTTTTCAAACCCTGCCTGACCCGGCCCCAACCTCCACTTCTAGCCTTGTTCTACATCACTCCTCTTCCCAATCAATCAATAAGTCTACATTAAGCACCTACTATGTGCCAGAAACTGTGCGAAGCACCGGGGATACAAAAAGGAGCAGAAGACAGTGCCTGCCCTCAAGGAGCTTACATCCAACTCTCCCGCTTGGTGATCTAGCCCATGCCACTCCTTTCATCTCCCATCTCCCTGCCTTTCCTCTGCCTCACCCAATCTCTCTGTTCCCCCTGCGCCATCGGCCTCTCCGTATCCCCGTAACAGCTAGTGCCCTCTCCGCCCCAACCTCCTTGTTAGCGAATGGTCTTGCAATAATTCTTTATCCTTATCCATAGACCTGTTGAGTTGGAGACAAGAGGAAACTCACAGGAATGCACATTTAGAGCTATAAAGGAATCTTAGAGGTGATCGAGTCAGGATTCAAACCCTGCTCCTCCAGCTCCAGATTCACTGCTATTTCCACTAGACTGCCCTTTCATACATACATACATATATATACGCACACATACACACACACATATATATATACACGTATACATATATATATATCTCTACATGCATACACACACACACATATATATATGTATGTGTATAATTATTATCATGGAGAGGGGGGGTAAGCACAGGCTAGAAACACCCACAGAATGGATGACCCACAGTCCAGGTTTTTAACACGTGCTTGTTAACAACCTGTCTGCCACCTACCAGAGACCTCAGGGCAAAGCAGGAGGACCCCCCCCAGGGGGGAAGGGACCCCGGCTCAGGAACGCGTTGGACAGGACCGCCTCTGAGGCCCCTTCCAGCGTGGAGATTCGGTGACATGAAGCTTGCACCAAAACTTTTTTAATCAGCTCACAGCCTTTGAGACACTTCAGGAGAAGGTGTTAAAACTTATCACTGGTATCTGCAAAGGCTTCATCCCTTATTAGCTTTAAGGACAAGACACAGCTCATCACAATCAAGTTGGTGATAAAACCCGATTAAAATTTGATCAGAAAATGAGAAAGGGTCTTGAGGACCGCTGCTATACATTTAGGAGCAATTGCTTCTACATGCTGACGCAGCACGGTGTAGCAGCTGGAACACTGGACTTGGAGTCAGAAGGAACTGGGTTCAGATCTCACTCCAGACACTTCATAACGGCGTGACCCTTGGCACGTCCCTTTCTGTGTCCTGGGCCCTACCTCTGTAAAATGGGGATCAATGGCCTCTAAGGTGCCTTCTATTTCTAAACCTGTGATCCTAAGTCACTGAACCCCTCTGTGCCTCAGTTTCTCAGCTATGAAATGGGGGGGGGTATGGATTCAATGACCTCTAATACCCCTACCAACTCTAAATCTATGACCCACCAAAATCTGTTTCTGTGCTTTTTAATGCTCCCACAAAGAGGAAACATTAAACCAGGGAACTCAAAGCACTTTTAACTGCCCAAAGCTTTTGCTTTCACCTCTCCCAACAGAGAAGACATAAGGCACCTGTCCAGGGTCAGCACGAACACAGGACCAACAGTTCTATGCTGTCCGTGACCCTCTCCCCCGGCGCTTCACCCTGGCACAGAGGCGACTCTGGACTCTGGCAGGTCTTATGCCTATCACTTCAAGGATGGACCGGCCAAGGGGCTTTGGTAGGTCCGCTGCCCCTGGACGAGCCCACCTGGGCCTTGGGAGACTCGTCATCCAGGTGGGCTCCGGATGCTGGATCCCTCAGCCCCAGGCCCTCCCAAAGCCCCAGACCCTCCCAAACACCTCCTTGGGAGGCGCCGCCAGCACCAGTGCAGGGAGGGTCAGATCCGGCCAAATAGTAGACTCTTTATGGACCGAAGGCCACGCTCTTCAGACTGCCCCGAAACGTGCTCGCCTCATGAACTAAACAACATGGTTTTTGTTCCTCTCTGAAACATTCTTTCAGAGATCCGTGTTTGCAGAACAGAACTCACAGAGGGAGAAGATAAATACTGTATGTATCACGCCCCATACCTCAATAAATGCCCAGGCACAGAGGACCAGGCCGGATTTAAATCTGGTAAAAACAGAAGGAAGAAATAAAACAAACACATTTTGCTAATCCTCGGTCCAACCAAAGAAAAGTCGGAAGATTATGGAAATCACCTCGGGTAAATAAGGAAAGCTGGGGAAGGCCAGCTGAGCAAAGAGAAGACTGAGCGAGTATTAAAACAGCCCCTTCTCTGCCGGGCCACAGAGCCCTCTCCGCACTGTGCAAATTCCAACGAGGGCAGCCACGGGGCTGAACAATGATCTGGACGGAGACCAAGCTTCCACGGAAGGCATCGTTGTCTAGACACCCCAGCTGCCCCGGAGACTCATTTGGCCGCCTGCCTAGCCTGCTGACCCCAACCTCTTCCTTCCCATCAGAAGCTGCAAGCACTTTGCTCAGAAGTGACCATAAAGAAAGTGGCCACGGATGCCCAGGGCCTCTCAGAGGCTGCCATCTCAGCAGACACCATCCCAGCTTGCAAACCTGAGAAAATGGAGCTGTATAATTGTGAGGATTGGGGACCGGGGTCCCTCACAGCCCCTCTAAGTCTCCAAACCTCGGACACTGGAAAACAGAAACGATTTATAGACATTGATGACATTAACATCAACTGAGGCATTGAGGGCATTAACACAACTGGGGGAATTTCACATATATTCATTTCACTCACACAGTAATCTTGTGAAGGAGGAAAAGTACCGATGTGCCTGTTTTACAGATGAAAAGACTACGGCTCAGAGAGGTTAGGATAACAGCTATTCAAGGCCATATGATGCTTAACAAAGTGACAGAGAAACAACTGGAACCCGCTTCCTAGGATCGTGGCTTCAGAACCGAAGGGACCCTTGTGACAGGCCTCCTGTCCACAGCCACGATCTTACAGACGAGGAAACTGAGGCAGTATCAGACTCGGGCTGCAAACCGAGGCCGCCGCCGCCCCATCACACCAGAATGCCGAGCTGCCCACAGGCCTTCACACATTTCCGAGCTCTTCTTTCCCTCTCTGTCCTCCATACGCCTCTTAGCTAAGAGAGCTGAATTTACAGACTCGAATTTCAGATGACAAAGGTCTCAGAAGAAGGCCTTACAACCAACTCCCCCCACCTCCTTAATCCCCCCTCCCAAGGAAATATCCAGCCCATTCTCTGCTCTGGTGCCTTACTGCTTCGAAGCACTAACACCTGAAACCTTTACAGAATAAAAGGAAAAACCCAAAACGAGACGGTTGGTTAAGTGCCAAAAGAGAGAATAACTTCCCAAAGCGGCCCATACCACAATATTTCTAAGGCTACGCAGCAAAGGAGGTAACAAGCATTTATTATTTTTTTTTGTATTTTTTTTTTAGTGAGGCAATGGGGATTAAGTGAGGCAATTGGGGTTAAGTGACTTGCCCAAGATCACACAGCTAGTTACGTGTCAAGTGTTTGGTCTGAGGCCGGATTTGAACTCAGGTCCTCCTGACTTCAGGGCTGGTGCTCTATCCACTGCACCACCGAGCTGCCCCAGGAACAAGCATTTATTAAGCGCTTACTATGCACCCTTTATAAATATTATCTGATTCGATCCTCACAACAACCCCCAGGAGGTAAGTGCTCTTATTATCCCCTTTGTCCAGTGGAGGAAACTGAGGCAAGTGGGGGTTAGGTGACTTGTCCAGGGTCACATAGCTAGGAATTATCTGAGCCTGCACTTGTACTCGGGTCTTCCTGACTTCAGGCCCCAAACTCCATGCACCACTGACCTCTACAAGCTTTCTTAGGGGTCTGTAAGTTGTCATGACTCATTAACCCTACTCACTTAACAGAAACTTAAGAAAGCAAGCTGAGTCCTCCCACATCACAAAGTGGATATAAACTCTACCTAGGCGAGGGGCTTTGTTTTTTTTTTTTTTTTGGTCTCTAACCTAAATATCCAAACAGACGCCATGTCCTAAAGCCAGACACGTTAGTCCCAGATTTACATGAACAGATGCCACAGGACATACTGTGGACATGAGGAGAGGATTTAAATAAAAACACTTATTTACTGTGATATTTGGAGAGACCCAGATCATTTCAGCACAGACACTCCCTTCCCCAGGGCACATTTCTCTATTTTTTTCTTCATATTTTTTCCCCACATTCCCTCTTGATGCCTTTCTATCCTATGCAATGCAATTCTGTCCACACCCTTCCAAAAAGCATCCCTAGAAGACTTCATCTATATGCGAGAGACCTTTTATTCTGGTTTTTTTTGGGGGGGGCAATCAGGGCCAAGTGACTTGCCCAGGGTCACACAGCTAGTGTCTAAGACTGGATTTGAACTCAGGTCCTCCAGGTGGTTTATCCACTGAACCACCTAGCGGCCCCGAGAGGGACTTTCTTAATGTTTCAGGGAACACTAAGGCAGCACTCTGGCTGTAATGATCCAAAAAGACATGGGTTCCAATCTTGCCTCTGCAACTAGCTAGCTATGCGACCCTAGGCAAGTCTTGAATTCAAGTCCTGCCCTAGACACTTACTCATCTGTAAAAATGTGTATAGTAATACCCCACACCCAACTCACAGAGCTGTTGTGAGGACCCAATGAGACGACATATGGGAAAGCATTTTGCAAACCTTAAAGCAATATATAATTGTAGCTCCTCTCTGAGCCTCAGTCTCCTCATTTGTAAATAGGGATAAATTCGGAAAGCAGCCCAGCACAGTGGATGAAGAGAGCTGCCTTGGAGTCAGAAATGCCTGGATCTTAAGTCCAGCATATAGGGGCTGTGTGACCTTGGACAAGTAACTTGACACTCAGTCCTCCTTCCAACGGATGCTCTCAGATTACAAGTTGGGAATCTGCATTGGTGGAGGGAATGTCATAGGATCACAGGCTCAGCAGCAGAAAGGGTCTCAGAGGTCACCGAGCGCAACACCCTCGATTTACAGATAAGAAAGCTGAGGCACAGAGCAGGGGAGTGACCTCCCCAGGATCATGTATCAGCACGTATCGGGAACTGACTTGAGCCCCGATCTTCCTGATCCCCAAGCCCAGTGTCCTATCCCCGAGGACATGCTACCTGTCAGGAGTTTCCGCTCCCAAAATCAAGAAAATCATAGAATGGATAAATGAACGAATGAACGAAATATAGATATATAGGTCTAGATACGTGGAGACATATAGCTATAGGCAAGAATGAATAAATGAATGAATGAACAACATATAGATACATGGGTCTAGATACGTAGAGACATATAGCTATAGACAAGAATGAATAAATGAATGAATTGTATAGATACAGAGATAAACCTATTGTAAGCTCAAATGAGATAACATACGTAAATCATTAGAACAAGTATTAACAATAACAGCTAACACACGTAGAGCACTTTAAGGTTTGTGAAGCGCTTTACAAATAGGATCTCACTTCGTTCCGCACACGAGCCCTGGAAGGTGGGTGCCATTATAATCCCCATTGCACAGACGAGGAAATGGAGGCACAGCACATTTCCCCCAGGCGCTAAGAGCCCGAGGATGGACCTGGACCAGCAGCCTCCCGGTCCCTCCGTGGGCCCACCTCGATCCTCTGCACCACCGACGTGTCCCACCCGCCTCCGCCGCCACGCCAAGCTCACGCCTACCATGCCCCTCTCGAAGGCCCTCTGAGTCACCTGCGCTTCTGACTCTTGAGAGGGCAGGAAGGTTCCAAGGTTCACAGCCACGCGTGCCACCGCCGAGAGAGTCAGATGCCAGCACCCCAAATCGAGAGTTGGAGAGCCCCTCCGGGTTGGTCCTGGGCAACAGCCGTATTTTGCCAGTGAGGATGCCGAATTCCAGGAGGTTAAGGGACGTCACCGTAGGAACAAAGATCCACAGCTGGAAGGGGCCTTCGGAGGTCATCGCACTCAACCTCCTCATTTTACAGATGAGGAAACTGAGCCCGGGACTGGGAAGGGGGAAGGGCAAGGGCAACGTGCCCAAAGTCCAACACGGAGGACACTTCAGGGGTGGGGGAGGATGTTGAAAAGACGACGCTGTGTGCCAGACCATCGACAAAGGTGCGAGGTCATCTCCCAAGGTTATCCAGCCTGCTCACCTCCTCCCCTTCAAATCTAGGCCCAGCTGTCCATCTGCCATGCTCATCCATGACAGATGGACAGATGGGATAGCCATCCTGCCTGGCACAGCATAACCTGGGGAATACACAGCCTCTACTACAGGCACTTGACAAAAAGAAGAAAGGGAGGGAGGGAAGGAGGGGAAGGAGGGAGGGAAGGAGGGAAAGGAAAGGGAGGGAAGACTGTTCCCAAAAAACATAAGTAGGGAATAGTGGAAGAGAAAGCCACCATCGGCAGCCTCCTGCCGCCTCATTCTGGCCTAGGTTGTCTGACCTTAAGCCCAACAAGGTGGCGTCTGGCTGCTCCCAGGACTGCAACTGATGACCGGGTGCCAGCCCTTTAGAATGGTGTGTGGCAAGCTCCAATAGCCATTTGTGGGTGCGGGAAGAAAGTGGAGAGGCCGACGTCTGCAGGACCCAAGCTAACTGACCGATCACTGTTTCCCATGTCCCAGTGAGCGTCAGGTTCCTTCTCCAAGGAAGCATGAGCCAGGACCTAAAGATCCCAAGATTTCAGGGTCGGAAGGGACCTTTGAGGTCATCTAGTCAAACTCCTTGTTGATGGCCAAGCAAACTGCCCGGCGACATGGTGTGCGTGAGTCTCAAATCAAGCAGCTAATTAAGGTCTAGAAACGAGGTCTCCTGAACAGACTGAAGCTCTTTTTTCACTTTAAAGTCAGATTTGAGACCTAAGGCGGGTCACTCACTGGGCTAACTTTGGAGCTGAGTAGGCCCTCCATGCCATCAAAGCGTCTACAAAGGCAATTTGGGGGACCCTGACCAAGGCTCTACCCGACAAGGGCCAGTCACAGTGCCTGAAATCTCCACCATCAGAGTTCCCCTTTTAAGGCATCCTGTCTCCCAAAGGTGCCTATTAAAATGCACAGGAATCGGAACACTGAATGCCTGCGGGGAGGGGGGAGGGGGGAGAGCAGAGGATTGTTTTGTCCGTTGGCTTTCCTTAACTGTTTTTCTTTCTTAGGAGGGGAGGGTTCAAAAGAAGGGGGAGGGAGAAGGCAGGGAGCCACGGACAGGAAAGAGTCACACAGATAAAAAAGCCCAAAGCCGTCCCCCCCATTGAGAATACAAACAACGTAATCAAAGCGTACAAGATCAGCACAGGTAAATGTATCTGACCAGCCGTCACTGAGCCCATGAAGGGGACTCAGAGTTACACGCCAAGGACATTTGGACCCGGGGCTGGGTCCGGAAGGGTCTAGGGACGGGGTCAGGCACCCCACAGAACCACTTCTCAGAATCAGGGTTTTAAATGCACAGAATAAAATACAAAGGAAACCAGAATGAAATACCGGATCTTTCGGGGAAGGTGGTCAGGCAAGGGGGCAGCACAGAACAGAAGGGTCAACAAGGATGTGGGCGCACGGAAGGGGCAAAGGGCCAGGGTTCAAATCCCAGCTTGGACACTTACTGCCTATGGGGCCTTGGGCCAGTCACTTCTTTACCTCCCCTGGGCCTCAGTTTTCCCATCTGTAAAATGAGGATGTTGGACTAGAATATCCCCAAGTCCTCTCCACCTCCAAAGCTACAGAGTCCTCCTCATTCACGCTCCCGCCCAGGGTGGGGCCTTAAGCATCCCCAGGAGGGGCAGCATGATAAGATATTATTCATTATGAATATTATTACAGTTGTTGTTGAGGTAGCTGACATTTATACGGCCTGTGGGTGCTTGCCAAGCCTCACACATCAGGACAGAATGGAAGAAGCATTGGTTCTGGGGTGGGAGGTCCTGGGTTCTAATTCCACCTGGGGCACTCACTACCTGCAGGACTAGCCCCCTACATCGAGGTTCCTGTGTTCTTAGTGATGGCTGAGTCCCCAGGAGAGTCTCTGAGCAAAGAGGATTCCCTAACCGCCCGCTTTTCTAACAACTCCTACAGACTCATTTTATTATCGGCTTTTAAAGTAACCAGGCAGCCTCCCCTCCCAGCCTCCTTAGCCACCCCACCGAGCACCAAGCCGGGATCGGGGACACCTTCCTCCCAGTGCCCACGGGGCCTCTGATGCACATCGGACAAAACGTCCTGTTTTACTCTGCTGGTTTCCTCGTGTGCCCTCCAGGGGCCCGACGAGGAGGCCACGAAACAGTCTGAATTCTCTGCAAAGAACCTTTGGGCTTCTAAAGACTGAGTGAGAAACCAGAGGCCCCAGGTGGGATGGGAGAGAAGTCGTACCCACAGGCCAGGCTCGATGTCCCAGTGGACCCTCTCCCTCACCTCCAAGCAGCAGCCAAAGGTCCTCTCCCAGCTGTCATCCCCGCCCTTCCCCCACTCCCCTGGGCACCCCGCCCCATACCCACAGGACCTCAGCACTTTTCTCCTCTCTCTCCCTCCCCTTCTGTTTGTCTGTCTGTCTCTCTGTCACACAAACACACACACACACACACACCCAGAGTGGAGCTCCTGAAGGGCAGGGACCATGTTCTGGGGCCTGGCGCGCCAGAGATGCTTGCTGGCCGGCTGACTGCGGCCACAACCTCCTAACTGGTCTCCTTGCTTCTCACCTCCAGTCTATCGTCCAGAGAGGCTGGGTCCGTCCTCCTAGAGCCCAGGCCGGACCGAGGCACTCCTGGCTCGAGGAGCTCCGTCTCAGCCACCAGGACCAGGGAACAGTGGCCTGACAGACCTGCTCTTGAAGTGTGTGTGTGTAAGTTTCTACCTGAGCCCATCTTGGCACACAGGAAGGTTTCCTATGATTTCCTGTGAGGTGCAGAGGTATAAACTCCTCTGATGGGTTCTTCAGAGCCCCTGGCCCAGCGGTCCCAAACTCTTTCCAGGCCAATCACTCATCCCTCGATGCCACAGACCGCAGCCAGGAGGCTGAGGGGCCTCCTTACCCCGTGAGGAGGGGTGGAAGGAACGTGGGTGGCGGGAGATGATCTTGAGATAGGACAGACCTTGGGGGAGGGGGAACCCCAAGGCTGTCCTCAGGTACTAATGGGGGAGGGCAGATTACAAAGAGGTAGTTCAGGGCTTGATTCCAAAGAAAAGCCTCTGAGATGACCAAAAGTGGAATGGGGGCCTCAGAAGGTGGTGGGACCCCCCCCTTGAAATCAAACTGTCGTCTGGGTGGGCTTGTCACGGAGAGGATGGGTTGGCCTAGATGCCCTCTGAAATTCCATGATTCCATGACCTGGGTTCAAATCCCACCTCAAACACTTATGGTGTGACCCTCTATTGGACTCAGTTTCCTCAACCGTAAAGTGGGGATAAGAATAGCACCCAGCTCCCAGGGTGGTTGTAAGAATCAAATGAGAGAAGAAGTGTAAAGCACTTAGCACAATGCTAGCATACAGTAGGTGCTTAATAAATGCTTATACCCTTCTCTGCCATGCTGTTCCCCCCATTAGATTGTAAACTCCTGGAGGACAGGGATTATCTTTTGTGGCTTTTTATACCCCCAGGGCTGAACGCAGGGCTGGAACACAGTAAGTGCTTAATGTTTGCTGAATTGAATTGAATTCTCCCTTTCCTGGCACCTTAGTAGGATGTTGAAAATCATTCAACAGGCATTTATTAAGCACTTACCATATGCCAGGCACTGTGCTAAGTTCTGGGGATACAAAGAAAGGCAAAAACATGGTCCTGGCCCTCAAGGAGCTCCCCTTCTAATGGGAGAAACAACATGGGCATAACCATGGAAGCAAAGGACCGGTCTGAACAAATGGAGAAGAGGGTTGGAGAACCCATTTACAGGTGTGGGTGATGGTGGGAGCAAGCTGTCAAGTGAGTAAGCAGTCTAAGGCAGGATTTGAACTCAAGTCTTCCTAATTCCAGGCCCAGAGCGCTATCCTGAACTGCACTTGACACACTTCCCCCAAGACATCTCTAACTTAAGCCCAGAGTCACCTCGACACCAAGGATGAAGCATGAGGCCAGGACTTTATTAGGAAGGACATAAAATGTCAGATTCCTATTATTTGGGCCTGAGAGCATTTGACCAAAGCAAGCTCACCTTCCCTACATTTTAATCAAGAGACTAGTACAGGTCGCTTAAAACTAACCAAGTAACGCAAGCACGGCCAGCAACACCAGCAGCGGAGAATACCCAGGCTTCACTCCCAACAAAGGAACACCATCATCTATCTCGGCCACCAGGGGCTCTCTGGAGCAGGCACCTTCCAAACCCCTTTTGAACATCCACGTATCAGCTCAAGAAGTGAGGGCAGAAATCATTTATCCTGGGGGCCTTGACCTCAAGACTAGCAAATAATGACATGATAGACATATTCTAGAAATGTGTGTGAATCATTTTTAATGATTCCATGCTGGCATACAGAAGGTTTCCTGTAATTTTATGTAAAGTCATGAATCTGTGTGAAAAGTATTAGTAATCACCCCCTCTAATCTGTCAAGTTTGTGGATTCACTTTTTTCTTAAGCATAGTAGATCATATATGGAGACAGTGCTGCCCAGCATTAAACTTGTGAAACAGAAAATCCTGGGTTTGAAACCTGCCTCTAAAAGCAAAGAAGTGGTATAGACGACAGAGTGCTGGACTTGGGAGTCAGGAAGACCGGAGTTCAAATCTAGTATCGGACACTAATTAACTGCATGCATGACCCTGGGCAAGTTACTTAATCTCTGCCTCAGTTTCTTCAACTGTAAACTGGGAATCACAATAGCACCTACTTCCCAGAGTTGCTGTTGTGAAGGATCAAATAAGATAATAACTGTAAAGCTCTCCACACAGTACCTGGCACATAGTAGGTGCTTAATAAATATTTATTTCCTCCCCATGAATTCTCCTTCGTGGGGCAGGATGTCTACTCCCCCTAATTTCTCATAGCAAGGGATACCTGGAAAGATGACAAAATAAAAGATCCCATGGAAAAGCAAGACCGTAAAATAAGTCAACTGGAAACAGATTTGTGAAGTAATAAAGAAGGATGGGGCCAACTGGAAGGGGTTTGTGGGGAGAATGAAGAAAAACCCTGTCTGGTGTATTTCAAGGAAATGAACAAGCTTTTCCCAGCGGTACCAGAACTACCAAAAATTTACAGAGTGCCCAAAAGAACACAAAATTCCAATCACCCAAATACATCATCAAAGGGGGAAAAAATGCTTCCAAAAGGAAACTGCTATTTATCAAAAAACATCAATTCAGGTTTTCCAAGATTTTTCCACAAGAATGAAAAATGAAAGAAAAGCCTGGAATGTAGATAATAGTGAGAAACCCTGGCCACAACCCGGAATGAATTCCCAGCAAAGCTTATTTTAGAAAACAAAAGGTGATTATATAAAAAACAAAATTACTTCCATCATTTCTTGGGGAAAGGCCCTGTTTCTGGCTTTAAGAAACAGAGTTCAAACAAGAAAGAGGTAGGTCCTTTCCAAAATCCACAAGGGGTGAGTGGGAAGACTTGGAGGTGGGGGAAAGGAAAGAAAAGGAGGAAAAGGGAGATAAAGGCATTTTAAAGCTTTGGAATCATCCTGGAAAAACATGATGAAAAATTAATTATAACAAAAGATTAGATATTTTACAACTGTGATTAGCTATTTGTTTCTCTATTCATAAAAATAAATTCAGAAAATAACAACAGTTATTTTCTAGATTTATATTATATAACTGTAGTAGTCTATTAAGCACTCACTGAGTGATTCAGATACCTTAGGTGGAAAAAAGTCAACAGAATAATAAAATTAAACAAAAACAAGAGAAATAGGTCCGAGAAAGGAGGGAGTGAAACAATCCCAGAATAAAATTCCTGTCTTTAACAAGGGGACTAAAGTGTGGGGACGGGGAGGGGAGGGGAAGAAAGAAAAGAGATTAGGAAAACTAATAAGAGTTTATCTTGGAGGAGTGGTTGTTAAATGAAAGAAGATTAGAATAAGTGGAGGGGGTGAGTGCTGATTAAGGAAATAATGTAAAATGGTAGGAGATAAATCCAATTTAGCAAATTTAATTGTGAATTCTCCCATCTTTTAAAAGTTACAAAATTAATTTAAAAAAAACAATCAATCCCACCAAGTTAACTTTCATACCAATGATGCAGGCATTCTTGTGGCATTAGAAAAACTAGTAGTATAATCAATAAGATTAATAACAAAAACAATGGAAAGAAAGAAAAAAGAGGAAGGAAGGAAAGAGAAAAAAAGGAGGGAGGGAGGGAGGAAGGAGAAAAAGAAGGGAAGAAAAGGAGAAAAAGAAAGAGAAGTTAGGAGAGAGAGAAAATAGGTTTTAGCAAAGAACAGGTTAAAAATCTATTTGCAAATGACATGTTATATTTAGAAAACTCTAGAGACAAATGGATTACCTCTATCCTTTGGCAGGATATAGGATAAACTCACAAAAAGAATCTGCATTTTTTTATAGATCAATAAGAGAAATCAATAGAGAAATACCACTTATGATAATAACAAAGTATCAGGGGGTGGGCAGTGGTCTACCCAGAATCACAAGGGATCAATGCAAAACAACTAGAAAACAATTTTGACAGAAATAAAGACCTGAACAATTGGAAGGCTGGTTTAGCTGAAAATTAGAGTGAAAAAATGTCCATAGTACCCAGATTAATTTGCAGATTTAATGCCATGCCAGCACAAATGCCAATCACTCTTTCATAAAACGGGAGAGCATGTCTGAAGCCCGGCCACCCCCAGAGGCCACTGGAGGCGAGGGTCTGGGCCAAAAGGCATTCGTCCCTGGCTCCACCCACACTGCCACCCTCCAGGTCAGGCTCTTGTCGCCTCCTCCCTAAACTATTAGCCTCCTAATTGTCTCCCTGGGTCCAGTTCCTTCCCTTCTAGAATGCATCCCCACACGTGATCTCCCTAAAGCCCGTCTCTCATCGTGCTACTCTCCTAGTCAAGAAATTCCAGAGCTCCCTATGGCCCTCTCTGGCATCTAAAGTGGTCCCGACCTTATTACACCGGCCTTCCATTCACACTCTGTACGTGCCAGCCGCTGGCCATTAAGACCTTCCAATCTCTGTCAAACATAAAGTGCTTAGCCCAGAGCCTGGCACTTAGTAGGTGCTTAATAAGTGCTTATGTTCTTCCTCTTCTCTCAGTTGCCTTTACACAAGCCATCCCCATACCTGGTATACCTACCATCCTTCAACACGCAGATCAATACTCCTCAACAGATGCAATAACAGGTAACAGTCCATAGTCCTCTGACAATGTAATGCACCTGTGCACAAACCCTTCCCCTGGAAATCCCTAGGTATCTATCTTACAAACACATCGTCTTCCCCCGTGCACGTTCAGAATATAAGCTACAGAGCAGGCATTGTCCTTTCGTTCCTCTCTCTGCTTCTCCAGAGCCCAGCACACAGTAGGCGCCTAATAAGAGACTGCTGAATGAATGACCAGCCCCGGAGCAGTCATTAGTGGCTCAGTGTATGGAGGAGGGCTCTAGTGTGTCCAAAGCATAAACAGCCTGCTGGCCCAGCACACAGAACTCTGGAGCTAGTGTCAGGGAGATCCGAGTTCTAGTACTGCCTCCGATGTTTGCTAGGGCAAATCACTTAAGCCTCATCTAGAAAGTGGAGACAGGAACAGTACCCACCTCCCAGGGTTTGGGGTTTTTTGAAGGAGCAAATGAGATATTTGTAAAGTACTCTACAAACTGTAAAGAGATATATACACATATATACATATATATGTGTGTGAATGTCTGTGTGTGTGTATCTGTGTGGGTGTGTGTCTGTATATGTGTGAGTGTATGTGTGGGTGCATATATGTGGGGGGGTATATATATATATATATATACATACATAAATATATACTAGTTCTTATTATTACCACTGACTTGAATAAAGGTTTAGACAGCTTGATTAACGAAGGTGTTTTCATCACCCTTGCCAGAGAGTAAAAGTGAGGGTTTTAGAAGAAAGCGGAAGACTGGAGGAGTAAACAGCGTCTGAAAACAGGATTTGGTTTTCTGGACCATGACTTAAACTATGGCAATGATGGGTGGCTGACCAGAGAAGCTCACCTAACAAAGGCTAGTTTTTAAAATTTTTATTTATTTATATGTATTCATGTGTGTACATATGTGTGTATACACACATATTTTTTCTAGAATCTTGCAATCTAATGCAAAGGGCTCTAAATTTAAAAGGTGAAAACTGCCTGTCTATTCTCCAAGCTAGACAGTACAGAGAGTACTCACAATGAGAGAAGATTGGGAGCGAGAGGCCCAGAAGTTCACAGAAGACAACGTCCAAGAAAGGAGGCAAAAATAAAATCCAAGGTCTTGAAAATCAGGATTCAAATGCACAAAGTACAAGAAACTAGCAAAATTGAGCCATGATGCTAAGGCAGAAACAGATCTGGCTTCACAGGTTAACACCAAGGCTTAAAAGGATGAGCCCTGAGAGTAGAATATGGCTCTGAAAGGGTTTCTATCTTGTTCAAAAAAACAAACAAAAAAAGAAACCAAACCAGGACGTGTCAAACCTCAGGGCGGAGGGGAATGGGAGGAGAGTGGCATGATGAATTAAGAAAGCATTCACAAACAACGAAATCCAGGAACCAGGACAGCAGTGGAGAGCGTCCGGGTGAGGATCAACAAAGTAGGAAACAAGACGTGACATTTCATCAGAGTGCAATGAAGGAACAAGAAACAGACAAGACGCTCAGGAAATAGGCAATCCAGCTGTAATGGAGGCGTGACAGGAGACTTCACTTATCTAGACGTCTGCTGGCGCCCCCGTCTCTCTCTGCCCAAAATAGAGCAGCTAATTGTTTCCTAATGTTGTCTTCAGGTAATTTCCTGCTTCAAAAGGTATAGTGACCAGTAAGGGAACGGGGAATGAGAGAGACAGCAGGACCTGGTGCCTGAGAGCTGGCCCACCTCATCCTGCCTTAGTTACCAGCTCCGTGACCCCGGGCAAGTGGCCAAACTGCACAGGAGCCCCTGTGGAACTCTGTTAAGGCTCAAAGTGACAGAGAAGGTGCCACGCCACATGGGGAGGAATTCAATGATGACGATGGCTAGAACTGTTCTAGAGCTCACACCAACATAACAAGCTGTGACCAGCAGTCCCATGACCAAAAGGATGGCTAGAGAGGGTGGATAAGAGATTATTCAGTATCGTCTGTACTCAAAACCAAAGTAATTTTACCAGTGAAATCTCTTACAACCCAAGCCTTTTCCTACATATTAGAGGAAATGAATACATTTAGAGATAAGCTCTCCCAGTGCCATCTTCTACTTTGGGGGGGGGGGGCAAGGCAATTGAGGTTGAGTGACTTACCCAGGGTCACACAGCTAGTAAGTGTCAAGTATCCGGTCTGAGACCAGATTTGAACTCGGGTCCCCCTGACTTCAGGGCCAGTGCTATATCCACTGTGCCACCTCACTGCCCCCCAGTGCCATCTTTTAATACAGATCAGGACCCAGGACTTTGGGGTGAGCTTTCTCCGCCTCCTCAGTTTGGCTTCATTACTCATAGAAGCCCCAAATAAACCTGACCTTTGATAAGTCTCAGAGCAACAGACAGATGGTGGAAATCTAAGACGCACAACAGTCTGCAGGTTGGTTTAGGTCTTTTCATTCTGAAGCCTTTGTTTATGTCCCTTTTCCATATTTTTCCATAATTTTTCAGAACTCCAGAAGAAGCCCCAAGAAGAGCAGTATCTCACACACACACACACACATCCTTATTTAGGGTTGGCATTAGCATCCCTCCATTCTAATTTCTCTTGGCAAAACCCTCCGCCCCAAGGAGGCAGTATGAATGCCAAGATTCGCCCTGTAGCTGTGCTATCCCGGGGACGGTTCAAAGACATCTCAAAGGTCAGCCCTACTTAAATCATGGTCTCTCTATAAAGCAAAGAGAGCTTATCATCAGTTAATAATAAAAGAAAAAATCCCTTCCTAAAGTCTAATTTATTCAACTGTAAAATTACTCTTACAAATTCACAGGGAGCTAAGGGACTGGATGCTGAATCTCTACTTCACTGGGTAAATGAAACCAGTATATTGCCGAGAGCTTCAGGAATAATAACAAGAGCTTACGTTTAGATAGTGCATTAAAGTTTTCTGAGTACATTACATATATTGTCTCACAGCTTTGAGAAGTAGGTGCTATTATCACGCCCACTTGACAAATGAGAAAACCAAAGCCTTCTAGAAAGGATCAGTGACTCATCCAGGGTCACACAGTCAATAAGCCATCAGAGACAGGATTCAGACTCCAAGTCTAATCCTAGAGGTCAACTAGGCTTGGAGACAGGAGGAGCCAAGTTCAAATCCCGTCTCAGATACTTACTAGCTGTAGAACCCTGAGCAAGCCCCAACCTCTGCCTCAGTTTCCTCATCTGTAAAATAACACCTACCTCCGAGTTATTTGTGAGGACCAACCAAAATAATATACACGAAGCACTTTGCAAAGCACTACATAAATGCTACCTATTATTATTGTCATGTTGTCACAATGCCTTTAGAAACACGCCTAGAATCAGGAACAGCCTCAGAAACTTTCCAGACTGGCTCCCTTATTTTTACAGAGACCGAGAAAGGTTCACCGTCTCACCGCGGGGAGCAAGCGTCCGAGGCTGAACGGAAACCCAGGTCTTCCTAAGGTCCAGCCTGGCAGCCACCATCCATCTGCACGTACGCCCAAAAGGAAAGCTTAATGATGATGCCGTCTCCCATTGATACAGAACCTTTGAGGTATTATAAACACTTCCATTTCACGTTATCCCATCAACAGCCCCGTGACGTGGATGGAAAAACTGGGCCAAGCAGTGAAGTAGCTCAGCCTGGGTCACACAATTAGAACCCAGGCCTTCAGCGTCTTCTACTGATCTGCTCTTCCACAAGACAGCTAGAGGACCCTAACGCGCAGCTGCCTTGGAGAGCTACTTTTACAACAAACTCTTCTTTCCTGTTTTTAATAACTCTGGAGTATCTGGCTACCCAGAAATCGTGACTTTCCCCCAAGCCCTAGTCTCACCTGAGGTTAGCAGCAGCTGACGCTGAAGTCAGCCTCACTCCTACCACAGGAGACAGAGATAGGAATGATACTAAAAGCCACGACTTTTGACTCACACAGCCAATTACAGACATGTGACTGTCTCAACGACAACTAAATAACAGGGATTAGAAACGATTTGGACCGAGGCTAGCCAAACCCCTCATTTTAGCTACATACCAGCCCACGGAGAGCAGGGCACAATACTCATGCTGCTCTGTTCTGCAAAGAGCGGGTCCTTCCAAACTTACCAACAAGCAACTTATGAAAATCTCAGGAATGCTATCAGTCAGTCATATACTGCTTCCTCCTAAACAAGTCATTCTGTGCACAAGACACACACACACACACACACACACACACACACAACCTGAAACAACACTACCACCAGAAACAAGTTGAGAAATTATATAGTCCAACGTCTCTTTTCCACCATCTTTTTTTTTTCCCCTTGAAGAAAGCTAGGTACCTACTGTATTTCCCATTTTTCCTCATTACCTATAGTTCAGTTAAAGCTGAGGGGATTCCTGCTTAGGCGGGGAATCAATCAATAAACATTTATTAAGCATCTATTACCTGAAGACCCTGGGCTTTGCCAGTCACCCTATTTCTAAACATACCAATGAAAGAGTATGATGAAAGCTTATGGGTGGCCTGTTATGTTTTTATTATTTCTGCTTTTGCCTTCTGAGTAAATGTTATGTTATTTTTCTTGCTTTTTCTTTTTCTTTAGTATATATTTAAGAGTCAATGGAGTCACTGTCAAGACTGTGTAAATAAAATGGGAAGCACACCAGTGGGGGCTCAAAGTCAAGTAGTAGGCATATATCCACCCACACCAGTTTCCTCCTCTGTAAAATGAGAGGATTGGACTAGATGACCTCTAAAATCCCTTTCCAGCTCTTAATCTATAATCAATCAAGTGCATTTATTAACCAACTACTGTATGTGTGAGGCACTAGGGTTACAAAGAATAAAACCACCCCTATTCTCCAGGAGATGGTCCACCTTAGTTGTGAGACCCTAGGCAAGTCACTTAAGATCTAAACCTCAGGCGCTGCTATTATCCTTAAAATGAGGATCATAAGGGGCAGCTAGGTGGCGCAGTGGACAGAGCACAGGCCCTGAAGTCAGGAGGACCTGAGTTCAAATCCAGTCTCTGACCAAACACTTGACACTTACTAGCTGTGTGACCCTAGGCAAGTCACTTAACCCCAAATTGCCTAAAAATTTAAAAAAAAATGAGGATCATAATAGCGCGTCGGCCACAAGGCCCAACAAGAAAATCAAATGAAATAACACATTGCAAAGACTTTGCAAACCTTACAGCTCACAGCCCAGTCAACGAACTCCTCACAGGGCCAGCCAGGCAAGAACAAAATGCTAAAGAATTTCCCCAATGGTTAGATCAAAGCCTCCCTCACAGAATTTGACAGTTGGAAGGGATCCAGTGATCATCAAGTCTAAGACTCTTAACTAGGGGTACACAAACTTGGATTTTACATACATATTTACATAGTTATACATATATATCGAGAATAATTTGTTTCATTTGTAATCTCGTATTTTTTTTTCATTTAAAATCATTCTGAGAAGAATCGTTTTTTAGTTGTCATTGAGACAGTCAGAATTCCTGATCTAGTCCAACTTATACCCATGAGGAATCCCCATCAGCCTCTGCCCAGAGACCTCCAAGGAGGGGAAGCCCACCACCACCCTCCACCATTAGGGCACACAAGCATTTTTTTTGCATAAGGGGCCAAAGAACTCTGGGATTTTTCTGGGAAGATCTCACCGAAATTGCAATCGAAAGCTAGATGAAAATAGGAATCGATATTCACTTAACACACCATTTTTCATTAGATTTCCTCAACTCTAATGCTCCGTAAAGTAAGGCCAACGTACGAGTCTAAACTCTCAGACTGTCTGAGACCTTGACAAGACCCTTGCCCATTGATCCGTCCATAAAAGGTTTCTAATTTTTAAAAATAAAACGCACTAGTAAGGCTCTTAAGCCTTCCCCAACAGAACAAAAGGAAAGCTGCAGTTATTACTTCAGTGATCAGTGAAGGCTGAAATGTTATTGAGAAAACTGATCTTCAAAGGAATTGTGAACCAGTTCCTTTGAATAGGTTGCCTAAGTGGTAAACTGAGGCCTAACCAGGACAGATGATGACTGGTCCTTAGGAAGCCCTCCAGATTTTGCAAAGTACATACTTTGTGAATTTTACATCATCTGAGTCTCCCAACAGCCCTACAAAGTAGACAGCACAAATATCCACAGTCCTGTTTTACAAATGAGGAATTTCAGGCCTAGAAAGGAAGCGTCTGGCCAGGATCACACAGCTAAGCCAGGTCTTCCCGACTGCCCCATCCAAGACCCTCGCCCCCATGCCCAGCTGCCGCTGCTTCTCGGTTCTAAGGCACACGTTTCTCCCCAGACTGTTGTGGTACCAGAGACCACTGTGTTCCAGAAAAAAGAACTCCGGATCTCAAGTCTGAGAAACCGGGTTAAAATCCCACCTTTTGTGCTTACTACCTTAAGTGACAGGGTCACCAAATGTCCCTGGGCCTCAGTTTCCTCAGCTGTAAAATGAATGCACTGGCCAAACCCCTGGATCCCTAAGGAGATGGATGTAGCCCGTGCTTCTCCAGGAACCCAACCAGCCAAGTGTGTGTTGGGGCCTGGACAAGTAAGTGCAGAGGTTGACTGTATCGGTTTTGAGGAATATGTTTGTTTTTCCTCTCTTTTTCTTATTCTTTCTTACAGGAGATGGTTTATCAGGTATAGAAGGGGAGGTAAGAGGTATAATAGATACCAATAAAAATTAAGAAAAAATAAATTAAATTAAGGGGGTAGGCGAGATTGCCTCTGAGATTCCTTGTTCTACACGAGGGGTGTTCCAGACTAGGCCTGGAGGCCCTGGTCTATACCTAGGAGTTACAGATTAACTTCATACATTTAAAACAAGATCAGAGAATCACAGATTTATAGATTGACAAATAGCTCCCTCCTGTCTTCAGAGAAGTGGGGGGGCAACAGGTACAAAATGTTACCAACGAGATCACGGTCAAAACATCATTTTTTCCTTGTAAACAAGGGATGGTTCAGTGCTGCGGGTAAGAGTGGGGTGAGGGGAGAAGGTAAGGAGTGGGGGAAGGGGAAAGAGGAAAAACGGGGGAGGGCCCTATTAAAATCTGGAAAAGGAAACGGGAAACAAAACATGGAAAGGCAGAGGACAACAGGCTCTAACAGTCAGAGGTGAGAATTTCTGCCCAAGGAAGAAGCTGGGTTACAGCTGTTGCTCTAAGCAATTCTTCCTAAATTGTCATCCTCCTGGGAAAAAAAAAAAAATCTGCCCACTTGACCTTGAGGCCAAGGCTCAGGGCGGAAGGTCTTAATCGATGAAGGCATCTCAGGTTTGGGAGGGCTGCTCTGAAGGACACAAGGGGCCTCAATTTCCAGAGCGGCCCGGCGGTCAAAGGTATTTTGGGAAGGCTACCGTCACTTCCTCTTCACTCAGAGAGCCCTTCAAAAGCTTCTTATATTACACTATATCACCAAAGTCCATTTTAGAGAGCACACTATAATTCCCCCAAGTTTCCAAGGCTTCTCATTTATCAGCTAATAACCTCAGCCTGGCAAGCCTAAGAACAGGTATCGTCCCTGACTTTGAATGCAGAGGGGACTACGTTGAGTGAGCTTCTGCTGCTCTATAGAAGGTCCAATAATTGGTCAGTAGCAAAGGCCCTCAGACACTTACTAGCTGTGTGACCCTGGGCAAGTCACCTAACCCTGTTTGCCTCAGTTTCCTCATCTGTAAAATGAGCTGGAGAAGGAAATGGCAAAGCACTCCAATATCATTGCCAAGAAAACCCCAAAATGGGGTCACAAAGAGCCAGACATGACTGACAGAATGGAACAGTAACAAAAGAATATAAACTCAACCAACTCCTCGGTCCAGAGGCCACTCCGGTGGATGGTCAGGTTGCCAGTGGACAGAGCCCTGGGCTCTATGGGGGGGGGGGGGGCAGGAAGACCGGAGCCGCTTACCTAGCTGAGCAATTTAGGTAACCCGTCTGCCTCGGTTTCCTCATCTATATACAACAGGACTAATGATAGCACCCACCTCACAGGGTTGTTATAAGAACCAATAGCACGTATAAAGCACTTTGCAAACTTTAAAACACTCTGTAAAATGCCAGCTATTATTGTTGCTGTAATTACAGGACAGAGGAGTTTAAATGTCTCTACAGAAATTTTCATTTTTTTTTTTTACCAATTTAGAGCTCTGAGCTAATTTTTTTTTTAAAAGTAATGGTTTCTTGGATAAACAGAAACCAAAGGTCATTCCAAAAACTGAATAAACCATTAAATGCCTACTATGTTCAAGGCACTATGTTAGATGCTGGGATAGAAGTCAACAGGCATTTATAAAGTACTTACTATGTGCCAAGGTCTATGTTAAATGCTGGGTATTCAAAGAGAGGGGAGGGGGGAAATGCCCTGCCCTCAAGGAGGTCAGAGTCTACTAGGGGAGAGAAAAGTAAACCATTATGTTGGAACCCAACAGATTCAGAGGAAACCGGCCGGAACCTCGGGGGAAGGCACCAGCGTGAAGGGGGAGCAGGGAAGGCTTCCTCAGAAGGCGGGATTTGAGCTGGAAGCCAGAAGAGCCAGGAGGCAGGGGAGCATCCCAAACATGGCAGCCAGCCAGGGAAGATGCCTAGAGTCAGGGGATGGGGTGTGCTATGCAAGACAAGGCCAGGAGGTGGGTATCCTGGGATGGGAACGGGAGGGGGAGAAGAAGACCCTATGTGCCCAAAAGAAGGTCCAGGAGAAGGAGAGTAAACACAAGGTATTTTGAGTGAAGAGAAGGAACGAGGGAGTTGGCCAAGGACCTCAACACCTGCAGTCTCCCTCTTTTGGAGGGCACCACCTTCTTCCCCAACATGCAGATTCCTAACCATAAATTCATCTTCAATTCTTCCCACCCCACACCCCACAGTCAATCAAAGCCAAGTCTTGGCGAGCCCCTCCCCCCCAATCTCTCCCAGCTCATGCGGCCACTACCTTCCATCAATCACCTCATGCCTAGACTCATGCAGCAGCTTCCAATCTCTCCCCTCTCCAATCAGATACCTCCACACAGATGCCAAAATATTTTCCTATGGCACAGGTCTGACCATGCCACTCCCCTGCTCAAAAAATCTTCGCTGGCTCCCCACTGCCTATTGAATAAAACACAAAACTCCTTTGCCTAGAATTTACCGCTCTCCAAAATCTGGCTCCCAATAAACCTTCCATACATTCCATAAACTATCACCCCTGCCACCCTACACCTTCCATCCAAACTGGGCTATTAACCATTCATGGAATGCAAACTCTATCTCCCACCTCCATACATTTGCATAAGCGGTTCCCTATGCCTAGGGTGCACTCTCTCTCAAAATCCTTGTCTCCCAGGGAAGCATTCCCTTCTCTGACCTCTTTCCCCACATTATTAAAGCCATCTCCCTCCACACTATATTCTAATTAACCAACCAACCAGCACAATACCAGCTGCCAGAAATACAAAGACCAAAACTGAATGTAAGCTCTTTGAGGGCAGGGACTGTTTGTTTTTCTCTTTGTATCTTGAGGAACTTCCAACAGGCACAGGAAATCCCCAGGTAAGGTGAACAGAGGGTAGAAGGAATTCTCCTCTATCTGTACAGTTCACACCTGCTCTGTAATCTACCATCTTAGAGGTCTGCCTGCTACCCCAAGAGATCAAGTGACCAGCCCAGGGCCACAAGGCCCCATTTCAAAGTTAACACTTGAGGGCCCAAAACTCTGGCCAACTTATCTGCAGAGACTAGACTCTAACTAAGAATACTCTAAAAAAAAAGTCTAGGAAATAGGAAGTCATTTGGCTTCAAAATATAACCAGTCCTAGATTAACACCACGTGAGATGTGCGATCCGGCTTCAGCTCAGAGCTTGGGAAAATGTAGTTAGTGTGACTTGAGGAGATGAAATACATCTGGAAAGGAGCATCGCTGCCAGATTTCTGAGAGCTTTCGATGCCAGGCCGAGGAGTCAGGGTATCATCCTCCAGGTGAGAGGCTGCCACTGAAGATTTCTAAGCAGTCAGCCCCGGCCTTTGGAAGGACCAAATTATAAAAGATAAAGGGGCAGATTCAGCCCGAGTTTTTGGTTCGAGGACCACACTGCACTGCACGCCGCCATGCGATTCAGTAGGCGAGATGAGGTCGCCCGTCCCCTGGCATTACACACCTATCAGTTTCCTGAAACACATGTTGATTATCAGGTGTCCGTTTGGTCAAACCAGCCGGCCATCTGTCGACAATTCAGGAGAACAGAGTACGTCAGTTTTTAATACCGCTTCCCGGCATTTCATGGGGCTCCCTGGAATCACACAGTCTGACACTTGACAGAAAAAATTTCCACTTACAGAAAATTCGCCTTGAAAGCGAGCGACTGTATAATGTTACAGAACACTTTGTACGAAGGTATCACCTGCAGATTTCCCATAAAACTGAAGAGAAGCACATTAGTCAGACTAATAAAAAACACATTGGCTCAGGTCAATGCAGAGGAAACCTAACCAATGTCAAAGTTACCCATGACGGCTTCTTGTTCACCTTTGCAACGAGGCCATGTAAAAATGGGCTTCGCGGCCATCCTCCTCCTTCACAATCGGCCGCTGGACCAGCCAGGCCGAACAGGCTGTGCTCCTGGGCTGCCTGAGTTCAGAATGGAGCTGGTGTTCTTAAGGATTTCTGCAACAGGGTGGGAACTCAAATACAGACATTGCTAAATTGGAGGACGGAGGTGGCCGAGTGGTGGAAAGAGCAGGAGTGGAGCCAGGAAACTCAAGGGTGAATCCAGGCTCTGCCCTTACAACTGGATGACCCTAGCCAGCTTCCTTCAGCTTCCTCCTTGGTGAAGTGAGGGGGTCAAAGAGATGCCTTCCAAGGACCCTTTCAGCCCCAAGGACCAATGAGGAGGACGCACTTACATTCTAGGCAAACAAAGCTTCCTGTTCCCATTCCAACACTTATCGACGTACAAGCGACACACCAAGAGAGTGGTGTGCCTTGATTTTCTTGGCCTGAGCAAAATCACCACCCTTGCCACTTTAGCAGGGCTGACCCCACGGACAGGTGGTGAATCCACAGGCCTTCTCCCTAATACAACAGAACCCCGGAACCCCCTCCCATAGTATCTTTGTCTCATTGTTTCGTGCTAGATAGGCATCCTGAGAAAGCATATAAAGTTTTTTTTATTTTTATGGACATTTTAAATTTTCTTCCAAAAGACCAGAGAAGGGGCAATGCGTCTTGACTGGAGTTGTTTTTGCTACTTTGATCTGGACCCCCAAACTTCATTGACCTGGAGAGCTCCCACTGAAGAAACTCTCCTAATTCTACTGATTCATATCAGCAACAACTCTGCTCCTAAATAGTGTTAGACAGTTGGCTGGGGCACCGACAGGTTAACGGACTTGCCCTGGGTGGTGCTGCCAGTGTCTGTCAGAGACAAGACTTGAACCCAGAATGCCCTGGCTACAAGGTCTGCTGGCCAAGCCGTGTCCGTCTCCTCCTCCTCCTCCTCCTCCTCCTCCTCCTCCTCATCATCATCATCATCATCATCATCAAAGTAGAACCAAAGCATTTCCTTTCTGGATTCCGACCAAGTGAAGTTCTGCATCATCTGGGTTATCAAAAATCAAATTGATGAGGGCAGGGGAAGGTTGCCATTTTAAAATTTTTCACACTCAGTTTTTGGTCCCAATCCATATCAGGCCAGAGCCAGTGGGTCCAAGTGGGTCATTATGAGAACTCAAACTCCCAAGAAAATCATCCTGTTGTCCCCTTCCAGGGGATGTCTGCTGGCATTTAATTTTTCTTTTCTGACTCCTCTGTGTAGGATCCAGAGCATGACTTCATCATGGCCCCAGGCCACGGATCAAAGAAATTAACTCCCTCTTAATATGTGGCCAAGGAAAAAACTGGAAAGAAAGTGGGTGCCCAATGATAAGGGAAAGGTTTAACAAAAAGCGGTCATGGAATATTATTGCATTATAAGAAACAAAAATATGAGGAATTCAGAGAAACACAGGAAGACTTGTATGAAATGATGCAGAGAGAAGCAAGCAGAACCAGGAGGCCATCATCCACAATGCCCACTAATGACATAAAGAGAAGCAGCCTTAAAGAGGCAGCCAAACTCTGATTAATTATAATGATACAAGTCCAAGAAAACTGATGATGAAATACACTTCCCTCCTCTCAGTAGAGAGGTGGGGGCTGCAGATACAGAATGCAGCAAACACTGTGTGGGCTGATTTAGCTTAAATGTTTTTCACTGTTATAAGGGATATAAATTGGGATAAAACAAATAAAATATGATTAAGAATTGATTTCAAAGGAATTCCTTACATTTTTAAGTGTCCCCACTACCTGGGGATGGGGATGGGGATGAGAAATAAAGGCCAAGAAAGAGACTCCAAACATATTTACTAAGGTCAGATCTCCAGAAGACCAATCAATCAATTAGAAGGTATTGATTAAGCATCTACAAAAAAAGTTCATGTTTTTGGTGTCAGACTTTCTAGCAGGTTGGTCCCTACGGGGAGCAAGGCCTTCTCAGAATGGTTTTAAATGCATAAAAGGAAATCAATTATATTGAAGCATTTACCAAAATATTTTTTTAAAGTTCATGCAATTTCAAAGGACTCATAATGAAAAATGTTATGCACCTCCAGAGAAAGAATTGATAAAGTCTGAATGCAGGTCAAAACATACTATTTTTCACTTTATTTTTCTTGTGAGTTTTTTTATTTTTCTTGTCTGTATTTTCCCCCCCCACAACATAGCTAATATGGAAATATGTTTTGCATGACTGCACATGTGTAATATATATATATATATATATAATTGCCTGCCTTCTCAAAGAAGGAGAACAGGGAGGGAAAGATGGAGCAAAATTGGAACTCAAAATTTTAAAAAACAAATGTCAAAACTTGTCTTTACATGTAACTGACGGAAAAAAACAATATAAAAATTTTCAAAAAAAAAAGCTGATGGACCCCAGGTAAGAAGCCCTGGCCTAAAGTGTGCTAAGCACCAAGGGTACAATACAGGATCAAAAAAAAACATCCCTGCCCTCTGTGAGTTTACATTCTATCAAACAAGACAACATGTCCATATAGAAACATGCCCTTGGATCGCTGAAGCCAATTCTTGGGCTGTAATGTTAGATAAACCTTGAAATTGGAATTTTAGTCATTAGAAAATATGGCAAAAACCCCAATGGGTGACTGAGAAGTATTTGGGGTAACTCCCAAATCCTCCAAAGAGATTAAAACAAAGAATCAAGGAATCTTAAGAGTGTAAAAAGGTCTGGACTCCCATCTCCTACCTAATACAAGAATCCCTGAAGCAGCTTAGACAGGTGGGGGCTCAGCCTACTCTTGAATACCTCCCAGTCAGGAAGAGCACCGTATATGGTTAAAATTCGCATCTCAGTAAAATCAACTTTCAGCTACCCTCCTCGCCCACTCCAAGGGCCCTTGGCTGGTACACCCAGAGGAGCACGCTGATCCCATTCAAGAATCAGCCTAGCAACCCAAGTTCTCCTACAGAAAGGTGGCTGTTACCATGGCGACAGTTTCAGGGTAGATGGGGGAAAAAGGAAAGGGTGATGGGGAACCTTTCCAAGGCTCACATCAGGGACTGCTGGAGTAGGAAGCGTTTCCAGCACAGAAAACCCAGTCCTGTAGCAGAAATCCACAAGGTAAAGGGAATAAAAGATGAGAGTTGTCTTAGCAGAGTAGAAAGAGGGATGGAATGGGAATGAAAGGACCCAGGTTCGAATCCTACCTCAGAGGCTTCCTACCTTTGTGACCTTGGGCAAAGCCCCTCACCTCCATGGGCCTCACTTTCCTCATCTGTTAAATCAGCAGGTCTGACTTGATGATCTTTCTTGAAAGTCTATGCACGGGAGTCCACGGTGAAGAAGTGGGAAAATGGAAAGCCACGGCTGGGTTGGGATCCCTAGGACCTCGAGATCGGCTTCATTCTCAGGGAGGAAGGAGTTGTGGGTTCAGATGGGTCAAAGGCTTAAGAAACAAGGTAAAAAGCAACTAGTCTGTAATATTTAATGTCAAGAGAGCCAGCTAGTTTACACGGAGAGTTTTACTGAGGGATGATATCCTTCCACAACAAAACACCCAGAAACAACACCTCAAACTCATTGCAGACTAGCAGCTTCCGATCGGGGCTTTTTTTAATATCTCAAGGTTCTTTCCACTCTCTCGCACAGAATCTCAGAGCTGGAAGGGCCCTCAGATGTCACCTTATCCAATTCACACCTGGAACAAAAATTCCCTCTGCATCCGACCGGACGAGGGAAAGCCCAGAGCCTCCTCAGACCACCCAGTTTTACTTTTGGACACACTAAGTGTTGGGAAGTTCTCCGTGCCTCCAGCCTAAATCTACCTCTGTATCATTTCCATCTGTTGCTCCAAGCCCACCCCTAGCCAAGCCATCCTCCTCAGATGTTCATGAGAGCTGCAGACGTGGTCTAACCAGAACATAGGACAGCCGGACCCCCAGCCACCTGGTCCTGCAAGCTAAGACACAAAGGTTACCGACTGACATGCTCAAAATGGAATTAAATTTCAAAGTAACTATCAAAAAAATGACTGCACAGCCCCTCTGCTTTTATTATTATTATTTTTTTTAGGCAATTGCAGTTAAGTGACTTGCCCAGGGTCACACAGCTAGTAGGTTTCCAAGTGTTTGGTCTAAGGCTAAATTTGAACTCAGGTCCTCCTGACTTTAGGGTCGGTGCTCTAGCCACTGCACCACCTAGCTGCCTCCAGGCCCTCTGCTTTTAGAAGGCAGGAGATTACCTGGAAAAACCCAACAATGAGACAGTATCAACCTTCCACAGAGGCTAGAGACCCACCATGCACCGTCCATGGGAACCTTCCCAGAAATTGTCATCTTCAGGGTTCTGGCTACAGGAAGGGTTCAGCTGGAAAATTCAATTCCTCTTCAGTTCAGCTGTTACCTGAATGCCCCAAGGGTGTCTCAGCTGAACCAAGCACTAACCAAAGAGAAGGCCTCCAAGGGTCAAGAGCCAGACAAGAGAGCCTGAGAAGCAAAGGGGGCTGGGGGGTCACAGGACCCCGGTTCTAGGGTCCGCCCGGTCATTCAGCACCTAGGCAGGCCTTTTAAACGAGCCGCTAACCCGTGTTTTTCTACAACCACTACCCCTAACCCCCAGCTCTGGCTGCCCCACTTCCCTGGACCTCATTATCAACAGGGTAGGATTTAGTCAGAGAAGCCGGATCCAGAATCCCAGCTCTGCCCTGTGTGACCATGGACAAGTCACTGCCAATTTCTGGGCCTCAGTCTCCTTATCTGAAAAATGCATTGATGGTCTGAGAGGTCCCCTCCAGCCCTTGACATATTACTTTTCCTATCCCATGACAGGATTTGGGGCTGAGACCCTGGGGACCATCTAGTCCAGGGCTGGGGAACCTGCAGCCACATGCGGCCCTCTAGGTCCTCAAACGCAGCCCTGTGCCAGAACCAAACTTCAAAGAACAAAGCCCCTTAATAAAGGATTTGTTCTGTAAAACTTGGGCTCAGTCAAAAGGCTGCCCCGAGGACCTAGAGGGCCACATCTGGCCTCGAGGTCCCGGGTTCCCCACGCCTGATTGAGTCTAACCATTCCATCACACGCTAGGAAAATGAGGGCCAGAGAAGGCAAATAGCTTGTCCAGGGTCACACAGGAACAGAATAAGGAACAGAACTGAGACGCAAAACCCAGATCCTAGGGGAAACTACTGACATTTAAATGGTAATTTAACGTTTGTAAAGCACTTTACATACATTATCTCATTTGGGCCAACAACAACTCCGTGGAGTTATTACGTATAATAAGCCCAATTACATAGACCATATAATTATATATAATAAGCCCAACATAGGTTGTATTATCCCCAGTTAACAAGTGAAAAAGCACGTTAAGTGTAAGAGGCCAGATTGGTACCCAGGTCTCTCCTAAGGCAATCCACCTTCCACTCAGCTGCCCACGTGATCCCCCCCATTCAGTAAGCTTCAGGGGCTCCCCACCACTCAGGATCAACCATAAACTTGCTTTCCCACGTTAAGACCTCCATCACCTGGCCTCCTCCCTAGAACCTTTGCAGTCTTCTCACATCAATCAATATAAACATTTATTAAGCTCCTACTATGTACCAGGCACTGCACTAAGCTTTGGAGATACCAAAAGAAGCTAAAGCCAGACTCCAGACACCATACTCTCCTCCACACTCTTGATCTCTGGGCCTCGCCCTGGCTGTCCCCCACACCTGAAATGCTCAGCCCCTTCGGTTCCCTGTTCAATTCCCACTTCCTCCAGCGGGCCTTTCCAGGTCCCCCCAGCTGCTGACACCTCCCCTCTCACCAGGTGTCCCAGCTAGTCTGTATCATACCCAGTTATGGACTTAGGTGTCTCTCCCATTTGAACGGAAGAGCCTAGAGGGCAGGGCTGTCCTTTTTGCCTTTCTTTGTGTCCCAGTGTTCAGCACAGTGCCTGGCACATAAACAGCAGGAGTTTAATAAATGCTTACTAACTTGACTCCACAAGAGGTCCAATGTTCCTTCCACTCTCCCAAGCTTCCTTTCAGAGACTAGAGCAGGGGTGGGGAACCTGAGGCCTCGAGGCCACATTGAGGACCTAGGTTCCCCATCCCTGGACTACAGGGTTTCCAAATCCCTTCTAGTTTAAGCAATTTCAATTCAAGGAAAGAGGAGGGAACAAAGCATATAAATCAAACTTAGAAGCTAAGGTGTGAAAAAAAACCCCGAGCAGGACACAGATTTCTTCTCTGCTCTATTACCTGGAACAACATGCAATATTTATCTTAAGAGATGAAACTTTCTTCAAAGGGAATCGCCATCTTCTCACTTTTAAAGAAAACTTACCTAAAAAGTCCCTGAGATACTGACGTAAAAGTCTGGGCCATCCTTGCAAAGAAGAAAGCAAGGCCTCCCTTCAAATTAAAATCTTATAAGGTAAAGGGCGAGTGACAATGTGGTGCCATCGAGAGAGGGCTAGCCTGGGAGTCAGGAAGATCTGGGTTCAGATCCTGCCTCCGATACTCGCTAGCTGAGTGACCATGGACAGGTCACTAAAGCTCTCTAAGCCAGACATATTTATTCATTCACAGACCAATCGGCATGTGCTACGGATGCCAAAAGAACCATGCATCTTTGAATGATGCTAAAACTCAGGATCGTGGATATGGAGGAGAAAGGGAAATTAGATACCATCAGCCAAACCCATCAATTTATGAATGAAGAAATAGAGGCCCAAGATGGTTAACTAATTTACTTACAGGCAGTTGAACCCAAGTCCTAAGGCAATGGACCTACCTTTCTTCTCTGTCCTGGCAGACACCCTCGAGGGCAGGAATCGGGTCCCATCTGCTGCCCTACATCCCTCTCAGCCTCAACCAGCACCTGGCACAAGGTAGGACCTTGAAATGTATCCAGACTATAGAAAGGCCCAGCCCCCACGGCTACCCTGGGCCCGGGATTGGGAATTCTGGCAGATAACACCGGTTAACTCGGCCCCAGTCTTCTCTAATTACTTCCTAAAGCAATCCGTACAGTACCACAGGTGTTTTACCATAACGATGCCCAAAACTGAAGGAAGTTTTTCTAGAAAAATACACTTCCACTTGCAATCTGCCTTCCCCTAACCTCCCCCCCAAAAGTGGCCCCATTTTACTGAGACAAAACAGGCATTGAAAGATAAACCTCAGTTCTCAGAATTCATCAGCTGGAGGACAGGCATTGCACATGCAGGTGCCATGCCTATAACAAACATTTCTACGGAAGCTACAATGGACAGAAATAACGTTCTGGAAAGGCTGCTTGCGGCGCCAATCAGAACATGAAGGGCAGCGATCCCCACCTGGGAAGCACCTGTGGGTGGACATTAGGGAAACCATTGGTCTTCTTAGCTATGACCTCATTTGTTATTTAATAAACTGGCAGAGAATTATCAATGCATTTCAACAAATATGTCCCACAAGCAAAGTGCATGCTGGGAATACAAAGATGAATGACAAGTACCCACCCTCCAGGGCCTTATAATCTTTGTAACAAGACCACAGCTGCAGAGCTGGAAGGGTCCTCCGGGAGAGCATGTAGGCTGCTCTCTTCTCCCCATTTTACAGATGAGGAAACTGAGGCCCAGGAGGATCACACCGGTAGTAAGCAGCAGAGGCAGGATTTGAGGCACAGTGGGCCTGAAGTCAGGAAGACTTGAGTTCAAATCCAGCCTGAGACACTAGCTGTATTACCCTGGGCAAATCTGTTTGCCTCACTTTCCTCATTTGTAAAATGCAGATAACAGCACCTACCTCCCAAGGCTGTTGTAAGGATGAAATGAGATAATAATTACAAAGCACTCAGATCAGTGCCTGGCACATAGTAAGTGCCAATAAATGTTAGCCACTTTTATTATTATCTGAACCTTCATTGTACCACACTGTCTCCATCTACAACACATTCCAGGTTCATCTTGGAGCCATCTGTCCCTATCTGCAGAGAGCACCTTTGAGATGAGAGAGAACCCCAGATTCTGCAGGCCTGGATTCAATCCCAGCTCTGCCTCTTACTATCTGCTGTGTGACCTTAGACAAATCGTTCATCTCTCAAGACCCGAGTTTTCCCTATGTGAAAAATGAGAGGATTGGACTACTTCAGTGAACAAGTATTTATTAATAAGTGCCTACTATGTGCCAGTGCTAGGTATATACAGAGAACCCCGAAGTGAGCTTACAATCTAACAGATGACCCCTCAAGTCCCCCCTATGACCCTTCAATTCTAAGCTCCCTTAGTTATTTCTTTTGGCAAGATAGTTCAGCGAACACCTGCGTGCCCACTGGGGGCGATGGCATTGGGCCAAACTCAGCTCCTGGGTCTCAGAATTCTCAGAGCAAGCCAGCTTCCTCCTTCCTTAGCCCAATCCTGGATCCCGCTCCTTCCACCTCCACGCTGGAAACATCCAGGCAGGAGGAGAGCCCTGATGAAGGGCAGCCTGCCCAGGGTCACTCACCACCCCTGCAGAGGTCAGGGCAGAAGGATCTGGGGGAACACACATAAACCCCTATGGGAGGCACTAACCACAGCCACCTGCACAGACTTGGCGAATCTCAGCCTCACAAAATAAACAGGAGACAGATAGAAACAAGGACACAAGGACGGACACACACACACACACACACACACAGAGGCAGGGCTCCAGCAGGTGCCTCGGGTACCAGGCAACGCTGGCTAACCTGTGCATATCTGGCCTGTCCCTAACCTGAGATAAGACTTCTTCACCCCTTCCCAATCCCTGCCCATTTCTCCTCCCCCCACCATACAAACACCAGAGGGGATTTCAGATTTGATCCCAAAGCCTGCCTCAATTCCAATTCCTATCAAATCCTCCCCCTCCCAGGTGATTATAAAAGTCTTTTAATACACTTTGCATATGAATTAGATGCTTTGGTGGCGAGGAAGAAGGCAATCCCAGATACACTCACTCAAAGCTGAACCAAACGCCCCATGGTAGTAACATTAATACTGAGAGTAAGTGTCTCCCAGCTGAAATCTGAGAGAACCTTTCAAACAGTCCAGGTTTTCTGGAGCGGTCTGCATCGCCTACTCACCCACTCCACCTGTTCTTTATTTTGCTGAGAAACAGAGGAAAAGCTGGGGGGGAGAGAGGGGAAAGGCTGGCAGCCAGAAATAGCAAAAGAAGGATTCAAAAGCGAAAGTACAACTTAGGTCTCTTTTCCCAATCACAAGATTCTTCCAGCAACTGAGAGCTAACCCAGCATCCGTCCGGAAAATTTCCTGGGTTTCCATCTTCCCAGCCACCCAACCAGGGCACACACCATAACTAGTGACCAACTGCAAAGGAGGGGAGGAGACCCTGCTTCCAGCCCACCCCCAAAAGGTGGGCCCCTACTGGAGATGCCAAGTTCTTTCCGACCTGCGAGGCCTCTGGAAATCCGAAGACCGGCACCGGCAAAACCACACCCTGTGGCCCTCCAGAAGAGCAGAGGTTTCCTTTAAACGGTATTAGCAATTCTTGGGGAATCTGGGGCGTTTTCAAAGCCAAGTTTAAAAGGCTGGTTAGTCTCGGCAGACGGCAGTCGGGACACTGGTCAATCCTTCCTTGGCGTCCCCAACTAGAGCTCCAGGAGGCCGGGCTGCACCTTGCCGTAGCCTGGGACCAACGGGGATTCCCTTCCACTAGTCTCTACCTGGTTACTCCCAACAGTTTGGGAAGCGGGGGTGGATGGAAGAGCAAGGGACCTTAAAAAGACACGTCGCTCGCTGTTTAAGCCCCCCCCTTTTTTTTCAAAGTGGAAATGACTTTGTAGAGCTGGGTTTCAGGAAGGGAGGAATGAAAGAGACTTCTTTTTAAGGGGCACTTCTTACCCTTTTTTTAAGCAACGTGCAAGTGATTTTCCGAGCTGGGTCGCCCGCCGGAGGGGAGCTGCTAGCGGGGGGAAGCAAGCAGCAGCTTTCTGCAGCCCCAAACTTCGGCTAGGGCACGGAGGCGCAGGGGCTCGTGCGGCCACCCCTCCCGGTGCGGGGAGGCTGCAAGCATGCATGCCCTGCGCGCACATGCACGCTCCTCGCCGGCCCCGGGACGGCCAGGGAGGCGGCCGGCCGCCCCGGGCCTCGGCCCCCGGCCCCTCGCTTACCTATTCTGCCAGCCCTGGAGGAGGTTGGTGTACTTGCTGAGCACGCCCTCGAGGGCCGGCTCCCGCCTCCGGCCGGCCGCCCCGCACGGGCTGGCGGCCACCGAGCCGGGGCTGCTGTGGCTCCCCCCTTCCAGCCGCCGGCCCCCGGCCCCGCGGGCCGCCCACGAGCCCGACGGCGACGAGCCGGCCGAGGTGGCGCGGCTGCTGCTGCGGCTGCTGCCGCCGCTGCCCGCCCCTTCGCCGGCCGCCTTGTCC
>NW_020954577.1:1124130-1132328 GCF_900497805.2 Vombatus ursinus
GGGAAGCCGGACCCTCCCCAGCCGGCCCCCCTGCCGCCCCCGCCCCGGGGATGCCCACCGGCCTCGCTGGCGCGGGGGCGCGGGCGCACGCCGAGGTCCCCGGGTGCCAGCCCCCGTGGGAGGGCTGCAGCGGCCGGCGTCATGCGGTCAGTGGCCACTCACCGCCTCGGCGCCCGTGCTGCGAGCTCCGGGGGGCAGAGGCTCTCCAGGGGGTGCTCCGCGGGCTCCACGCACTGTGCACCCTAACACCTGTACGCCCTCGGGGCAGAAAGGTGCGCCCGCTGCCAGAACACCTGCGAAGCCCGGGGTGCGAAGCGGGCAAGGCTGCGTGGTCTTCGTGGACTCTGCGCCCAGCGCTTAAAAACTGGGCAAGGGATCCCAGAGCGTGCCCACCCCCTGCTCTCCCACCGAGGTTGGCCTCAGGCACCACTGGCCAACTTCGGACTGGACTGTTGAACGTTTCTTAAGCGCCCACGATTTTCGCTTTTATTTGTGTGGCTTTTGTAAAACATCTGGGGTTTAACACATTTTTTTAAATGGAGTTTAAAAAAAAAACCAGATCCGTAATTCTCTTTAAGGAGAGGTAGAAGGCTCAGTTCCTGCCCGGAGGGATCCGCAAACCCAGGAAACATAAATAATTCAAGCGAGAAAAAACTGGGACTGCAAAGAGATTCAGATCTCCAGGGGACAATTCCCCCTCCTCCCACCCCTCCTTCCTCTAAGTCTTTCTTAGAGATAAGTGAGCACTGGAAGCTCTAATTGAAAAGCCGCGGAGCCCACTGAGTAGAGACTGTGTCCGGCTGGCAGTTTGGGTGGAGGTGGGGGAGATGGGAGAGTAGTGACCGAGCCCTGGAGTCCGACATGCTCAGGTTCGAATCATCTCTAGTCTGACACTTAGTGGGTTGAGATTTAACGTCTCCGAGCTTCAGTTTCCTGGTCTGTGAAATGGGGATAATCCACTCCACTGGGTGGTTTCGAGGCCACATTGTATAAAGGTTACTTTGTACATTTTAAAGTGCTATTTAAATCTTAGCTGATATTAGATTGTACTGCAAATTGACATGCCAGGGCTTCTAGCAAAAAGAAAAAAAAATTAATCCTAAAATGTTTCCCCAATAACTTTCATTAAATAAAAATAAAATAATGTTTTAGTTTCTGTCTTTTCTTTCTATTTATGTTACAGAAGCTGCATTTGGGAAGAAATTAAGCCTGGATATGGGCCTTGTTCCTTGGGGCTGGGAAGGGTCGGAGGAAAGAAGGGTCTACAAGTCCCTAAAAACGTGAAACCTTTTTCGGCCCCAATGAGAGGGGCAGTCCTGACCCAAGATCCCTTGGCCCAGAGCCACGGAATCCCAGGGTGGTTCTAGGACTGGAGACCATGCCTACCAGGATCCACCAAAGAAACCAATCGATCAGCCAGTCAACAAGTATTTATATGGCAGAACAAAGTGGAATGCTTGGCCTAGAGGAGAACCCAAATGAGAAGCGCCCCCGCTGTCTTCGAGTACCTGGAAAGGCTGTCAGGGGGAAGAGGAATTGGGTTTGTGGTCAGCTTCCCACTCACCGACCCCCGGGGCAGAAGAGGGGGCAGGGCGGCGGAAAGGGGCCAATTTAGGTTTGTTGTACAGAAGAGCTTGGAGCCGAGCAGAAAGGGAAATGGGCAGCCCGAGAGGTCCCCTTCACTGAGGGGCTGGTAGCCCAGGCGGGGTAACCTCATGTTGGAGAGGTTTCTCCTTCAGGTTCAGGTTACCTGGCCAACTAAAATCCCGCCTTCCCCCCAAGCCCTCCCCATCCCCTCCTTGGATTGAAAGCTCCTTGAGGGCAGGGAAGGACTGTCTTTTGCTTTCTTTGTATCCCAAGCACTTAGCCCAGCGCCAGGCACAAAAGAAGACGATTAATAAATGCTCCTTGACTCACTTGACCTGCTCGCAGTCGGTCACCTGTGCTGGATCTTCTGTTTTCTAAAAGTAGAGGTCCCCCAAGGCTCTGTCCTGAGCACTCTTCTCCCGGTACTGTACTTGTTCAGGTGTGTCTGACTCTTCCTGACCCCATTTGGGGTTTTCTTGGCAGAGATACCGGAGTGGTTTGCCATTTTCTTCTCCAGCACATTAAAGCAGATTCAGGTCTTCTGACTCCAGACCTAGCAATTGTATCCACTGAGCCACCCAGCTGCCTCCGAGGCAAACAGGGCAGCTAGGTAGCACAGTAGATAGAGTGTCAGGCCTAGAGTCAGGAAGCCCCATCTTGGTGAGTTCGGACACATACTAGTTGTGTGACCCTGGGCAAGTCACTTAACCCTATTTGCTTCAGTTTCCTCATCTGTCAAATGAGAAGGAGATGGCAAACCAGTCCAGTATCTTTGCCAAGAAGACCCCAAATGGGGTCAGGAAGAGCTAGACACAATTGAACAACAAAAAACTTGCTGGTTAGTGTCAGGCTGAATTTGAACTCGTCTCCCCGACTCCAGGCCTGGCACTCTATCCACTGATCCACCAGCTGCCAATCTATTCCCTCCTATACTACTTCACTTGGTGATCTTACTGGCTCCCACGGACTCAATTATTCTCTCAGTGCTGATGATCCTCAGTTTACCCTCTTTCGAACTTTCTTGTTGCTACCGAGCACCCACCATCCGCCTGGTCGTCCAGACAACCCAGGGGTCCTCTCAGCACCTCACGCTCTATCCAATTGGTTGCCACGGCTTGTCCATTTTATCTCCGACATTTCTTGAATACACCCCCCTTTTCTCCTCTGACACTGCCACCCTGGTGGAGGCCCTCATCACCTCACCCTTAGATTTTGCAATAGCTGCAGGGTGGGGGGGAAGGGAGGACAGTTGTCTGCCTGCCACAGGTGTTTCGCCACTCCAGTCCATTTTCCACTCAGATGCCAAACCAGTCTTCCCAAAGCACAGAGGTCTTGTATGAGGTGCAGTAAAGAGGTTGGTGTCAGGGGTTCACAGACTACATGGGGGGAGGGAATGGGTGGGGTGTGAAGTGTATTAAGACTGGAAGGGTGGGGGGCCCTGAAGGTTTGAAGGGATTTGACAAACCCAAGATTTTATATTTGGTTCCTGAAAATGATAGGGAGCCTCTAGAGTTTATTGAGTGGGGAGGTGATGTAGTCAGACTTGTGCTTATGATTTTTGCATATAAATAATAGAAATAATACTTATTCAATTAACCACTTCTAATTTCTTCCTCTAAAAAAAATTATATACTTATATCACATATACATATGTATGTATAGACATATATAACAAGTTTCAAAATATAACACTTAAGTATAAGTTAATTACCCTTCACAACAAACTTAACTGGTTTTTTTAGGCAATTGGGGTTAAGTGACTTGCCTAGGGTCAAACAGCTAAGTAAGTGTCAAGTGTCTGAGGTCAGATTTGACCTCAGATCCTCGGGACTCCAGGGCCTGTGCTCTATCCACTGCACCACCTAGCTGCCCCAAATTTAACTGTTTTCAAACTGTCCTTACTAAATCTTCCCTCATGTGCAAAGCAAATTAAAGCTCTTTCGCAGCTCCAGTCTCCTGTTGACTTCCAGCTATTTATCAAAGTACAGGTGTTCATGGCTCCCTTAGCTTCTTGCTCAACCATATTGACTGATTTATTCCCTTCTATCAAAGACTGTACTTGACCTGGAGTTCTGAACTCTCACCTCCTACACATTATCTGTCTCCTAGCTAACCTAAAAGATTATTTGAGCCCGACCTGTGGTAGAGCCTTCCAAGCTCATACTGCTCTGATCAGCCAAAGTGGGATAGACTGTACCTTGACCCAGACATCATGAGGTCATTTTGGTCCTCTTCGAGAATGTAGGAAGATAAACTACCAACTTAAAAGATATCCCCGATGGGAGGCAGTCCTATCCTTAAACCTGCAGCTGACTTCCCCGAAGGATCTACCCCCAATCAAGAATATTATCCCCTTGTTAGCCTTCTTCAGCTTCTCACCAGGGACTTATTAAAGGGATCAAACCAAAAATATTTTAAATTTAAAAGTTTAACAGAATGCTTGTTGAATGTAACATATAGTATTAGTGACATATAAGATTTTGTTGATATTTATGTATTACATGTTATAAAGTTATTTAATATATACTTATATATTGTATTTATATATTATAAAATATATTCTGTATGTTTATGTGTCTAAACATATATGTATGCTTATTTTTCATTACAAAATTAAATTTAAAATGTTAAAAGAAACGTAAAGAGAACATTAGTATATGAAGGACTCTGTTACGTCTGACTCCTCAGAATTTTAGGGTTGCTCTGAAGGGTTTGGTTAAGTGCCTTCACTAATGCTATTGAGCCCCCAAATGGATGTTCCCCCGCACTATCAGTTACTAATGGCTAGTACCCCAGTTCCATTTAACGACTTAACACCGGTTAGATTTTACAAGGAGACATTTGCTTCGAAGATATAGTAAGAACAAAGTGCAAACATTTCCACCCAAAACCCCAAGGCACACTCTTCACTTAACCATTTCAGTCATTGTGGAAAGAGGGCTCAAAGTTAGCTCAGTTTGAAACTTAGTTCCCACATAGCATTATGGTTCCCATTTCAAGTTCACATTCCAATTCAGAACTGATTCTGGAGGAGTCCTTGTTTCCATTCAGCTGGGATGGCTCCAAAAGCAACTTCTTTGCTCCTCAGGGCATCTACACGGAGCTGGCTGCAAAACCCAGATCCGATACCTGGAAATTCACTTTCCTGACCTCATGGGACCGTGTATCAGCCTCAGTGGGGAGAACCAAGGGCTTTTCCCCTTATCCCATTGTCACTCACCAGACAACAGGAGCAAAAAAAGTCAAAGCCAGAGAAAGAAGCTGAATAGAATGACTTAAAGGCTGACCCAGGCCTCCCATTCCCCACAGGGTTAGCCAACCTGTGGCAGTTACAGGATATCCATACGTTCTGTGCAATCTCTCCAAGACGTTTCTGCTACATGTCATCACCTTCCTGAGAGTGAGTTCTTATCATGAGCAGCGACTGTGCACTACCAGATTCCCCTTCCCTTACATTTAGTAAACAAAGTTAATAGCGTTTCTTCCCACATCACAGCTGTATCTGGAGCTGCCCTCATTAGAGAGTAGCATAACTTTCCTCCTCTCCATCTCCCAGCTCCTGGCTCCTTCAAGAGTCAGATAAAAATCCCACCTTCTGCAAGAAGCCTTTCTTGGTCCATCCCTCCTGACCTCATCGATCCTCTTTGAGAATGAAGGACGGACAACAATCTCCACTCTACCCTGTAAATATCTAGTTTGTACATTGTCTCTCTGTTAGTATGTGAGCTCCTTGAGGGCAGGGGCAATCCCCCGATCTTGTCTGAAAGCACATTTAAGCAAGAAAGTAGGAAGGAGAATTCATTCTCTTTCTTCCTATAAATCAAACAGGAAGTAGGCTTTCCGAAATTGTTAAAGGTGATGGAAGGTATGAGGTAATCCCAGGAAGAAATATGGAAGGGCTTGAGAGGAAAGGAATCACTAACATAGCCAAGTGTAGGTACAAATTCAGAATTATTATGCCTTCAGTGTCTCATCATGGCATAAAAGTGATTCTGGGTACTCAAAGACTGTTGTAGAGGAACATAATTTGTAGCCAAACTGGAGAGGGTTTGAGTGCCAACCAATGATGAGCTATATGTCTGTCATCCAAGGACCAGCGCGGCTGAGATCAGAGAAGCTTATCACTTAAAAGGCTGACCACCAGGTGGTGATTTTTTTTTCATTAATTCCCTTAATATTCTTGACCTTTTGTTCCTACAGATGATTTTATTTTTTTTCGAGCTCTATAAAATAAGTCTTAATATGGCTCTTTCAAGTATTGAAATAAAAGTCACTTATGACACATTTTACAGTTTATAAAGTATTTTCCTCACAATAATCCTGAGAAGTAAAAAGTACAAAGAGTCAAGACCTGGGAAATGGAAATAGGAAATAGGAGTCAGCCAAAGTACAACATGAAGGGCAGTGATCAGTTTCATTTGAGTCTTCCTTTCATTTACATTTGTGTAGCCATTATGTATATTGTATAACTGGTTCTGCTTAATTCACTTTGCATCAGTTCATATAACTCTCCCCTTGCTTCTCTGAATTCTTCATATTTATAGTTCCTTATGGCACAGTAACATTTCCATTACTTTCATGTAACCCAATCTTTTCAGTCATTCTCTCTTTGATGATGGCCCATTTGTTTCCAGTTCTTGTGAAGGTTGACTTTCCTGACCTCATTGGTGGACTGCTTGGTGGATAGGGCCCAAGACCTCTCCCCTTTTGTAGCATCGTCTCTCCCCAGACAACATTCAGCAAATGAGTCAAAGCAGCTGCCACAAAAAAAAGTGCTGCCATGAATATTTTGGCCTATATGGGACCTTTCTTTCTGTCACTGATCTCCCTGGGATCCATGCCTAAGAGTGGGATCTCTGAATCAAAGGACGGGGACATTTTAGAAGTCCCTCTCCATTGCCCCCCCTCTCATTTTGAGCATGATTATGAATTGCTTTCTACAATGTCTGAACCAATTCACAGTTTCACCAAGAGTAGATCAGTATGCATGCCCATCATTGGCTATCTCTATCTTTTGTCCTTTCTACCAGTTGAGTGCAAAGTGAAATCTCAATTTTGATGTCTCTTATTATTCATGATTTAATGCAATCTTTCATGCGGCTGTTACAATTTTGCAATTATTTTGAGAACTGTTTATTTACGCCCTTTAAACATTGATCCACCAAGAGCTCTTGGTCTTATCTAGGCCATCCCAAACATCTTATTAAAGCTTAAAATGGCCTAAGACTTTTGGGACACCCTGCATGTTTGTGTTGATTCCCTATGTACCTTGGATATAAGACCTTTATCAGAGATATTTGATGAAAAGATTTTTCCCCCAATCCACAGTTTCTAAGGAGGCACTTTTAAATATTGTTTAATAATTGACTTATCTTAATATCATAAGGTCCCACTCTCCATAACTTAGAGCCGTTTACTTGGGGACAAGTCTCGGTACACTGTGTTACAGGGACAGCTCAATGCTTTGCACATAGTAGAGCCTTGTTGAATTGAATCAGATCTCAAAATCCCACACAGGGAGCCATTTTCAAAGATTGGGGGTGATAAAAGGAGGCGGCCATTTTGACAACTCCGGAAAAGTGACTTCATGCTCTCAGCCTTGGTTTCCTCATCTGTGAAAAACAAGGGGCTTGGTTAAGATGGCTTCCAAGGTCCCTTCAAGCTTTCTGTCCAGTATCCCTGGATCCCAACTTGTCCTCCTGGAAGAGAAAGACTTTCTTTATTAGGACCAGATATTCTCACTTAAAGGCTACTAGGTTAACACAGTGCATAGAGCGCTGGGCCTAGAGTAATGAAGATTCATCTTCATGAGATCAAATCTGGCCTCAGACACGTACTAGCTGTGTGACCCTAGGCTAGTCACTTAACCTTGTTTGCCTCAGTTTCCTCTGTCAAATGAGCTGGAGAAGGAAATGGCAAACCACTCCAGTATCTTTGCCAAGAAAACCCCAAGTGGGGTCACTGAAAGTAGGGACACAATGGAACAACTCCTCCCTCCTCTCTGGACACTGGTTGAAGAACTTGTTGTCTTTTTCCCTCTGGTCTAGACCAGTCCTGGGTTTGAATCTCAGCTCTGCCATTAACTGCCTGGTGACCTTGGGCAAGTCACTTAACCTCTCTTGGCCTCAGTTTCCTCCTCTGTCTAATGAGGACGTCAGACATAAGTTCACCTTCCAGCTCTAAATATAGGAGTCCAGGAGCCTGAATGTCAGCAACAACTCGGTGACAGTTGACTGTCACCCAGATGATGGGAAGAAGGGTCCAGGTATTACCTCATTTGCTTTCATCTACTAGATGAAACCCTGTTTGTTTAGATAGCCCGGGGAAACTCACCTCCCAGACCTGGCGATCTTTGCTACCTTCAGAGGATGCACATGATTCGCCCAGACCTTGATGCAATCAGGCAGGAATTCCCACCTGCTGATAAGGAGGCTGCAGAGAACACGGGGCTTATAAATCAGACAGGCCGCGTCAGCATTCGGCTACTGGGCGCCATTCAGGCTAGAAATAGCTCTGGTTCTGGGCTAGCTGTGCTCATCAGCAGACTAAATGGCAGTCTATGCAGTGTGTGTGTGTGTGTGTGTGTGTGTGTGTGTGTGTGTGTGTGTGTG
>NW_020954577.1:1132338-1170101 GCF_900497805.2 Vombatus ursinus
GTGTGTGTGTGTGTGTGTGTGTGTGTGTGTGTGTGTGTGTGTGTGTGGTGGGGGAGACGTCAGTGACGTGGAAAGGACCTCCCCGCCCCCAACCTGCCTCGCTCAACTCCAGTTCCACAGTGCTTTCGATGGCACGAGGACTAGCAGTCTGGTCAAAGAGCCTTAGTGGCCATTCACACCTTAGTATAAAAAAGTTTATTCTGAATATTCTCTTCCCAAGGACAGATTTTGATGAGGCAGGGCAGAGAAACAAGGAAGAAAGAAAGGACTCCACTGAGAAAGCGAAAAGAAAGGCTACTTTGTATCATCCTGGCACAGAGCTGGAGCTGGAAAGGATGACATTAGATTGTGAGCTCCTCAAGGGCAGGAGCTGTCTTTTGTCTTTCTTTGGACCCCTGCTGTGCCTGGTACACAATAGGCGCTTAATAAATGCTTATTGCCTGACCGACTGGTATCTAGTCCAATCCTCTTATTTCACAGATGAGGAAACAGAGGCCCAGAGAGGATGTGTGTCTTGTCTGAGGTCATGTAGAAGGTCAATACAGCAGAACCATGATTCAAACCCAGGTCTTCTGACCACCCCCATCCCCATCCCAGACCAACCTGCTTATACATTCAACCAAATCCCTTTCAAACTTTCAAGCCAAAACTTTTCATTGAAATCCTGCAGCATGAGTGATTTCTGATCAATCTCTTCACAAGGGCAATAATGAGGAAGCAACATTTGGAAAGGGACCTGGGGTGGGGGGGGGGAGTGGGAGGGGGGGGGGTGCGAGAGGCAGTACTGGCTGTTATCCTGAGTCAAGGTAAACCTGACACATCCGTGAGTGTTCCCAGACAGAGAGATGCCTGTGCTAAAGCTACAGAGGTCCAGGTGTGTGTCTATACAATTCTTCACACACATATGCATGATTATACACAGACACATGTATATAGATATAAACGTATGTGTTCATAGGGGTGTGCTACCAGCACACAAGATTCGATTAAGTTGATTATTAAATCTTCATTGTGAGTATTTACACCTTTAAATTAGTAAACTCTACAAATTAGGGTTTTCTTTATTGTTTTGTTGATGGTCTGGAATTAAGAAAATGATGGAGAAAATGTTAATAATGCAGATTAAATTTAAAAGATGGTGGTATGTATATCCCCACCCCCACCCCACCCCACCCCCTGAGAGCTGGTTGTTAGACATTTACTAGTATATCTGTATATATACATACATGGGTGTACGTACATATACTCACATATATTATGTATGTTTATACAATAATAAACACATATGTATTTCATAAATATAATTATGTGTGTAATAATTATAATACTCACCTATATTATATATGTACATATATATGTTATATACACATAAACATATGTATGCATGCACAGATATAGGGGTGTATTACCAGCACACAAGAGTTGATACTTACCTATATTATGTATTTTCATATACAATATATTATTTTGAAAATATATTACATATAAACATATAATATTTTATAAATATATAAGTACATACTATAAGTATTTTATATATGTACATATACAAATGCATATATGCACACACATACCTACACAGGTATGTGAGTGTACTGGTAAATATTTAGCAACCAGCTTTCAGAAAAAAATGTGAACCCCACAGACTTTTAAGTTTAATTTGCATTATTAACATTTTTTCAATCACTTTTTTAACTCTAGACAATCAACAAAGCAATAAACCAAGCCCTGATTTGTAGCATTTACCAATTATAGAGGTGTAAATACTCACAATGAAAATTTAACAATCAACTTTCATGTACTGGTAGCACACCCCTATATATGTGTATGTGTGTGTGCATATAAACATGTATATGTGTACATATTTCATATCTAACATATTAGTTTTGATATAAATTATGTTCATAATTATATATAGATAATGTATGTGAGTACAGTTACCCCTTCCACACTGTGACTTTCCCCATTGAGATCTCAGTATATCGCATGCAGGTTAGCATAAGAAATTAAATGGGAATTTTTGGGGGGGAGTTTTACAGAAGCCACAGACAACAGCCCACAGATAACACAGAAAAAGTTTAGAGCCTCAGAAATCCATAAAATATATGTGTAGTATTGTATGACATCAACATATTTTATCTCTTAATACCATAATAATTCAGACATCTTTGGTACAAATGGAGGGCCAAAAATTTTTACGCAGATTTTCCAGAAAGTGGGGGCACCTCTCCCCTAACCCCTGACATGTGGAAGGGATAACTACATGTGTATGTCTAACATCCAGGAACAATGACGTCGTGAAATATTCTCTGCTTTCTGTCATTTGGACTAAGAGTCTCCATTAGGATTCCTCTACACGAAGCCTTGACAAATAGCAGTCATTGCCAGCACCGTTCCTGGGGACCCATTTTCCTCTTCCCACCCTTACAGACCTCGTCTCCTGATGTACTTTCTCCCCTTCCTTCCATACTCTCTCTTAGCCACAATGACAAGAACTTTTATGACCTCTGTCACCAATCTATCTCAGCCCTACTCCAGACAGCCTCCAACCCATCTCTGCTTAGGTGAATCTACAAGTATCAGAATGACTAGATTTATGTCCCTACCTCAAAGATTGCCTTGAAGTCAACAACATAATGAGAGCAACCTGGCATTGAAATTAGTATGAAATAATGAGTAGGGTCAGATCGGCTGCATGGATGGTGAAGGGTCGTGCCTTGGGAGAACTACCTGAAGGACCTGATGGTGAGATGAAGGCTTGGAGAAGCCCCAGGAGGGACATGAGACCCTTTCAAACGCTCCCCCCACCCCCAACAAAAAAAGACACAGGAAAAAGGAATCACTCTTAATGGCCCCAGGGGGCAGAACTCAGTCACGGATAAAAGCTGAAAAGACACGAATTAGGTTTGATGAAAGGAAAACTCTTCCTGATTAGAGCTATCCCAAAGTGTAATGGGCTGCCTTGAGAAACAGTGAGTGTTTCCTCTTAACTAGAGGTCTTTGAATAAAGGCTAGGGCCAAGGATGTGCTGGTAAATAATTTAACAACTGGCTTTCCAGGAAAGACAAAAAGATGCAGGACACCCTTTTAACTTCAACCTCTATTATTCACATTTTTTTCCATCACCTTCTTAAGTCTAGACAGTTAACGACAACCAAGCTCTGATTCCCAAGACAGTATTGCTCATGCTGAACATTCAACAATCGACTCTCACAAACCAGTGAAAGCCGCCACCAGCCCACCCTGGCCAGAGCTCATTCAGAGGAGAAGACATTGGCCAAACTTGGGATGACCCTACCATGCCCCTCTGCTGTGATGTTAGTGACTCAGAAAGGCTGCCACTGGAAAGGAAAACTTAAAGGGAAAACATGGCATAGCCATGCAGATGCCATATTTAGTAACTTTTTCCCATAACCAGTCACGTAATAAATGTTTATTGAATGAATAAATAAATATTTACCTTTATATGTTATGATTTATATGTTGTCCCTCTTAGTAGAATATAAGTTCCTGTTTTTGCTTGTGTGTGTGTGTGTGTGTGTGTGTGTGTGTGTGTGTGATACTCTTTCCCTTGATAATTCCCCAAATCCCATTCATAAAATGGGGCTGATCCCCGGAGAGGGGCTGATTACTTTTCCCCTACCTTCTAGGGGTAACCATAAGGATGATAGAATTTCTAGTCATGTGCCTCATATACCCCCATCAGGGTGCTCCCCACTGATTATCAGCCAGAGTTAATTAACTTTTAAGAAGAGCATTTATTAAACAATCATAGCAAAAATGGCTGTTACAGAAATACCCCCAAAAAAACTGAGGGCTAGGGGGAACTCTCCTCTTGCACACACAAAGTTTCTATCGAGAATGAATTCAAACTTCACCCAGCCAAAGGGAAAGTAACAGGTTCTAGTCGCTGGAAGCTCTTTTCTTCTTCCTTCTTCCTTCTTCCTCCCTTCCTTCAGACTTTGCCGCATTCTCCTTAAATACAGCTCTCTGCTGGGCTCTGGGGGCTGTCTTTTTCAGCATGTCCAGTTCATCCTCAGAATATTTCTCAGCTCACTGCGTAGACTCTTGTTGGCTGCTGCTGCTCCAGGGAAACTGAGATCAGTGGAGATGGTTACCCATGCTGATGGAAAGTCCAGGTCTTCTGTCCTTTGGGGGATTATAAGGTCATCATGTTATCACCTGGTCAAATGGGGGGGAAGGGGGAGAGGAGGAGAGAGAGAAGGGGGGAGAGAGAAGGACAAGAAGAGAGGAGAGACAGAGACAGAGACAGAGAGACAGAGAGAGGGAGAGAGGGAGAGAAGGGGGAGAGAGAAGGAGAGAGAGAGACAGAGAGACAGAGAGAAAGAGAGAGAAGGGGAGAGAGAAAAGGAGAAAAAGAGAGAAGGAGAAACAGAGAGAGAGACAGAGAGAGAGAGAAGGGAAGAGAGAGAAAGAGAGAGGTAGAAAGAGAGAGAGAGACAGAGACAGAGACAGACAGACAGGCAGACAGGTAGAGCTTTCTCCTCTCCTCCCAAGGGTAATTCCCTTTCAGGTGTCCAGAACGGCAGAAGTACAGATGGGAGAAGAATGCAATCCATTATATTTCCTCTAAACATGAACCAGTTGTTGTAAAGGAGCGTAGTGGAAACAAAAGGGGTCAGGGGAAAAGGAAAGACCACCTGTATCCTCCATGCAACAGCCACAACGGCCAGTGTTACCCACAGAAACAGGCGACGGTGCCTCCCTTCTCTCCCTCACAGGATGGTTATGAGGAAAGAGTGACGATTCAGGGGCTCCTATTTAATGCCTGGCTTCCAATGCTAGGAAGAATCCCCATTTCTATGAGCCCTTTAAGGTGACTGAGGACTCGTGCTGTTGCATTTTAACAAAATCTTGGCAGTTTGGAGGTGTGTACATGGTTTCTGAGGACAGGGACAGACTATTTTAAATTGGGACTGACCTAGAAAACCCCCAAGCCAGATGGTGACTGCGGGCAAAGCCTTCCTGGCTTTGACACGGAGGAAACACTGAAAGCTAATTTCACAGCAACTCAGCCTGCAGGCCTGGCCGTGCTGAGAGAACCAAGATCAGCAGAACGCTAAGGAAGCTGGAGCCCGAGTGAGAGCCAGGAGGAAAGGGCACAGCTCCAGCATCTCTTGATTCTGCTTCTAATTTCACAGGATTTAGAGCTAGAAGGACCTTGGGAATTATCCAAGCCCTGACCTTTGTTTTCTAAATGAAGGAACTGAAGGGGCAGCTAGGTGGTGCAGTGGATAGAGCACCTCCCCTGAAGTCAGGAGGACCTGAATTCAAATCCAACCTCAGACCAAACACTTGACACTTACTAGCTGTGTGACCCTGGGCAAGTCACTTAACCCCAATTGCCTAAAAAAAAAAAAAAAACTTAAAAAAAAATAAATAAATGAAGGAACTGAGGCCCAGACAGAGGAAAGGACTCAACTCCCACAAGTCTCAGAGATGGAGCCGAGTTCATAGAGATAGAAGAGACCTTGGGGGATCTCCAGTCCAACCCCCTCACTTTACAGAAGGGGAAACTGAGGCTGAGAGAGCTATTTCCACCAGACCGTAAACTATGGACCACACTGCAGTGTGATCGTGGAGGGGCTGAGAAGCGGAAGGGAAAAAGCATTTCCATATTGCCTGTGCTGAGCCCTTTCTTGGATTATTCATCTAATTTTAATTGTCAGAAGTGGGGTAGGGAGGGAGGAATGTTGACTATGAGCAGAATTGTCTTGCTTGTAAAACAAAGAGGCCAGGTCCCAAACCATGGAAAGTTCTATAAGGAGGAGTCATCCACAAAAAAAAAAGGCATGGAAAGGCAGCTGAGATCTGGGTTCAAATCCTACTTCTGACACTCACTAGCCCCATGACCTTGGGCAATTTATGAAACCTCTGTCTGCCTCAGTTTCCTCAACTGTGAAATGGGAATAAGAAGACTTTTAGTAGCTCCCTTGCAGGGTGTAAGTCTCAGAGGAGATGATGATTGCACAGTGTTCTGCAGATTTTAAAAAGCTATATCTAAACTCCTGCTGTTGTTAGAGAAAGATCCAAAGAAACTTCACGGTCACTTGCAGCCAACAGCAGTAGTCTGAGAGCGTCAGAAACCCAGAGTAGATGGGAGTCAGGGGAATAAACAGGTGGGCGTAAGGGAGCCGCCGTCTGGAAGAGAATCATGCACTATGTCTTAGATTAACTGGTAACTCACTGGGCACTCTTGCAAAAAATAGCCTAGGAAGAGCTCAGAAAACATCTGAATTAGATAGTAACAACAACAACATCTATGTAGCACTTTAAGGTTGGCAAAGCCCTTGGCATTTATTAACTCATTTCAGCCTCACAACCACCCTGTTGGTTTTTATCTCCACTTTCCAGATGAGGAAACTGAGACTTTTAACTGACATCTACATAGCACCCTAAGGTTTTCAAGATAACACTCATTCCCTTATTGGCAGCAATCCTGAGAGATAGGGTACCATAGGCATTGTTATCCATGACATAATCACTACACTACTCGGAGAAAGGGGAATAGTTTGCTACCTCTCAGACCAGGGCCCAGTGCCCAGTGCCCAGGGCCCAGCAGGGGTTAACACTCACCCCTCTCTTCTGTACCACAGGTGAACAGATGCCCACCTTCATCAGTTTGATGGGATATTATTTGTATTGTATTCATAAATACTTTTGTATTTATGAATATTGGTCAAGAAAATGCCCGGCATATAGTAGGTGCTATATAAATGTTAGCTATTATTGTACTATTATTATCCTCCACTTAGCCACTCTTTCTCAGATCACTGAAATGTCCTTTCTCTCCAGTCCTCAGATCCTTCAAGTTTCAACCACTATAGCCTCTCTCACACACACACACACACACACACACACACACACACACACACACACACAGAGTCCTTCCTTCTCGGGTATCCAGTTTCCAATTGCTTTTTGACAAACTCGAATAACCTAAGCTCACTTCCTGCCACCACTAAACAGGCCTGGGAAATACTGCCATCTGAGAACAGGTGCAGAACCCCTCTCCGGGCAGGGGCGGGGTGGGACCGGGCATAGCTGGACTTCCTTACCAACATCCCCAACATCTGAGAGACGTTAGAAGAGCCCTCCAAAAGTCATGTGTGCAATCCCATCATCATATAGAAGAGGAAACTGAAGGCCAGAGGTAAACTGACAGCTGGTGAGCAGCTAAGCTGGGACGCGAGCCCAGAGACTCACACATTCACCAGACTCTCCCCGCTAGAGATGCTATGAGTGTTCATAGGATTACAGATTTAAGGCTGAAATCTAGGCCAACTCTCATTTTACAGATGGGGAAACTGAGGCTCCAAGAGCTGAAGTGACTTGTCCATGGTCACAAAACTAGCTAGTAAATTTCTGAGGCAGGATTTAAACTCTGGTCTTCCTGACTCCTAGACCAATGCACTCTCCAGGAACTCACCAAGTTATCTCCACCCGTGTAGCTCACAACCTATCTATATTTGTTAATCTTAGGTGTTCAGACATGAACAGCATGTTCACACAGCTAGTACTTGACTCAAGTCTTCCTGACTTTAAGACTGACTTCCGGATATCTGAAAGCAGAAGACAATAACATCTAGTAATATTTGTAAAGTGCTTAGCACGGTGCCTGGCACATAATATGTACTATGTAAATATTAGCTGTTATATCGGTATTATTATTCACAGAAGAGAATATATGCAGAGCTCTTTGTAAGCCTTAAAGTGCCAGCCTTGATGAGAGGTGGAGGATCCATGCAATCCCCTCAGATGGGTTGGATTCAGCTTCTTTGGTAGGCACAAATTGGGCAGCTGATGTTACCCCAGCATCTCGGGCGCCATCCCTGGATCTCCCCTCCAATCCCCATGAGACACAGATAAGGACCAAGGCAGAGACTCCTTTTAAGCCCTATCGGACAAAGAAGGCTTGTCTTCTGCCCTGAGAATGTGGACTTTATCTTCTTGGCCACAATGTGGGGAGGAGTGTTACATTTCTCCATGCCCTCCCATTCATATAAACAAGGAGCTGATTGTTTGAGCTCACCTTGACTCCGGATTAATGCCTTAAGTACAAGGCATTTTCTAGCTGTTCCAGTCCCCTGGTGCTCAATATCTCACTGCCTGGGTGGTGGGGGCGGAGGGAAGAGAACCAGGGTATCCATCCACAGAGCTAATGGCTTATGGTATCTGAACATTTCTTGTTGTTTCATTAAGATCATTCCACATAAGTCCTGCTCCCCTTTGTATCGTTAGCCTTGAGAAATCAAGAAAAGAAGGAATTTTCCCTTCTCTCTGGGCCAAGTAACCATCACATAGGATCATAGGTGGGATCTCAGTGGCTAATTAATCCAACCTTTTCATTTCACAGATGAAAAAACTGAGGCTCCCTCAAGAGAAGAGAAATGACTTGCTCAAATTACACAGGTGGTAAGTAGCCAGGTTCAATCAATCAATTAAAATAGACCAAAATACTTTCAGGGTAGTGGGAAGGCAAGGTGAAGGGGAGAGGCCCTACCAACCAAGGGGGCCAGGAAAGACCTCATGGAGGGGATGGGGAAGAAAGCTACAGATTCTTAGAAGTGGAAGTAAGGAGAAAGTACCCTCCTGGGCTAGTGAATAGTTTCTGCAAAGCCACAGAGAAAGGTAATGAAATACCAGAGTTTGAACCCACATCCTCAGATGCTAGATCCAACGTTCTTCATTGTAACATGATATCCTTGCCAAGAAAGGTGGCCTAGACAAAGACCTAATACAGCTAGAGCTATAGGATGATGACCTCCCTTCCCCTCGGTGACAGGCAATCCCTGACTCAATCCAACAAGGATTTATTAATTACCACTGTATGCCAGACGCTGGATGTCCAAAAGCAAAATAAAAAAAATCTCCCTCGAAGAGTTTACTTTCTACTAGTGGCAGGGGTGAAGGGAGGGAGAATTTATTAATATCTTACTATATGTGAAGCATGCAACAATTAGCTCGTTTTTTAGCTCAGGGGAAATATAATGGACTCCAAGGTCTATGTGGCTCCCTCCTCTGAAGCTTTGTGTGGAATTTCTATTCAATGAAAAGTAAGGAATATAATGATCATAGCTCGGAGCCCCCAGTTAGGAAAATTCCTAACACTGAGGCAGAGATTTGGTTATCTGCCCTTATTTGAATTCAAGTTTATATTTAGCTGATTTTGTGGGCTTGCTATAGTTGAAGCAAAAATTCAGGTTACTGGAAACATTGAGATAAAGTTACCAGTGAATTAACCAGCATTTATTAAGCACTTATGATGTTCCCAGCACTGTGTCAAGCACTGAAGATACAAAGAAAGGTAAAAGCACGGTGCATGCCCTGATGTTCATATTCTGATGGGGGGGAAACAAGCAAACAGCTATGTAGATCTGACAGAGAAGATGGGAGGTAATCCCAGAAGGAGGACACTTGCCCTGGGAAGAAGGAGACCAGGAAAGGCCTCTTGTAGAAGGTAGGATCTGGGCTGGGGGAAGTCGAGAGATGGAGGTGAGGAAGGAGAGATGAAAAGGTATGTAGCTAAGCTTATACATGAGAAAGAGAAGGGCAAAGACATCATTGGGGAGCTTTAGCCTGGCCAAGAGCAGGTGTCAGGGGCTGATTGTGACCCCTCAGGAAATGGAGGAGGAAGCCTGATGGCATTCCACCCATGGCCACTCAGAACCTAGGGCTACCCATGTTAGAGCCAAAGGGGAAGCGCCCCCACAGTTGGCAGGTTCATAGAATCAGAGCTAAGAAGAACCACAGGGCTCCTCTGATCAACCCCCTGACTTTATGGATGTGGAAACATGGGCTGGGAGGAGTGAAGGGCATTGCCCAAGGTCCCCGTGGTGGGCAGTGCCAGAGCTGAGATCTGACTGAACCTAGGGCCTTTTCTACACCATGCTGGCTTTCTGATAAACCTAATTACAAATTACAAACCTAATTACAAATAAATGATCTTGACTTCCCTGTTACCTGGATGCTCTGGAATTGGAATAGGAATCCAGAACCCTCCCTCCCTCTCCACCCCTGTGCTACCCTTTATCTCCTATGGGTGAATCTTAGATGAAGCTAGTTAGAAGCATGACTTCCCTTCCTTCTTCCACTTTTGTCTCCACAAAAGTGCCAGACACTCACCACACCCTCTGCTGAACAGATCTGTTTTGTTTTGTTTTGGTTTTTTAAAGCATTCTATGACTCTTTTTGCCAATTTCTTTTCTCATACTTGGTCATTAAAATGGGATCTCTCCTGGGCTCTGGAGAACAGCTTTGGCTGAGCTGACTGGCCTGGCGAAGGGGGAGGACTCCGGACGGCAGCAGCTGTTGGGCTGATACTTTTTGGTTTAAACTTAACAATAAAATCAATTTTGATTCCACTGAAACATCTGGAGGAAGGGAGTGGGGAGTGGGGGAGGGTCCCAGAGGAGGGAAATTGACTAAAGCAAAAATGCCAAAAATCAGTTAATAAGGAAATTCCATTTTCAGGCATCAGGGAGAAAGGAAAACTTCCAAGTAAATAGGCTTAGTAAACTCAGTAAATGTCTTCTGAAATACAGAGAGCCTGATTGAAATGGGAATTCTTTTTTTAATTTAGTGATAGCTTTTGTTTTTACATCACCTTTATATCCCAACATATTTCTTCCCCCTTCTCATCTCCCTCCTTGAAAGAGATTTGTTGGGATAAAGAAAAGGCTCAGCAGAAATGAGAACACATCAAGTTTGACATATGCAGCACACCGCACCCGTAGCCCCCCCACCTCTGCAAAGATAGGAAAGAGGTCCATTGTCTCATCTCTTCTTTGGGGTCAAGCTCCATGATTACGATTTTGGCGGGGCTAGGCAATGGGGTTAAGTGACTTGCCCAGGGTCGCATGGCTAGTAAATGTCAAGTGTCTGAGGCTGGATTTGATCAGTTATTATGATTACAAAGTACCCTAGTTTTATTTTATTTTATTGCTATTCTTGGCATCTACATTGTTGAGGTCATTTTGTGTCTTTTCTCCTAGTTCTGTCTAGTTCATATTAGTTCACAGGATTTTAGGATTATTGATTTAAAGAGGAAAGGGTCCCCAGGAACCATCTAGTCCAAGATGGGGAAACTGAGTCCCAGGGAAGGTAAGTTACTTGTCCAAGGTCACACAGGTAATAAACATTAGAGGTGGGATTTGAAACCAGGTCTTCTGACTCCAAAGCCAGGGTTCCTTCCCCTGTAATAACAACAACAATAATAATAATAACAATAACAATAATAAAAAACTGCATATATTTGGCATGCTGAGGTTTGCAAAGCACTATATAAAAATTATCTCATTTGATCCTCCCAACGACCTTGGGAAGTAAGTGCTATTATTATCTCTATTTTGCAGATGAAGAAACTGAGGCAATCAGAGAAGGTAAGTGACTTCCTCTGGGCACACATGAAGTATCTGAGGTAGGATTCAAACCCAGATCTTTCTGATTCCACCTCTAGCTCCCTGTCTACTATACTGCCTTTGTCTCTCTTCCCATGCTTCTCTGGATCCATCCTAGTCACCATTTCTTACAGCACAGTAATATTTCATTATATTCCTGTAACCATAGTTTGTTCAGCCATTCCCTGCTCTAGGAGCACCGCTTTGTTTCCATCTCTTTGCTCCCATAAAAAGTATTGCAATAAATGTTTTTGCATCTGTGGATCTTTTCTTTTTTGTCATTTGTCAAGGGAATTTGCCTGGCCATGGGAACTCTCAGTCCAAGGGTATGTATGGACAGTTTAGTCACTTTCTTGGCATCATTCCAAATTGCTTTCCAGAATGGTTCCACCCATGCACAGCATCTTGGGATGAATTCTATGCAGAAAAATTAGTGCTACTCTATAAATCTGTAACCTCAGAAGCCATGTTTTAGGGTGGGCTGCCAATAAGACCACCTTCAACAAAGTGCAGCTCTCTATCTGAAAAGCCCTTTCTCCTTAGCCAAGATCCTACCCAAGAATCTCCACCAGAACCAAGGGAGAGAAAACAATGACCATGATTTATCTGTTTTCCAATACTTCTCTGAAGTAGCTTTATTTATAGAGACTGTGTCCTTTCTGAGGTTGGAACATTTGTTTTCTGACATGGGACCTCCAGGATCATCCCTTGGTGAATTTACTAGCAAGGTATTAGTCAGTGAGTCAACACAAGCTATAAAAGGCAGGGCCAATTGATGGGTATAATAGAGCCTCTTAAGCATAGCTAGGATAATGTCAGTAGATGGTGTGCTTAAGCAATGGGTGTTTCCATAAAAGCATTTATGAATGCCATTAATTTAAAAGGGGACAGAGGAGAGTAAATGGAAAGAATTGACAGATGTCATACATAATCTATATCAAATTGCTTACCCTCTTAATGAGGGGGTGGGGGGAGGGAGATAATTTGGAACTCAAAATTTAAAAAAAAAAATGTTAGAAATTGTCTTTAAACGTAATTGGAAAAAATAAAATACTGCTAAAAAAAAAAGAGTTTGGCAGCTGTCAAAGCAGAATTGAAAAGACCATTCTACACATCAGATAGATAGAGTTTTCTTTGTTTGACCAAAGAAAAATCTAACCTTCCTCTCCACATGGTCCCAACATAATATTATTAAGATTCCATAGGAATTTAAGGTTTACAGAATGCTTTCTTCACAACTCTGTGAGGGCAAGAAGTGAAAGAATTATTATACCCAGTTACCAGATGAGTCAAGTGAGGTTCCAAGTGGTCCCCAGGTTTCTTCTTTGTTTCCCACACACTCTACCTTACATTCTGCTCACCTATGGGCCATTATAGCTTCCCTAGCAAAAGGTAAGCTTTTTGAGGTCAGGGTAACAAGTCATTCTGTAACTCTGGGTCTCCAAAACCTAATGGAGTGACCTGCATAAAGTCATCATTTAAGAATGTTTGTGGACCAGTCGTCTTCAGTCACCTAACTACTAAGTGTCAATTACATTCATTAAGCACCTACTGTATGCAAGGCCGTCAACTAGGAACAGAAGATAAAAAGACCTTTGCCCTCAAAGAGCTTACATTCTCAAAGGGGAGACACTATAACATATACATAGATAAGGAAATATTTGGTAATTTGAGGAGGGCAAAAAAGAGCTTTAATGACAGAAGGGTAACAGAGCAGGTTTCATAGAGGAGATGTCTGCTGCACCTGAGCTGAACCTTTAAGATACAAGGATTCTGGAAGGCATGGATGAGGAATGAGCACATTCTCAGCATGGGGTACTGCTTGGGCAAATGCGCTGAGGCGGGAAATAGAATGCTGAGTTTAGAGAATGCTTAGGATAGTGCATTAATGAGAATAGAATTTTGAGAACTTGGTACAATACGGCTCGTGAAGGGAAGTGATGAGGCTAGAGAGATGCTGGGAACAAAATTATGGAGCACCTTAAATGCCACACTGAGGAGCTTGTGTTTAATCCTAGCCACAATGAGAAGCCGTTGAAGGTTTTTGAGGAGGGGAGTGATAGGGGACCAGACTGGTCCTCTTCTGCACCTGGACAATGTCAAAGTCAAAATCAGATTCCGTTCCCCTGATGCTATGGCCAGTACTTTTTCCATCCTACCAAACTAACTTAGTTCCCTGTCACACACCCTGTGGCTAGAAAAGACAAAGCTCATGACGCCCTGTTGGGATTTTTCACTCTAATTGATTGGGATGGAGATGAAGAATTCCGTTGCTGGCTGTACGGGCATGATTTAAGACGCATCAGAAATCCCTCTGCTTGCTGCTGTCCACGATTTGAACCCCAGCTGACCCGTTACCTTGCCTAAAATTCTCTTATTAAGAGTCATAAGATCCGTAAAGGACCCTAGAAGCCATCCGTCTATATACCTCCCCACCCCCTTTGCAGATAAGGAAATGGTGGCTTTGGGCTATCTGAGCCTCAGTTTCCTCATATGCAAAGTAGGGATAATAGTAATTGCATTAGCTACTTGTAAGATTGTCGTGAGGAAAATGCTTTGTAAGCTTTTAAGTGTTAGAGAAATGAAAGTTACCATCATTATTATCAATAATGATAAACAACCTCCTTTAAACCGTAAATACCTCTGGGAGGCTGCACAAGTTAAGCTGTGATTAATGCCCTAGTTTAAATTAATAATTAGCCTTTCAGGACCATTTGTTTTAGCTGTGGAAGGTTATCCCTTGAGGAGATTGGAGGGCTTTTAATGATTGGTGGGGAGATTTTAGGCAGGAGGGTAGAGAGGGATCATTTTATAGTTTAGGACAGAAACGTAGGCTAGGACAAAGGTTCTTAAACAGATAAATTTCAGGAAAACTTAGGAAAAGAAAAAAAGTACATCTTTATTTTTATTAACCTGCCACTGATACTTAACATTGTCTTCAATTATTTAAAAACATGATTCTGAGAAGGCTTCACCAGACTGCCAAAGGGGGACATGACACCAAAATGGTGACCAGTGCTGAAGGTGCAAAGACAGAGACAAAATAATCCCTACCCTCGAGAAGCTTATATTCTAGTTGGGGTAGGGGCAGGGAATACCACTTCTATAGAAAAGTGAAAGATAGAATGGGACAGGCACCTGGGAGGGAAGGGGTAGCTATGGATGGGCATGAAGAAGTGGACAGTGATAGCCAGGGAAGAAAGTGCAGTGCAGTCATCTAGAAATCCTAAGAACTCTATTTCAGAGATTTAGGGGGCCAGGGAAGAACTATTGTATACTTTACCTTGGGAGATTCCTTAGGGAATAAAGACAAAAGATAATGCTAGATGTCTTTTGATGGAATGCCATTGGTGGTTCTCCCATGATCAACCCAGCTGGGGAAGAATGCTTTCAAAGGGACTCAACATGACAAAACCATAGAGGCTCATCTGCATGCTGGAAAACAGAGGCCCAATAACTTTGTTTTTTAAATTATTTTTGGGGGGAGGTAATTGGGATTAAGTGACTTGCCCAAGGTCACATAACTAGTAAGTGTCTGAGGCCAGATTTGAACTCAGGCCCAGTGCTCTGTCCACTGCGCCACCTGGTTGCCCTAACCTAGGTTAACCTAGTTAATCCTAACCCCAAATAACTTTATTTCTAGTGGCCCAGCTCCAGAATTCTCAACAAAGATTAATTCTTCTGACAAAAATGAATAAAATAGGTCTAGACAAAGCACTGCCCAGAAAACATTTTTGTTTGTCTTATAAGTACTCCTCTAAGTCTAGATGGATATGGTTGAGAGGGTTAAACTGATGGATCTAGGTCTGTTGGATGTTTATGATTCGATGGATTATGGGTCTTTTGAGTTGACTCATTAGTGAATCCGGAGGACTTGGTGCTCTTGAAAATGAAATAAAATGTTGAACAATGAAAAGACTGGCTTTGTACTTCAGGGCATCTTTCTGGGAATTCTTTGTAATCTGCCTCACCCTTTCAGTTGGCCCATTTGCTTGAATAAGATGAGGTAGAATTGTAACAGTTCTGATAAGTCTCTTACAAATTCCTGAAATACCTCGCCTGAAACAAATGCAGACTGTTTGTTAGAAACAAGAGTGACTCACAACCTTGTATAACCAGCCATGATTGCTGCTGCAGAGATTTGAGATGTTGGATGTTGACCTTGAACGCACATACACCAGGTTCAAATTCTCCCCCTGGCTCTTATTAGCTATGTGTTACTTTTCCTATCCAAGACTCAATTTTCTTATCTGAAAAATGAAGATAATAATACCTCTGGTCCCCGACCTCATCTCAGTCGTTGTGAGGTTCAATCGATTAATCAACAACAATAATAGGCAGCATTTGTCTAGCACTTTAAGGTTTGCAAAATGCTCCACACCCATTCTATTTCCTTCTCATGACAACCCTGGGAGAATTATTATTATCATTTCCTCATTTATTATTCTCATACTACAGATGAGGAAACTAAAAATGAGAGGTTGGACTATCCCAGGGCTACATAACCGACATTTATTAAGTGCCTACTATGTGCTGGGCACTAGGGATACAAAGGCAAAAATGGAAACAGTCCCTGCCCTCATGGGGCTTATATTCTCTTGGGGAAGACCATATGTTAACACATATGAATATACACAAAATAAATATAAGGTAATTATCTGGAGAAGGGAAGAGAGGCCAGGCAAGGCTTCTTGCAGGATGTAGTACTTGTGCTGAACTGTGAAGGAAGCTAAGGATTCTAAGAGGTGGAGATGAGAAGGGAGTGAGTACCAGGCATGGGGCACAGCCTGGGCAAAGATAGGAAAGCAAGAACCTGTAAGAAAGCCAATTTAGTCAAATCATGGAGTGTGTGAAAGGGAGGGATATATAACAAGCCAGGTTGGAGCCAGGTGATGAAGGAGGAGTTTGTATTTGATCTTAGAAACGTTGGAGATTATTGATGGGGAGAATGACCCTGCCTTAGAGGTGATGAACCTAAAATGTAGACTGAGACTTACATTTTCAGGCATGGGAATTTGTGTGGCAATTTGTTTCGCTGGACTATGCATGCTCATGATTAGAGTTTTGGATTGGGGAGGGGTTTGGTCCAATGGACCAAAACCAAAACTTCCTCCAATGGAGGAAGTGGTAGAAGGGACAGATTATAAATGCATGTAAAATAAACCAATACATTGAAAAAAGCAAAGAGAAAGGGAGTGACTTAGTCACACCTGGGCTTTAACAGATGTCTGGAGAAGGAAGAAGCTAGAGGCCAGGAAACCAGTTAGGACACGATTGCCACAAACCATGTTAGAGGCAGGAAGGCCTGAACCAGCATGGCGGCTATATGAGTAGAGAAGAAGGCTGATGGGAGAGATGTTGCTTCAGCAGAATCGATAAAATTTAGCAACTGTTTGGATACGTCGGGGGAGGCAGAGGAAAGATCAGAGCGTGGCTATGAGGTTGTGATGCTGGGGGATGAAAACAAAACTCAGATGGGGTATAGGAAAAGCCTATCATGAACCCTGACCCACTCTATTATTGGAGCCTTTCCTGAAGCATCTATGTACTTTCTTAAGTCTAGACATCAACAAAATAATAAATTAATCCCTGATTTGTAGTGTTGCCTGATTTCTGAAGTATAAATGCTCACAGTGAAAATTTAACAATGGGCTCTCTGCTGGCTTCAGCACACCAAGTAACCAGGCCTGTTCTCCAGTTCCTTCTAGTCTATGAAGGAGCAGAACAGTTTCTAGGTCACCAGGCGAGGGTAAGCTAATGCTCTCAGACAAGCAGTTGCCAAGGGTGCGGCATGTAGTTGGAAGGAGATATTGTGATAACTGCCTTCTATGCTAAGAATGGGGTTTCCCCATAAAATGTTAGTAATTCACTTTGAAGGCTTTTGAATTCTTTAAACATTTTCTTTGATGAATGCCCAGGTCAAATGCTAGGCAAATCTGGGGTTTAATGAGTGGAATGATTTGGGAAGTATCTCATTAGTGTTAATGTTCTCATGCTTCTCCCCACCCCCTAGACCCGTCTTTACAGTGCAAACCCTCTGTCTGTGCTATGTGGTCATGAATTTGGAACGCTGCTATCACTGAGGGATCAGAATTATGAGTGATCTGAAGGACAGTGGATGGACACAGAAGGAGCCCAAACAGAATGGAACCTGTTTCCAGTGACCATCTATGTTCAAAAAGTGATATAAGGGATATTCTAGAGGGGAAAAAATGATCAGGGAAGGAAATGGACCAGTCATGTGACAAGTTGGAGAGATAACAAAGGGACAGACTGAGTGTTTCACTGATACTCAGGAAATTTTTTTTTTTTATTCAGTTTTTCAATGAGCACAAATTTGTTTTCTCTCCCTTCCATTGAAAAAGACAAAGAAAAAGAAAGCCCTTGTAACAAATATGCGTAGTCAAAGAAAACTGATTCTCAAATTGGCCACGTCCAGAAAATGTGACTCAGTCTGCAGTCTGAGTCTGTCATCTGTCAGGTAGCAGCTTTCATTGTGTGTCCTCTGGAGCTACGCCTGGTCCTTCTGCTGATCAGAGTTCTTATAGCTTACAAAGTTGTTTGTCTTTATATCGTTATTGTATAAGAAAAAAACTCAGAAAAACTGAACGATAAATAAAAAAAAACCAACCTCACATTCTATGCAATGTTCCACATTCATGGACCACCCACCCCCTACTTCTGCAAAGGAGTTGGGGGATGTCTTCTTACCTCACCTCTTCTTTGAGGCCATGTTTCTTCCTTGGGATTTCATAACATTCATTCTCCTGGTTCTGCTTACTTCGCTCTGTATCAATTTACACAAGTCTTCCCAATGAAACCATCTCCTCCATCATTTCTAACAACACATTTTTATTCCATCACAATCATAGGCCATAGCTGGTTCAGTCATTCCCCAAATGATGGGCACCCCCTCACTTTCCAGTTCTCTACCACCACAGAAAGAGTTGCTATAAGTATTTTTCATATATATGGGTCCTTTTCCTCTTTCTTTCATCTGTTTTGGGGGAATAGGCCCAATAGTGGGATTGCTGGGTTAAAGAGTACGCACAGTTTAGTCATTTGGGGAATAGTTCCATAAAGATTTCCAGAATGGCTGGACCATCGCAACCTCCTGACAGAATATCAATGAACCTGTTTTTCCAGGGCCCCTCCAGCTTTGTCAAAGACCTAAGGCAGAAGTTAAGGAGTGGGCCATGAACTTGGTTGTCGTCAACATCATTGAGATCACAGGGTTGAAGAGATGCCTATGATTTGACCAAACTTCAGTCCCGGGTAAGGAAAGCTCCCTATTAGTAGAACATCAGGGAAGATGGCGCAGGATAATCTATTACAGATGGCAAGCAGAGTAAGGCTCAGACTAGAGTCTATGGGAGGGCATTCATTCATCGGACAAGTGTTTTCTAAGCACCTACTATAGGTCAGGCACTGTGTTAGACCCTGGGGACACAGAGATAAAAATGAGTCTCTGCCCCCATGGTGCTTACATTATGTTGGGGATAGATAAAATGCACATAGACAAGAAAATATATAGGGCAGCTATGTGTTGCCATAGTGCATGGAGGACTCATCTTCCTAAATTCAAATCTGGTTTCAAACATTTACTAGCTGTGTGACCCTGGGCAAGTCACTTAACCTTGTTGTCTCGGTTTCCTGATCTGTAAAATGAGCTGGAAAAGGAAATGGTAAACCATTCCAGTATCTCTGCCAAGAAAACCCCAAATAGGGTCACAAAGAGTCAGACACAATGGAACAAAAAAAGAAGAAGAAGAAATACGCAATATCGACAAAAGGCAGGACAGGAAATGGGAATGAACATGCGGTTTCATTAGTACAGAAAACTTTTGTCTATCAGCACAGATGGCATTAAAGAGCTGCCCTGGGCAATGCGGATCCTTTTGGCTCTGAGGTCAGCTTTCTCTTCACTGGTCCTGGCTTCCTCATAACCTGGCCCCTCCTCCCTTTTCAGTCTTGTTCCTCCTTACCCTCCCACATGTCCTCTTTGGTGCAGAGACCCTGGGATCCTGACCTTTCCAGGACCCTCCATCTCTCAGGCTCTGGGCACTTTCTGTCTGTTCCCCACACGCTCTCCCTCCTCTGTTCCAACTACTGACCTCCCTGGCTTCCTTTCAATCCCACTTAAAATCCCATCTCCTACAGGAAACCTTCTCCAATTCCTTTTCATCCACTGCCTTCCCTTTTACAAAAATCTCTTCTTTATCCTGTACATAGCTTGCTCCGTCTATATTTGTTTGCATGCTATAAGCTCCCGGAGGGCTTTTGCCCCTTTTTATATCCCTAGTGCTTAGCACAGTGCCTGGCACAGAGTAGGTGCTTAATAAACATTTTTTGATTGGTTTATGCCTTTTTTTAGTGTTTACTTTTTTCCTTTTCAAATAGCATTTTGTTGATAGTATTTGTTTTTCACATTACTTAGATTTTTCTCCTGTATCCTTTCCCCACCCCCTCCCAGACAGACATCCCTAATAACAGAGAATATTAAAAAGAAAAGAAAGAGGAAGAGAAAAAAAAACCCTCAGCAAAATTGACCAATACACTTTTTTAAATCTGATATTAAATAGAATGTTCAGTATCTGTGGACTGCCCACACCCTCTCCCTTACAAAGGAGCTGGGGGAGGCATCTTCTCACATCTCTTCTTTGGGGCCGTGCTCATTCTTTCTAATTTTGCAACATTCATTTTTTATTATCCTGAGGAGACTGTTTTTTCGTTGACACTGTTTTAGTAATCGTGCATGGTGTTTTCTCAAATCTGTGTTTAATTTTAAATATCTATCTTCCCCAAAGCCTAACATGATTCTCTGCACGCAGTAGGCACTTAGTAACGATCTGTCCAATTGAGTTGCTGAGTGGTCTGACTCAGTATTGCTTTTCTAGGTGGGCAGATTACAGTGGGTTCTCTGGAAATGCTGAAGAAAAGACTCGAAGGCCATAGTTGATATAATTAAAGGTGGAGGCTTCTTTCTACTTCGGAAAATGTCCCAGAAGGACAATTTGTAAGAGCTGTTGCTGAGCGAAGTAAGCAGAGCAGAAGAGCAATATGAACCATGATGGAAATGAAAAGATCACTCAATGGAATATGAATTCTGAGTAACTGAAAATCCAGCCGTGCTACCAGAGACCAGTCAATGAAGTCTCCCCACCTCCAGTGCTCAGCACAATGGCTGGCACATAGTAGGCACTGAAGAAATGTTTGTTGACTTGACTTGGCTCTTTCTGGAAGAGGGGTGGAAGACGAAAGAGCAGAATGCTGTTTACAGCATCATATACTGTCACTGTATCAGTTCTAATTATTTTCCTTTATTATGGGGAAGGTTCAATTTTGAGGGGCATGGGTGTGGCACTGTGTTCAGGAATGCCCATGATGCAAAAACAGAATGCATCAATAAGGTATTTTTAAGTCCTCAGAGAAATATTTGATGGATATAAAGAGTCACAGCTAGAAGGATGATTATGAAACTTCTTGACTCCTGAAATAACAAAGACTTCTTTATCAATTCCCATATTATTTCATTCAGATGTCCTTGAGATCTTTTTTTGTGTGTGTGTGTGAGGCAATTGGGGTTAAGTGACTTGCCCAGGGTCACGCAGTCAGTAAGTGTCAAGTGTCTGAGGCCAAATGTGAACTCAGGTCCTCCTGACTCCAAGGCCAGAGCTCTATATACTGCACCACCTAGCTGCCCCCTTGAGTTCTTTAGAAACTCAAAGGGACCTAAGAGGTCATACAGTATGACTCCTCCATCTTATAGATGGTAAGACTAAGGCCTAGGGAGGTTAAGTAATTTGTTCAAGGTCACACTGGTAGTAAAATGGGAGGTGGGACTTGAATGAGGTCCTTGGACTCCAGAACTTGGACTCATTTGACAATATACTATTGCTTCCCCCTCAGGCCCCAGTGCCACATAGCATTTTATTATTGAATACAGCTCCAAGATTAAGCATTAGGCATGAGAAACAATGACTTCGGCTGGTAGGAATGACTGAAATAGGTCTTCACCAATTTAGAAAAGCTGCCAGACAAGGTGGGCTAGGCTGCTCTGCCAGTGGGCAGCTGCCATCGGACAGTGCCAGGCAATCCCTGCCTAGAGCAAGAACAACCTGCCCAGTCCCATCTAGCAGTGGCCAGCCCTGGTGAGAATCCAGCACACTTGAGTGACTTGCTTTAACCCAAACTAGCAGTGGATCAGCCCTGTGAGGAGCAAGCACAGCTGGCCGTGTCCCACAGGGAACTTTGCGAGAACTTTGAAAGAAAGTCTCTACTTGAGTAAATGCCCTTGCTATAGAATTAACAAAGCCTAATGTCTCATGGTTAAGGGAAAACACACCAGTGGGGGCTCATAGGATACAATGTACCAGTATGAGCAGGAATTGGGTGAGTGAACCAGAGTGGAGACTGTTCATAACCATTTACTACGTGCTAAATTCTGGTGATATAAATATAAACTCAAGACAGTCCTTGGTCTCTAGGAGCTTACGTTCTTATAGAAGGAGACAACACTTGCAGGGGATGGGTGGCCAAGGGAGGGTATTTTGATCTGGGAAGTCACAAGGGAACCTTTCCAGAAGTAACAGCAGTATTGATTTAATTATAGCTCTTAGAGCAAGAGATGGAAGGGGCTGAGTGTGTATGCACATGGGACAGGATGTGAAATGGTAAGGGCATGGTCATTTTGTGATGCTTGATCCCAGGGAGTTCAGAGCTGAGTGGCTCAGCTCTTTCTGGGAATGGTCTTTGGAGATCCTATCTGGAGGGCAGAGCAGCGGCAGGGTGATTAAGGTGAGGATAAGGATGCATGGATCAGGGATGTCAGAGCTGAAGCCAATGAAAGCATCTCCACACTTGCATGTCCCATCCTTAAAAGCAAGAATTGTTTCAGTCTTTGCATCTGTATACTTATCACGAAGTCTAGTATTTGGTGTATAGAACCTGCTTAAGAAATATTTGTTTAGGGGGCAGCTAGGTGGCAAAGTGGATAGAGCACCAGCCCTGAAGTCAGGAGTACCTGAGTTCAAATTCGGCCTCAGACCAAACACTTGATACTTACTAGCTGTGTGACCCTGGGCAAGTCACTTAACTCCAATTGCCTAAAAAAGGAAAAAAAAGAAATATTTGTTTATTGATCAATGATGGCAAGTCTATCACAATGGAATGTCTTTAGCCAGGTAGTGATGACATGCATCAGAAACAGTTGCCAGGACTGCAAGAAAATTGTGACAGATATTGAGTTGTTTCAGAAAGATTCCTGATCTATCATGAAGAGGCCCACCCAGGGCTGGGCATCAGCTACGTGGCCCTGAGGCTGTCTCTAGAATATGTCATTACTGTTCAGATCACTCTAGGATGGACTCTTGGTCTGGCCATGGAGTCCCCAAAATGCACAGGAAACCAGTATGTGAGGTCCTGAGTCTCTCCCTTCTCTGAAGTTACAGCAGCCAGGACCCCTCACAGTACCAGGGGCAGATAAGAGGGGCAGCCCTGGGTGCCCACAATCTAGCTGCTGCAAGCTTCTCATAGCCTTACATGCCATCCACTTTTTCATACACAGCACCATTATTGGCACATAGATTAAGCTAGGGTAACCACTAGCAAGTCACAACCTTTCCAGAGGTAACGGCAGTATTGATTTAATTATAGCTCTTAGAGCAAGAAATGGAAGGGGCTGAGTGTGTATGCATATGGGACAGGATGTGAAATGGTAAGGGCATGGCCATTTTGTGATGCTTGATCCCAGGGAGTTCAGAGCTGAGTGGCTCAGCTCTTTCTATTAGTCAGTCAATGAATTTATTAAGCACCTACTATGTGCTGGGCACTGTGCTAAGTACTGGAGATACAAAGAAAGGCAAAGGACAGTCCCTGCCCTCAAGGAGCTCACAGTCTAATGGGGGAAGTACATACAAACAGCTATGGACAAACAAGCTACAGGAAAAATTAGAGATAATCTCGGATCAGTCAAAAAAACCATTTATTAAGCACCTACTGTGTTCCAGGCACTGTGCTAAGTACTGGAGATACAAAAAGAAGTAAAAGAGAGTCCCTGCCCTCATGGGGCTTACAGTCTAATGGGGGAGGCACATGCAAACAGCTATGTATGAACACGCTATAGCTGGGATACATTGGAAATAATCAACAGGAGGCAGGCACTAGAAGGAAGGGGGATCATGAAAGTCTTCCCGTAGAAGATGGGACTTTAAGCGGGTCATGAAGAAAGCTGGGGAAGGCAGGAGGTGGAAATGAGGAGAAAGAGCATTCCAGGCCAGAGCTTAGAGCGTCAAATTTGCAAGAGGAATGAAGCCTGAACCAGGGATTATACGCTGTAAAATAAGCAGATCTTGTGGAAACATACATTTCTTGTGTTTTTTAAAATTAATTAGTTTTTAGTTAATTTTCAACATTCACTTCTATAAGATTGAGTTCTAAATTTACCCTCTCCCTCCCTTCCCCAAGACAGAATGCAATCTGATATAGGCTATCCATGAACAATCATATTAAACATATTTTCACATTAGTCATGTTGTAAAGAAGAATCAGAACCTGATGAAAAAACCAGGAGAAAGAAAAAGAAAAATAAAAGAGAGAGAGAGAGAGAAAATAATATGCTTCAATCTGCATTCAGACTCCATAGTTCTTTCTCTGGATGTGCATAGCATTTCCATTTTGAGTCTTTTGGGCTTGTCTTGGATATTTCTTGTATTCTGCTGGTCCTGTGGGAGATCTCCACCTTCAGATAAAGGAGATAAAATTTAGACACCACTCCTTTCACTTTTGTGGCCTGTAGTGACGCAATCTCTCTGCCTTGACCTTATAAATGGCCAATGGCTCTGAGTCAAGAGAAGCCATTGGAGGCTACCATTGTGAATGAGGATATGTTCTAACATATCATCTAAGAAATCTCCCAAATTACAAGGTTGAAACAGATGGCCCCAATCTAGCACACAGGAAGTGATGTCCTCACCCAGCTGTTGGTTCTGTTTATGAAATTTACATTCCTGCGCTGTGATGGAGGGTGCTGCTCTGGAGTCAGTTGGCAGTGCCTGGGAGCTGTGCCAGCTTTAAGAAGAAGCTTCCCTAGAATGGGTACTGAGTTAGCTGTCTGAAAGGGCAAGGCATCAGCGGACCTTCAACGTAAATGAGCTTCATGGCTGAGAAAGCTTTATAACAATAATTATAGTCATGTAAAAGAAACAAAATACTGAGCAGCCCAAAGAGAATAATATCAGGTCACAGATCCCCCTACCCTCTACACGTAATAAAAAGTCAAATTAAATCCCAAGAACCATACCCAAGAAATAAGGGAAGAGGGAGTTCTGAGTGGCCTGGCCAGAGTCCAGGAGAGATTTTTAAATGAACAATAATTAAGTGATCAATCTGCTGAGTCTGCAAAGTCTATAACTGACTTCAGAATTTTGTTGAAGGTCAGCTATGTAGCCAGGACCAGCTGGGACTTTCCAGGAGCTGGCCTTGGGTTATTTTTTCTCCCTGCTGCAAATAAAGGACCTCAGACCAAATTCTAGGACCCTGCTGGCATCTGGGCAGAAGTGACCATTTAGGGCAGGAGGTCCTAGTCTCTTTTTGTGTTACGGAACCCTTCAGCAATCTGGTGAAATCTATAGGCTTGCTCTCAGAATTATGTTATATTTTTCTATATTTGTAATTGCTAAGCTTCAGTTAGAAGTTAAGGAAAATAAACTGGTAAATTTTCCCATCCCAGTTCATCTGAAATCCCTGGATCCCACATTAAGAGCCCCTGATTTAGAGAGAGGTTACCCAGCAGGAGCAGGGGCCCAACCCCAGGTTTGGCTATGGAATACCACTACCAGCAGCTGCAGCACTGACCATACTCTCGAAATGATCACATATCCTTCCTCAAGGCGCAGAGCATAGGACCACAAATTCAGAAGGAACCTTAAAGGTTACGTGGTCTAAATCCTTCATTATCTAGAAAAAGACAGTGAGACACATCAAAGGTAGTGAGGGGCACAGCACAGTGGAGAGAGTGTCGGACCTAAAAGTCAGGAAGAATTGGGCTAAAATCCCACCTCAGGCACTTCCTAGCTTTGTGACCTTGGGCAAGTCACTTGATCTCTGCCCATCTCAGTTTTCTCACCTGTAAAATGGAGGGACACTAATAATAGCACTCACCTGCTAGGGTTGTTGAGATAACATTTGTAAAGTTCTTTGCAAACTTTAAAGCGCTATCTCAGTGTCGGCTATTTTCATCATTAGAAGTGAAGTGATTTACCCAAAGTCAAGTTAGCGGCAGAGTCAGGATCTGAACCCACATTCTCCGACTATAGCTCTTTCCACCATACCACACTTCCCCTCTGCTGAAGAAAAGAACAGGCAGGATTATTCCCAATAGAGTGGAAGGAAGGAACACTGCTAAAGAGAACACAGTGGAGGACCTGAGTTCAAGTCCCCCATTCTGCTACTCACACTTGTGACTGTGTGATCTTTGGCAATCAGTCCCTCCATCTCGGCCTTCATTTCTTCGGGGCTAAAATGATCTCAAATCTGGCTCCGGAATTTTAAGACTCGATCCCTGAGACATCGTCCGGAGCCCCAGTCCGACCTGTGGCAAGTCTTTCTCTTTTTTCATCTTTGAGACAAGCAGTCCGGAGGGTGTCCTTGCAGACCCTACCAGCCCTGCCTCCCACGGTTTGTAATGAAAACGCCAAACGACATGGAAGACGTCTTCTTGACGGCCGTGGACATCAGATAGAAAGATGAAACTTGGAATGGATTCTTCGACTCATTCACCTTTGCTCTGCCCGTGATTTCTCAGGACAAATCTCCTGTGATATTCGATGTTTCACTTGAAATGGACCCAGGCACTCTGCCACCTCCCAGGGGCTATATTTTTCACATTTTAATCATTTTCGGTGCTAGCGAGATTGTGTCCCGGTTGGAGACTGCAGAAGCCTACACTTTCTCTTCCTCACTCTAACCCAATTTCTTCCACTGGCAATCCCCCTGTGACACTAGGCTAAATAATTTAGTGTCTACTATAATTGGATGCAGTTGAGGCACCCACCTTTGTAAAAAATATTATCACTATCCTTTGTTTTTACATCATCTTCAGTTCCAAATATATCCCTCCCTGCTCCTTTTCTCTAACCAGTGCTGTCCTTATAACAGTGAATAACAACAACAATAATAGAATATCAAAGAATGATAATATCTAGCATTTATATGACACTTTAAGGTTTGCAAAGTGCTTTACACACATTGCCTTCTTTAATCTTCACAACAACCTTGAGAAGTAAGTACTATTGTTGACCCCATTTTATGGATGAGGAAGGTAGACAGTTTTAAGTGACTTGCCTGGGGTCATAGTTAGGAAATGTCTGAGGCACGATCTGAACACAGTTCTCCATAATAACAAGCCCAACACTATGTACCCTGCCACTAGCTACTCACTCTCTAAAAGAGAAAGAAGGAGAAAAAAGTAGTCCAGCAAAAGTAACCCCGTTGTACCAGTCCAGGCTGACAATATACGCAATGTCCCATATCTTGTATACAAGGAAAGAACAGAGTTTCATTTTCCCACTGCTCTTTGGGACAAGCTTGGTCAGCATGACTCCATTTCTATTGTAGTGGTTGTGCAGATTTCTTTTCCTGGTTCTACTTGTTTCACTTTGTATCAGTTGTTTCAGTCTTCTGACGCTTCTCTGTAGTTGTCGCATTCATTTCGTCTAGCACTGCAAATTCTGTTACATTCATGTACCACAACTTGTTTAACCATTCCCCAAGCAATTGGCATCTGCGTTATTTCTAGGTCTTTGTTACCCCCCAAAAGCACTGTTATGAATATGTTGGTGTATATGGGATCTTTTTTTTTCTGTCTTTGACTTCCTTGGGTTCTAATAACCACAGTGGGATTTTCAGGCCAAATGATGCTTCTTGGTGAATGCTCTGGGCATATGGTGTTCATTCTTCTCAGAACCCAAGCAGCCACAGAGATATAGAAGTGAAACGAAGGTCAGCAGGCATTATTATATTACTTAATGGGTCGGAGTATTTCCTCTGATTTTCATCATTGATTTAACTCCTCCCATGAACATTGATTGATCCTACCCCGCAGCCTGTAATCGTTTTCTCTGGCTGTCCCCATACCTGGCATGCTTTTCCTCCTCATCTCTGCCTACTGGCTTCCTTCAAGTCCCAACTAAAATCCCATCTTCTGCAGGAAGCCTTTTCTAATCCTTCTTATTCCTCATGCCTGCTCTCATTTAATTTCCCATTTATTCTGTATATAGCTTGTTTGTATGTCTCTGTTTGCTCATTGTGTCCTCCAATAGATTGTGACCTCCCTGAGGTCAGGGACTGTCTTTTGCCTCTTTCTTTATCCCCAGTGCTTAGCATAGCGCCCAGCATATAGTAGGAGCTTAATAAATGTTTGTTGACTGACTGACTAACAAGGCACTTTGGAGATAGTAGAGGAAGAGCAAAGACATGGTCTTACTTACCCTCCTGGCTTTAGTCTCCTGGATTCCTAACTTCTATATCATCCTTAGCACCTCATATTCCATTCCCCCTCCCCCACCTCCAACCAGCTCCAAATCATGCCATTTCCATCTCGACAATGTCTCTTACCTCTGATCCCTTCTCTTCACTCATACAGCTACCACCTTATCTCAGGACCTCATCACCCTTCACCAGATCATTGGACTAAACCTCCTAACTGGGCTCCCTGACTCAAGTCTTTCTCTACTCCAGTCCATCCTCCAAACTGCTGCCATAGTGACTCTCTTTAAGTGCAATCTGACCATGTCACTCCCCTGCTCACCCCTGTTGACTAGGATAAAATAGAAACTCCTCTGTTTAGTTTTTGAATCCCCTTAAAACCTGTCCTCTAACCTCTATTTCCAGCCTCATTACATACTATTTCCTTTCCAAAATTCCACAGTTGAGTCAATCTGACTCCTTTGTTCCTTCAAGAGGACAATTATTGACCTTATTTGTGCCTTTGCACTGGGCATATCCCAGGCCTGGAATGCACTCCCTCACTGCCCCATGGGTTCCTCTCTTCTTTGCAGACTTAGGTCAAATTCACCTACCATATGAAGCTTTTCTGATCCTCTCAACTCCTGGTGCCTATCTTCCCAAACTAATTTGCATTCAGGTACTTTACATATATTTATATTTATTCTCTTTTTATTTATTCTGTATATCCCTATATAGAAAATATAACATAGAGAATATAATCCTTGTATTTTCTATGTCTTTATATAGAAAAATAATCTTTATATTCCCCATGTCCTTATGTAATGCAGCGTGCCCTTAGGAGTGCATGATGGAAGGGCCCTTTGCTTTCCTCCCACTTCAGAGGAGGCGAAGATAACCTCTGATTGATTGCTTCCTGTTGGCCATGATGATCTCTTTAATTGGCTGTTGAGCAAGAACTCCACAGGTATATTCAAAGACACTATCACCCACCAAGGTCTCTTCTTCCTGACTGCCTCAAGAGTGAAGGGAAAAGGAATGGGAAAACAATTTATACAACAATGACAACATTATGAAGAAAAATAACTGAAAGATTACAGAACAATGCTATGATAAGCCACAGTGACGGAGGACTGAAGATGAAGCATAATTCATGCCTTCCACCATGTGGGTGACAAACTTAACATGCAGGATGAGTCCTACATTGTTGGACATGGCCATTGGGGAAATATGTTTGCTATGCACATTTATGATGGGGGTTTCATTTGTCTTTTTAAAAATTGTTCAATGCCAGGGGGAGGGAATGGGGGGAGAGGAAGAAATAATAAATGCTTCTAAAAATAAAAAGTGTATTAATTTTTAATAATTTAATTTAATTTAAAATTAAAATTAAATTTAAAAAAATTTTAATGACTCAGTTGTGAAGATCAGATCACTTCCCCCAGCAGTGCCACAGGTTGTGAGTTCATGCCTTTGTGTCTTCTTTCCTTTAGTACAGGGTGTTCTGAGATTATGAAAGATTCTGGTTCCTCTATTGAGGGATCAGGCAACCCCAAAACAAACAACTTGTATAGGGTCACACAGCTAATACACGTTTGAGGCACGTCTTTCTGTCTCCAGGTCCAACACTGTAGCCACTAAGCCACCTAGCCGCCAACTCTTAGCTGTAAGAGACAGTCTCTGACCTCAAGGAGCTCACATTGTGAGACAATGTGCAAACAACTATGTACAAAAAAAGGCAAATTGGAGATAGTTTCAGAGGGAGGACACTGAGATTAAGAAGGACTGGGAAAGGCTTCTTGCAGAAGGTGACACCTTAGCTGGGACTTGAAAGCAGCCAGGGAAGGTAGGAGGCAGAGAGGAGGAGGGAAAACATTCCAGACTTGGGGGACAGCCAGTGAAAACACTCAGAGCCAGGAGATGGAGTGGCTTGGGGCAAGGAACAGTGTCACCGTATCACATTATATGCAAAGGAGAGGAAGAAGACTGAAAAGGTAGAAGAAGGGCTTTGAAAGTCAAACAGAAGGCTTTACATTTGATCCTGAAAGTAATAGGAAGATACTGGAGTCTGCTGACCCGTGGGGTGATATGGTCAGACATGCCTTTTAGGAAGATCAATTTAGGAGGATCAATTAGGAAGATCAACAGAGGAGTTAAGGGTAGTTTGGAGTGGGGAGAGACTTGTGGCAGGAAGGTCAGAGATATTAGCAAACAGCTTTCAGAAGAAAGACTACTCCAAATGTCTCATAACAGGACAAATGCAAATGAAAGCAAAATAGGTTTCACCTCACATTCATCAGATCGGCAAAGGTGGCAAAGGGAGAAAACGGTAAATGCTGGAGGGGCTGTGGAAAGACAGGCACAGGGATACCTGTTGGTGAAGCTGTGAGTTGGACCACCTCCTCTAGTAAACAATTTGGAATCATGAGAGAAAAGCTAATTAGGTGTTAATACACTTTAGCCCAGAAATATTAATGGACATATTTTCTAAGAAAGACATACTCTTTTATTTTAAATTATTCAAAGCAGCACTAAATCTGTGATCTCTCCAAGAGCAAGTCACTTAACCTCTCAGTGACCCCAGAAAATGTTTTGAAATAATGACCGCAGAGTCATTCCCAAGCTGCTTTAGTGGAGGGAGCAGCCTCTCTGAGAGTTCTCTGGATCAATGAAGTCACAGGTCCGGCCCAAAACAAAAATTCTTGCTAACTAGGTGCCAAGCTCACTTTTTTTCTGTGCTGCAGAAAGAGTGTGTACTTTCAGCAGCCTCTAAGTTTCAGTGCCCTAGGACAAAGCCTCAGTCTCCTGGTCCTGGTTATGGCTTAGGGAAATCAGATGTAATTGTAATGGCACTATATAGGCTGCAATAATCAGCTTTTGCCACTAGATGGAGGACCTGCATTGGAAAGGCTTTAAAAAATGATGGTAGAACTGGGAGGTTCCAAGGGCCTGAAGTGAAAATTGTAGTCTGAAATTTTGCTTCTGAAAAGGGGGGTACTTCCTCCTATGACCCCAAACTAATGCAGTCAGACTTGACGCTTTCATTAGGGCCTTTCATTAGGGCAGTCAGGTATCTTGAAATATCCAGGCATGGCCATGTTTCTCCATTTCCTGAGCATCTGGTCATCTGGTCTTTCTCTGGTCAGCCAGGTGTATGTTTGGAGAAGCAAGGCCCAATTGGCTCTATACTATCTGATTGGGTGGGTTATATCAAACCAATTTGTGCTTAGTTTCCTCATCTGTAAAATGAGGTTGATCGTTATAAGACCTCTGCCTATACTTGAGAGATTCTCATAATGATAAAAAAGAGAGAATAGACGTGAAAGTTCTTTGGGGGAAAATATTTTATGTATTACAAAGATGCAAGGTGTCATTTATTATTCCAGGATGTCTTCTGGCCCTGAATATGGAATTTGATCCACCGTGTACCATAGTCTGAATACATTAAAAGAGTAAGTCTCGCATTTCCTGAATGATCACATTCCACACAACAGTTTATGCAAATACATACACACAGAGTTGAGCATTTGTAAAGATGAGAACACAATGTGTATGTGTGTTCCTTTCCAATCAGTTTGGTTGGAATGGGCTGGGCAACTGTGACTGTGTTGAGAAGAAGGGAAAGAAGAAGACAGAGGGAAGAGGAAACAAAGGAGGATAAGGAGCAATGGAAGGGCACTTTTCAGAGTAACAAGCACCACTTGGAGTAAGAGGAGAAATCCTTGTGACTTTACCCTCTTATCCTAGACACAAGAGGCCTTAACCTGGAGTCCATAGACTTATGGGGTGTATATGTGTGTTTTTGTATATATGTGTATGTATATATATATATATACATGTATATATGTGTATGTATATATACATGTATATGTATGTATATATACATGTATGTGTATGTATATGTGTATATGTATTTATGTATGTGTATATGTGTATATGTATGTGTCTATATATGTATGTATATGTATATATACACACATTTTTGATGACTATGTCTTGATACCATTGGTTTCCTTGATTACCCCACACATTTTGTTTTATGAATTTAAAACCATCATTTTAAAGGGTCCACAGGCTTCACCAGATTCCCCAATGGGGTCCACGGTTTAAAAAAAAAGATTAAGAATCTCTGATTAGTCCCTCCCGATATTGTGCCCCATGGATTAGGGATTTTTTTATTCTTTATACTTGCACCTCCAGTGGACAGCATGTAGAAGTTGCCTCATAAATGCTTGTGGATGATTGATTAGTGTGAAGGTGTGTGCTGGCAGTTTTTTACCAAAAGCCCCCGTGTGCACTTCTAGAGTCAGCCACTAGGGGGCACCTGTGTGTAACAGCTGCAGGTCTGTTAACCCCAGAAGGGTGGGGAGAAATCGACTCAGGAGCAGCCAGTAGGAATCTTACAGACCATCTGGTTCCAATCTCTAATTTTACAGATGAGGAAACTGAGGCCCAGAAAGATGAAGTCACTTCTCTCAAAGATGCATAGTTCCTTCCATTTCTAGAGCTATGATCTTATACCTTTTTTTTCCTTGCTGCTTTCATTCTGAACTTAACAATCATCAAATAAAATGAGCATTTCCATATACACAGTAGAATAGTAAAAGGAGATTGTATGGGAAACTCTTGCTTTTCTTTTAAAAATATGTAACAAATTTAACACGTAACTTTAAAAACTGTCCTGCTTGTTTGTGATTCTTTCTGGCCCTCCTTCTGTTCTCTTCTGTGCATTTTAAAGAGATGCTTCAGTGATTTTCTTTTCTTTCCTTTTCTTTTCTCCATCCCACTCCATCCCAAAATTGGTGGGGGAAAAAAAGAAAAAAAATTCCTTTGTAACAAATGGTTAAGCAAAACAAATTCCTATGCTAGTTGTGTCTGAAAATGTGTCATATTTTGCATCTTAAGTCCATCTTTTCTCAGACAGAAGGTGGTTTACCATGTTTCATTGGTTGATTGGATGTCTTAAGTCTCTGGAAATTGTCCTCACAACGTTGTTGTTATTGTATCAATTGTTTTTACTGGTTCTGCTCATTTCCCTCTGCATCAGTCCATACAAGTCTTCCCAGATTTCTCTGAAATTGACCCTTTGATCACTGACCCTTTTTATGGCATGATAATATTTCCATTATGTCAAATGGCATAATTTATTCAGCCATTCTTCAGCTGATAAGCACTGTCACACACACCCCCCTTTTCCTCCTTCTTTGATCTCTTTGGGGCCTCAGCCTAGTAGCAGCATCGCTAGATTAAAGAGTAGGCACAGTTGAGTGACTTTTTTGGCATAGCACCCAATTCCTTTCCAGAATGTCTGTTCCAATTCACAGCTCTACTAACAGTGCATTACTATATGCTTATTTTCCCACAGCCCCTCCAATGATTTTCATTTTTCTTACTTTTTTTTGTCATCTTGCCAATCTGACGGGTATTTCAGAGTTGCTTTAATTTTCATCTCTCAAATTATTATTGGTTTGGATCATTTTTATATGATTGTTAAGAGTTTGTATTTCTTCCTTTGAAAACTGCCCATTCCTTTCCTTTGACCATTTATCCATGGGGATCATATTCTTTTACACCTTCACAATCCTAATGTAAAAATGGTAATTAGCCCCTTGCAGCTAGAACCCAGTCTAGAGAGGTTTTGTAAATAAATGGCCAATAAAAATAAGGCATTTCCCAATCATCATCAAGGAGAAGAAAGCATCATCATTAATAATAATTAATAATTAGTTAATTAGTCACAGTTAATTAATAATTCATTACTAATCATGATCTATTTCACTCCATTTCATCTGAATGAAGGTTGAGCCAAAGGCTAAGGGAGGCGACATCTTGCCAAGGAAAGAACACTAGATTCTGATGTAGTTTTGAATCCTGGCTCTGCTCCTTATGACCTATGTAGCCTTGGATAAGTCACTTTACTCACCCAAGACTCCTTTCTCTCCTCTGTAAAGTACAGGTGCTGCTCTAGCTTGTCTCTAAGGTCGCTCCTGGTTTTAAGTTCTATGAGACTGAGAATTTGTCACTAGCATTCATAATTAAGGATATGAGGAAAGGAATAAATGAATGAAACAAGCATTTATTAAGCACTTGCTAAGTGCAAAGCTTGAGGATCATGGTCTCCAGAAAGGTAGATCCTAGTGCAAAGCATGAATGCAGTGTCCCAGAGCTCCGTGTGGCCTCGTGCTTTCAGAAAAGCACAGAATTTAAACATTGGAGGGTCCATACCCAATCCATACCCAAAGGGGATTTCTGCTCCAACAAGTGAGTGCTCCTATCACCTCTGCTGGAAGGCCTCCAAGAAGGGGGAAACCACCACTCTTCCCTGTTAGTCTCTATCTAAGCTAATCATTTTCTTTTTTCTATCAATATGGATTAGGAAAATACTGTAGACATAGGTCTTCTTTTATATGTCCTTACAGCTAGGTCCCAATGAGTGTGAATAATGAATCTTCTGAAGTGGTCACATTATTAAAATTCACACTGTCTATTTCCACTGGGCTGAAACAAATGACCATGTTTTACATAATTAAAACTTCCAATAGTACATATTCAAATAGTTTCAGATAGACGTAGTCAAACAACCCCAAGGGATTGTTGCTTGCACTAATGGAGACCTTACTCTACCTCACTTTGGTTTCACAATGAAATAGAAGAACACTCCTTTGCAAGACAGCTGGTGGTATAATGGATAGGGTGCTGGAGTTGGAGTCAGGAAGATCTGAGTTCACATCGAGCCTCAGACACTTACTAGCTGTGTAACCCTGGGCAAATCACTTAACCTCTGTCTGTCTCAGTTTCCTCAAATGTAAAATGGGGATAAGAATAGCATCTACCTCCATGGGTTGCTGTGAAGATAAAATGAGTTTTTATTTGTAAAGTGCTTACCATAGTGCCTGGCACGTAGTAGGTCTTAATAAGTGTTTATTCCCTTCTTTTCCTCTCTTAAGTGGAAGGAAGCAGGAAGGGGCAAAGCCAGGTATCCTCCTTCTGGTGAAGTCCCTAGTTCATATTCTAATGGGAGAGATACCATGGGAAAATTATGTACAAACACAATAGTTGCAGTATAAGGGACAGGTAATCTCAAAATGAAGGTCCTAACAGTTGGGGCTGATGGGAAAGGCTTCTTGAAGAGGTGGAATTTGAGCTGAATCTCAACAGCATTCAGGGAAGCCAGAAATGGAACATTCCAGGTATGGGGAAGCCAGTGAGAAGTCATGGAGTCGGGGGATGGGAGTGTCAGGCATTGCTGGATCAAAGAGGAGGTGGAGGAGAGCACAGTGTAAGAAGTTTGGAAAGGGAAGAAGGAGCCAGGTGGATTTCATATTTGATCCTGGAGGTAATAGGGGGGCCACTGGAGTTTACTGAGTAGAGAGGTGACATGGCTAGACCTGTACTTCAGGAAGATCACCTTGGCAGCTGAGTGGAGGATGGGACTGGAGCAGAGAGAGACATGAGACAGGGAGATCCCCCAGTGGCAAGAGCCACAGTTCAGGTGGCGAGAGCCTGGGCCAGCATGGCAGCCATACCAGCGGGGAGAAGTGAATGTTTAGGAAAGATGTGAAGACAGAAAGGACAACGGGATGCTTCTGAGTAAAGAATCAAAGATGACATGGAGAATGAAGCCTGAGTGAATGGAAGATTGTGATAGAATGACCAGGGAGGTTAGAAGAGGAGAATTGTGGGGGAAATATAACAGGTTCTATTGTGGACATGTTGAATTTGACACTGGGTATGAGATGCCCAATAGGCAGCTGGAGATTTGAGACCGGAGGTCAGGAGAGAGGTTAAGAGTGGGTAAATGAATCTGAGAATCTTCTGCATGGAGATGATCACTGGACCCTCAGGAACTGGTGGAACCTCCACTGAGATTGCCTGAAGGGAGAAGAGAACCAAGGAAAGACCCTAGAGGGGCACCCCCAGTTAGAGGTCATGACCTGGGGGAAGGTTCTGCAAAGGAGCCCAGGAAGGGCCACATTGGTAAGAAGAGAACCAGGAGAAGGGGGGCAGCGTCACAAAAATCCAGAAAAGAGACGGCACCTAAGAGAAGCCGGTAACTGGCAGCGTCATCAGAGACCCAAAGATCAGGAAGAATGAGGATTGAGAAAAGACCATTGGGTCTGGCGATTAAGATCATCAGTCACTTTGGAGAGGGTGGTTTCAGTTGAATGATGAGGTCAGAAGCCAGACTGCAGAGTTCAGAAGTGAGGTTCTCAAGGCTGGCAAGGAAGGACAAAAGGGGGGCAGAAGACAGTAGAGGATCCCCACGAGATTTTTTTGGTTTTTTTTTTTGGTAAACTCACTTCAGGCAGGATTGACCTTTTACTTAATATGCAAACAGGGGCCTAGGGAAATGACAGGCAGGAACCACCACCTAGGGCTAGAGCTGATCCAGGAGGTGATCTAGTTAAGAGTTATCATCCCCATTTTACGGAAGAAGAAATTGAGGCCCGAATAGGTGATGTGATTACCCAAAGTCACACAGAGAAAGGGTCAAGATTAGAAATCTGCTTCATCCGTTTCCAATTTGAGGAGCCTTCCATGATGCACAGAGGGCCCTGGACAGCTGTGGCTGCAGATGGCAAACAGCTGCTGCTAATTTTAGCTGCCTCTGCTGTGTGTGGATTATGGTTTCAACCCCATAAGCCCAGCCAACAGGTGACTCCCTAGCCGGGGGGGGGGGGGTGGGGGGGGAGAAAAGTCTAAAGCATTAAAAACTTGTTGATTTCATTTAAATTTAGTTAAACCAAATTATTTATCTGGGTTGGCTCTTTGGGAGGGGGAAAGGATACAGGGGAATAAGCTGTAAAGAGGAATTAGAACCAATGGGAGGAACCCCGATAAAGAAGAAACAAAACAAAACAAAAGAGAGAGCAAATAGCATGCTTCAATGTGCACTCAGACTCCATAGCACTTTCTCTGGATGTGGATAGCATTTTCCATGGTGAGTGTTTTGGAGTCATCTTAGATCCTTGCATTGTTGAGAATAGCTAATTCTATCAAAGTCAGTCATTGCACAGTGTGGCTGTTGCTGTGTGAAATATTCTCCAGGTTCTGCTCACTTCACTCTGTATCAGTGCATGTAAGTCTTTCCAGGTTTTTCTGAAGTCTGCCTGCGTATCATTTCTTGTAGCACAGTAGTATTCCATTACATTCATATAAACTATCAATGAGATTTATTTTCAAAAAAAGAATGAATCGAATTGACACCATCCACTGTCACAGGTTATAACCTCTCCCTGTCACAGTAAAAGGTCTTAGTGAGTTATTACAGTCCAAAAAAAATTCATTCCGTTGGGGTCCCAGAAGTCATCAATTCATAAGGCAATGATTCTCTATCTGGAACTGGAAAAGATTCTGATCATCTGAGGAACAGAGATTTGGAGCTGATCCAGGAGGTGATCTAGTTCAGAGTTATTATCCCCATTTTACAGAAGAAGAAATTGAGGCCCGAATAGGTGATGTGATTACCCAAAGTCACACAGAGAAAGGGTCAAGATTAGAAATCTGCTTCATCCATTTCCAATTTGAGGAGCCTTCCATGATGCCACAACTCACTATGATTGGAGTCCCCTTTAGTTCTGCTGTGAAACCAGAGTCACTGAACAGACCTTCACCTAGGGCTGGAGATGGCTAATAATTAATAACAGTCAGGAAAGCCAAGATTGAGGAGGGGATGGGGGAAGATGGGGGAGGGAGGTGGTTTGGGGGGAGAGATGCAGAAAGAGAGAGAAGGGAAGGAGAAAGAGAAAGAGAGAGAAGAGAGGAGAGAGACGAGGAGAGAGAGAGAGAGAAATGAGAAGAGAGAGAGGAAAGAGAAAAGAGAGAGGAGAGAGAGAGGAGAAAGGACAGAGACAAGAGAGAGAGAAAGAAAGAAGAGAG
>NW_020954577.1:1170111-1170382 GCF_900497805.2 Vombatus ursinus
GAGGAGAGAGACAATAGAGAGAGAGAGAGAGAGAGAAGAGAGAAGAGAGAGAGGAGAGAGAGAAGAGAGAAGAGTGAGAGGAGAGAGAGAAGAGAGAGAGGAGAGAGAAAGAGAGAGAGAAGAGAAGAGAGGAGAGGAGAGGAGGGAGGGGAGAGGAGAGGAGAGGAGAGGAGAAAGGACAGAGACAAGAGAGAGAGAAAGAAAGAAGAGAGGAGAGAGACAATAGAGAGAGAGAGAGAGAAGAGAGAAGAGTGAGAGGAGAGAGAGAAGA
>NW_020954577.1:1170482-1175496 GCF_900497805.2 Vombatus ursinus
AGGAGGGGAGAGGAGAGGAGAGGAGAGGAGAGGAGAGGAGAGGAGAGGAGAGGAGAGGAGAGGAGAGGAGAGGAGAGGAGAGGAGAGGAGAGGAGAGGAGGGAGAGGAGAGGAGAGAGCACTTTTGTGGAGGTTCACAAACCCCACAAACACTAAGCGGATGGCTAGCAGCTTTAAAGAAAGAATTCGTGAAATACTTAATCCCATTCCTGAAGGTGATGGGATTTGTCTTTTCCTGGTTTTCCAGATTTCAACCTTTAGCAAGGTTGCTTCTGACACTTTCCTCACCCCTCCAAGCCTAATCTGAGGCTGAGATCAACATTTGCTTCCTCCAGGGTTGCTGATGTACCTGCCTCAGGTTTGCTCTCAAAAGATCTCCTTTTGGAATTCAGCCTGGCCGCTGAGGAGAGGCAGGCAATCAGTCAATAAGCATTTATCAAGTACCTACTGTGTGCCAGGCACTGCTCTGATCTCTGGGCATGCAAAGAAAGGCAAAAATCAGCTCTGCCCTCCAGAAGCTCCATTCTAGAGAGGAGGCAACGTGCAAACAATGAGGGGCACACAAGCTGTGGATAGAGCCATTGACTAAGGGCAATCTCAGAGGGGAAGTACAGGGAGGGGGTGTACCAGGGAAGGCTTTCAGCAGAAGATGGGATTTGAGATGAGTGGTGGAAAGTCAGGAGGTGGAGGTGAGGAAGGACAGCATTACAGGCATGGGAACAGTCAAGGCAGAGGTGTGGAGTTTGGAGATGAGAATGACTTGTGTTTGAGGGGCAGCCACAAGACCGGAGTCATCGGATCAAAGGGTACCTGTTCGGAAATGAGACATAAGAAGACTGGAAAGCTAGGAGGGGCCAGGTTGTGAAGGGCTTTGAATGACAAACAGAGCATTTTGTCTTTGATTCTAGAGGCAATGGGAGCCGCTGGGGTTTACTGAGTAGAGGGTGGGGGGTGACATGGTCAAAGCTGGGCTTTAGGAAGATGAGTTTGGCGGCTGAGAGGATGGGCCAGAGAGGGGAGAGACTTGAGAAGTAGGCAGACCCCCGGCAGCGGACAGCAATAGTCCAGGCACAAAGTGACGAGGGTGTGCACTGGAAGGGTGGCTGTGGGAGTGGACCAAAGGGAATGTTTAGAAGAGACAAACAAGGGTGAAAAAGATCACCCCATCTTCTCAGGAACCACAGGATCACCTATTCCAGAGTTACCTCAGCCCCGAGGAGTCCTAACTACACCTCAAAAAACATCCCCATCATAAATATAGCCAACAGGTGTCCTCTAGACTTGGCTTGAAGACACTCTTGAGGCTGCAGCCCTATCCACTTTTGAGGTGGGACCCAGAGAGGGGAGTAGCTTGTCTGAGGTCACACAGCTGGACAGCACTGGGGAGAGCCAAGAATAAAACACCCATGGATCTCTCTGATTCCAGAGTCCCATCAACCCGACTCAACTTGAACATTTAAGTGACTCTCATCTGTGCCAGAATTAGATGCTGAGGATTCCAAGACACAATGAAAGAAGCTTATATTCTACTGGGGGACAAGAGACTGGTGGGCACAAGGACAGGACAAGGAAAATTGAGGAGAGACCACCGAGAACTGGGAGCATCAGGGGTGGCTTCCCAGAAGAGATGGTTCTTGAGCTGAGCTTTGAAGGAAGACAGATACCAAGAGACAGAGTAGAGAACCCAGTCCACTCCAGGCATGGCAGATGGCAAGTAGCCTGGCTGGCCTACGAGAGGGAGCTCAGGAAGGGGAGGACCATGAAATAACATGGGAAAGGTAGGTAGAGCCAGGTTACTAAGGACCCTGAAATGACCCCGCATTGGATCCTTGTGGGTAGTCGGGAGCTGTCAAAGATTCTTGAGTCAGGGATGGGTGTGGTCAGTGCTGTGCCTTACCCAGGTTACGGTAGCAGCTGGGTGAAGGATGGATTGGAAAAGAGAGGCACTGGAGAACAATTAGGTCACCATCTCTTCAGTTCAGGCAAGAGGTGGTGAAGGCTTCATTGAGGGTGGTGGCATTGAGTGGAGAAAAGGGGACGGAGGTGGAATCCATAAAGAAATGCATTTAAGTGGAATGCCTAGAGAATCGTCCTCAGAGTCTGGAAGGCCTGAGTTCAAGTCTCAGTTCTGACATTGTATGACCAGAGCAAGTCACAAATCAGGCAACTCCCCAGGACGATAAGGAAGGATCCATCTGCTTTGGCCAAGGAAATCTCCCCCGGCAGCTCCCAACACCTGCTGAAATCACAGGACTGGTGGGGGAAACATTGATAAGATTTGGCAACGCATTGGATGTGAAGGATGAAAAAGACTGAGGTTACACTCACTGGAGAACTGGGGAAAGGATGGTTCCCAACGGAAGTAGGGAAATTTGGAGAAGGGAGACAACATACGTGATACTTGGAGAACCTTAACGTGGTCTATACATGTGAGCATGATTAAATTGCAGGCAAGTGGGACCAGCTAGGGCAGCTAGGTGGCGCCATCTTCCTAGCTGTGTGACCCTGTCATTTAGTCTTGTTTGCCTCAGTTTCCTCATTTGTAAAATGAGTTGGAGAAGGAAATGGCAACCCACTCCAGTATCTTTGCCAAAACCCAAACGGGGTCAGAAAGAATTGAACACAACCTAAATGACTCAACAACAACCCCCAGAGTCCAACAGGGCATTCTTTCCGAAGCTGTAGGGTAAAAGATAACTGCTCCTTTAGGCCTCACCCAGCTCCAGGCACCAGCAGGAGAGATCAACAAATAATTAAGAAGAAGAAGAATGATATTCCTGAGAGCAGTAAACACTCTAACAGTGCCCATTAAAAAAGAGCCCATGAACCATTTCTGAAAATTGCTTTGCAGCCAGTTTCAAAGAGAATACCATTAAACCTTTAAATAAAGCAGAAAGCTGAGCCATAAAATAAAAACGGGGATCAACTCTGAGCGGTATGGAGGTTACATTTACAATATCTAAATTTCCCTAAAGCACCAAGTGATAAAACTCCCCTGCGTGTGCTGGGCAGAACAGAGGGCAACTGTGAGCCATCTCCTATCTCCAGGGAGGGAGGGGCGACTGAGGGCAGCTGAGGAGGATGCTCTAAAGCCGTCTTGTCTGGAGAAGAGAGGAGGGACAGCTGAAATTCCAGGCCATCAGGGAAAGTCAGGTGCTGGACTCACCAACCTGCTCCCAATCCTCATGCACGTCACGATCTTGAAAATAATCAAAAATCCAGAGTCTAAGAGGCTCTTATGGGTCACTAACTTCCAAAGGCCCATGAAGATTCTCAGAGACCTTCTCCCCTCCATGCCCCAGGAACCATTGGAGAGTTAGTGGAGTGAAAACTCTGGCAGGCTCAACCAACCAGCAATCAATCAATGAAGAAGCATTGATTAAGTCCCTGTTGAGATACAAAGTGTGGCAAGAACAAAATTGACCCAGCCCTCACGGTGCTTACCTTCTATTGGGACACAACATATATTATATTGACATGCAGTCTCCCCCTTTACAATGGACTCTCCTCGAGGGCAGGATTGGTTAATTTTGTCTATTGATTTAATTGTTTTTGACTTATCGATTTGTCTATTCATTTGTTTTTGTTCAGTCATTTTTCAGTCATGTCTGATTCTCCATGGCTCCATTTGGAGTTTTCTTGGCAAAGATACTGGAGTGGTTTGCCATTTCCTTCTCCAGTTCATTTTACAGATGAGGAAACTGAGGCAAACCAGATTAAGTGACTTGCCCAGGGTCACACAGTAAGTGTCTGAGGCCAGATTTGAATTCAGGTCTTCTTCCTCCAGGCCTGGCTCTCTATCCAGTGCACTACCTAGCTGCCCCATTTATTTATATGTTTATCTATCTATCTAACTACAGTTATCCCTTCCACATCTAGACTTTCCCCATCACAGTTTCAATATGTCGCAGGTTGGCATAAGAAATTAAATGAGAATTTGGGGGGGTTTTGTGGAAGCCTCAGATGACACGTGAAGGCCAGCAGAGGACACAGAGCATAGAGACTCAGGAATGCATGTGATATATTGTGGTATTGTACAATATCTTCTCTGGTACAAAGGGAGGGCCAAAAAGTTTTAAGCAGATTTTCCAGCTCAAGGGCATGCTTTGCCCTTAACCCTTGGCCCAGATGTGGAAAGGCTAACTGTATTGCCTTTCTTGGTAACCTCAGCTCTTAGCCTGGCACATAGTGAATACCTGATATATATCTGTTGATTGATTCTAACCTAATTAACTCAGTATGTAACCTCAGGTAAATCACTTTTTCCTCTCTGAGTCTCAACTTCCTCATCTGTAAAATGGGGGTGGGATGAGTAGACTAGATTTTTCTCTAAAGTCCCTTTCAGTTCTAACGTCAAACGAGATGATACTTGTAAAGTGCTTGGCCCAGTGTCTGATGCATAGTACGGAAGGGAAAAGGTACAAGCATTTGTTAAGTGCCTACTGTGTGTCGGGTGCTGGGCTAAGCACTTTACAAATATCATCTCCTCTGATCCTCACAAGAACCTTGGGATGCTATTACAACCTCAGATCTCATTGACACAACTCCCAGGCACAGGGACCAACAAAAGATTGTTGCTTCATTCCCAGAGCTCCATAGAGAAGATTGGCATTCATGCCCTGCTCCAGGGAAGGCGACCAATCTGGCAGATGAGGGGGTTCCCCTGATTGACTCATTACAAGTGTAGAAAGAAGAAGCCTGGGGATAGGGAGGGGACTTGTTATTCAATTGGTATGGCACATTCCCAGGTGAGGAAACAATTTCAGCAATTTATAGTTCTAGATAGGTACCTGGGGCACTGAAAAATTAAGTGACTTGCTTAAGGCCACATAGAAAGCTTCTATCAAACGCAAGCCTTCAACTCAGGTCTTCTGTCTCTGAGGCAGAGATATATTAACTATTAATATTAAATATTAACTATTTCATGCTACCTTACCACTGAATAAGTATATATAAAAATCATTCAAAATAAATTGGTGGAGATAGAGGGACAGAAATAGAGAGGTGGTGGGGAG
>NW_020954577.1:1180496-1295116 GCF_900497805.2 Vombatus ursinus
GCCCCCGTCTTTCCAGTCACCCAGGCTCAGAACTTCAGTCATCCTCCACTCAACCTAATGCCATACACTCAATCAATTGTCAAGTCATTCCATCTCTATAGTCTTTATTTTTTTTTGTTTGTTTTTTGGCTAGGCATTGGGGTTAAGTGACTTGCCCAGGGTCACACAGCTAGTAAGTGTTATGTGTCTGAGGTTAGATTTGAACTCAGGTTCTCCTGGCTCCAGGGCTGGTGCTCTCTCTACTGTGCCACCTAGATGCCCCTATTCTTTATTTTTTAAAAAATATTCAGTATTGCTAATCTGACATGAAAGCAGGACCTAGAAAGGATAGCAGAGTATGGGGGCTCTCTGCTGTCCTCTCTTAACCCTAAACTGTCCCCTTCCATCCCTCTACTACTACCACTACTACTACTACTACCAGCAACTCACATCTATGTAGTGTTCTAAGGTTTACAAAGACCTTCTGTCCCAGCTACCCTGTAAGGTTGGTAGCAACCCTATTATCGCTCCCACTTTACAGAGGAATGTGCCCAAGGTCACCCACCTAGGAAACGGAAGAAGTGAGATTCTGATGAGGCAAAATAGCTAAAAAGCCACACAAGATAATTCAATATCACCACAAAAGAGAATGAGGAGAGAGAAGAGAGAAGAAGGGCTCTGATAGAGAAATAATTCTTAAAATCCTACGCAGTTACCAAAACAGACACAAGAGCATGAGAAACAATACAAACGGGAAATGGAATGATCCACAATTTCCCAAGAGAATCCTCAATAAATAAATGACATGTTAAAAAATTTAAAAGAATACTAAATATTGGCAAAGAAAAAAAAATGACAGGAAATAGAATTTGTTCAGATAAGAAAATCCTAAGATGAACTGAAGCTAGAATTAAAAGATACTGAAAAAGATTAGGAGGAAATTTTTTTAAATTACCAATATGGAAACTATAATAGGAAGCTCAAATATAGAATAGAATCAAGAACAGACAATTGAATTAAGGCAAAATTGAAAACAACACAGAAGAAGAAAAACTAGCTTAAAAAATAATGCAACAGGAAAGAGTTGGAAGCCAACATCATTCAAGTGACAAGCCTAGAGGACATGTCAAGACACAGCCATCTCTGGATCATGGATGTTCTGGAACATTTAGAAAAAGGGAAGAATTTGGTGGCTTTTTTTCCAAGAAATATTTCAAGAAAACTCCTCAGAATTTTAAAAATTTGGAATAGGTAAGAATTCATAGAACCCTGACAAAGAGCAGCATATAACTCAGTTCTCCCAGACTTCAACATGACAACATCAATAAACAAAATCCCTTGAACTTCAAGAAGAAAGATAGACATGTCATACCCAGAAGCAACAGTTGTGATCACAGCAGGGTTTTTCCAAGAAGACCAGAAATGAAACAGTGAAATTAACATATGACATATAAAATGTTAGGAAAGGTGAGTGAAGCACCCAGAAAAGCTTTCCACCTCATACTAAGTACAAAGTAGAAGGTGGGACCATTTGTGAATCAAAACAACTTGAAAAGAATTCATTATTTTTTTAAAATGCCCTTTAAAGCAGTATTCAAAAAGCATCATGACTTTCAAACTAGAAAGATTAGAACTTAGAAGTCATACTTTTATGCTGAGATAAACCAGTTCCTTAGTGAGAACAAGATCTTGTTCAACGTGTTGTGTGTGTGAAATCACTAAACCCTTCAAAAAAAACAAACAAAGAAAAAACAAAGAGAAAAGAAAGAAGGGGGAAAGGAGAAGGAGGAAGGGGGAGAGGTGATTTCAAAATGATGCTTCCATTTTTGATAGAGGGAGATTCAAGCATATTCAAATGTTTAACGGTCTGTGATATTATTAGTTTGGAAGGTTGCAACCTATCCATCCCTGTCCATTCTGTGTAAGATACTGATATGATTAGCAATATAAGATGAAAGGATTTTACTTAGTGCAGTTATATTAAGACTAGTTTACTAATAATGATAAAAAATAATAGCTAGCATTTACATAACGCTCTAAGGTTTGCACAGCACTATACAAATAACAAAATAAGAAAGTTGATATCCTGACAAATCAAATAATGATTTAATAAAGCATGGTAGAGGGGAAAAGATGAATTTAGCAATTATAGCATAAAATATAATGTTGCCAAACAGAGACCACATAGCAATATCTATGGGATACAGCCAAAGGAGAACTCAGAGGTAAGTTTATAGGACTGGATGCTTCTATTAACAAAATAGAAACATAGGAAATGGAGTCTACACCGTATACAGGAAAGTCACAGACTCGTGACCCAGAACTTCCGTTGTCTAAGACCATTTGGCGTTCCAGGTGCCTTTCTGGAGCAGGGAGCAGGGAGCAGGGAAGGGTGACCCAAGGATCCCTTGGAATCATGGAGGAGGTACAGAAGGAGACAGACATGATGGGAAAACATGAACAGAACTGTTAGAGCTGAGAGTAGTGGGGGCAAAGAACCTAAGCTATGGGAGGATAATATTCAGGATTTTGTGTTGTTGTTTTTTTTTTTTTAATTTGTGAGGATGATATCATATAGGTATGAAGGAAACTGTCATTCCTGATATTAACTAGAAATTCTTTGGGATTTTAAAAATGAGAAGAGAAAAATTAAAAGTCTGCTTTGTCCACATAAAAGTAACATTATTCGGTCGTTTCAGTCATGTCCAACTGTCTGTAACCCTATTTGGGGTTTCCTTGGCAGAGATACTATAGTGGTTTGCCATTTCCTTCTCCAGCTCATTTTACAGATGAGGACACTGAGCCAAACAGGGTGAAGTGACTTGCCCAGGATCAACATAATTCATGGAACCTGCTTACTATTTCTACATAATTACTAAGCAGTAAAATAACAATTATGCATATCATTAAATATATTGGTTGTAGGTTTAATTGAATTACCATAGTAAGTAAGCTCTATATATGTTTTTCATATTTTATGGTGGTCTCTTCAAAGTTTAAAACAGTTTTGGGGAGCCTTGGCTCAGGGTCACTAGGCAGGAAGGAGGGCTAGAAGAACCATTGGAGCTTAGAGATCCATTGCTTGGCCAGGAAAAGCTAAGAACTGTATGAGGGCATTCCATGCTCAGAGGGAGGATATGGTTGGTGTTGAAGGGAGATTAAAAACCACATCCTAAGTAACACCTGAAGCCAAGCGGGAAGAAATGGGGCCAGAAGCTGTGAAGATGGTCTGCTTTTATAGGCTGCTACTTCAGAGGCAGAGCAGGTCCAACAAATCCTAATTATATGATCCATTGAAATGGAAAGCTGTGACTTTCCTAGTACTTTTAAGTTTGGATCCGGCTCAATCCAACAAACGTTTATTAGGCACTTATTCTACGCAAGGCACTGTGCTGGATACTGGATATACAGATGCAAACAAAGAGAAAGATACCAGTCCCTACCTTTAAGGAGCTTGTATGGGGGATGGGAGGCACACCATTGACACAGATAAGTGCATACTGAGTAATCTGAGGAGGGAGGAGAGAGCAACGGAAAGGGATCAATAAAGGTTTCCCTGGAAGAGATAGCATGTGTAGAAGCTTAGCATCGAAAGAAGTTGGGGATTTAGGTAGACGGAAGGTAGGGGTTTAGATAGATGGAAGACAGGAAGTTCATTTCAGTCACGGGGGACAGCTTGGGCCAAAAAAACCCAAACCAAACCAAAACATAGAGGGCCTCTAGGACCACCAAAGAGAAGACCATGAGAGAGCTCATGACATTGTTTGGAACCTTGGGGAGAGTACTTTCAGTGGAGGGCTGAGGGGGAAAGCCAGCTAGGAAAGTGCTGAGAATCACGAAGGAGGGGAGGAAGTAGAGAAAATCAGCAGAACTGGGTTTTGTACACTCATTTCAAACATAAATCCTGACCCGAGTCTTACCACTTAATGTTTAGAGGAACAGGGTTTAAATGGTTAAATTACTGGCAAAATACTGAATTTTTAAAAATATTAAGTGCTTCATCTAAATTAATTATTCCTATTAGGAATTAATTTAATTATAATTGCGTATAATATAATAAATTTAATGATTTAAATACTTAAGTACTCAGTATTTTAAAATATCTTTTTGTCTTGCTCTATGGAATATTTCATGAGTCCCAAGTTATGTTATATGTATATGTACATACATAGTGCTTTACAAATCTTAAAGTGCTACAAAATGTGAGCCATTAAGTCAAATCAAGTAAAGAAGCATTTATTAAGCACCTCCTGTGTGCCGGACAAGGCGATGGGAGAGTCTTTTGTTCCCGAGGAGCTCACGGTCTAGTGGGAGGGGCTGTGCTTTATTATTCTCCACATCCGAAGTAAGTCTTGCCATCGGAGTGGCTGGTGGCAGCCACCCAAAGTGAAGACATCATGCCTTAGAGGGACTCAACAGCCTCGATGGGATTTATTCTGAACTCTGGAGCGCTTGCTAGAACGGGAAATGTGGGCAGGCGGGGATATGTCTAAATTTGCCACTGAACACCAGGGGAGGGGAGGGGACAGGCTACGTCCATTAAAATTCCGTTCAACAAATATTTTAAATTCCCAGCGCGAGCAGCTAGACAATGAGGGAAACTGTGGTCAAGCTTAGATTCTAGGGGACGTGGGACATGTTCATTAAGAGATAAGATCCTTATCTTATAACATAGATTTAGAGCTGGGGAGGATCTTTAGAGGTCATTAAGTCCATCCTGTCCAGAGTCGGCAAGATGGCACACTTCCTGAAGACAGGAAGACCCAGCTTCAAATCCAGCCTCAGACACTTACTAGCTGTGTGACCCTGTACAAATCATTTTACTTCTGCCTGCCTCAGTTTCCTCATCTGTAAAATGGGGATAATAAGAGCACCTATCTCCCGGAATTGTTATGTTAAGAGGATCAAGGTAAAAGCAGAAAAATCATAGACACACACATTTATCTATTTACATATATGCATATTATATATATATATATATATATAGTACATATACATGTGAGCAAGAGAGAGAGGGAGGGAGGGATAGAAGGAGGAGAGGGGGAGAGAGAGACCAAGACAGAAACAGAGAGAGAAGAATTTAAAAATATTCATAATGGCACTTTTTGTGATCACAAAAACATTAGTAATACGACTTTGGGTAGGTTCCTCAACCTTCCTGACCCTCTGGTTTCCTCATCTGTAAAATAAGGGGAGAAGATAGACATGAAAAAAAAAAAGAAGATAGACATGACCTCTGAGATGTAGATCTATGATTCTATGGTCCTCTATGGGGGCTCATCCAATGTAAAAAAAAAAAGATAAAAAGAAAAATCACTTTTAAAGGGGGATTGATTTATATTTCATGGACGATTGGAAATGTAAGATCCTAGGTATTAGAGCTAGGAGGGGTATCTGGGTCACCTAAGCTGCTCTCTTCATTTCACAGGTGGGCTAACCTAGGCCCAAACAATGGATATAATTCACCCAAGGTCATACAGGTGGTCTGAGCCAGGCTCTGGATTTAGTCTCCAAAGCCAGCATTCTTTCCTGGCCGACACAGGCTGGGGCACAGCCCTTTGTCTAACCAAATTTAACCCTCCATCCCTTTAAATGGGATGTTTTCTTTGTCCCAGCATTTATATGCTGTATTGAACAGAAAGTTGAGTCACAGATGCTGATTGAAGGCCTGGCCCCTGGCTAACGTCCAACCACGGCAAACAGTGTATTTATTCCCCGATCTTGGTGGCAGCCCCAGCCATCTCTCAAGCCCTTGGCAGGGGATTTAATCAAAAGTATCATTGCCCTGAATCATTTCCACTTTTAACTGTCACTAGTTTATGGTATAAAGTCAGGTCTGTTTCAGGAGCAACTTGATTAAATGATGCTCTGTCGGTCCCCTGACTTTCTCCCCTGGAAACAGAGGGTGATGGCTCTGAATGGGAGCTGTCCTAGGTGACTCCCTCTAGATGAGGAATTCTTCTCTCTTGTGTGACTTGGACCCCTCTGGAGAAGCCTGTAGATCCTTCTCAGAATCATGATTTTAAATAATTGAAGGAAGTACTAAATTTCACCCAGAGGTTAGTAAAAATATGATTCAAGTTCACAGACCCCTTGAAATCTGTTGTTATTGTTGTTTGATCATTTCAGTCACATCTGACTCTCCATGACGCCATTTGGAGTTTTCTTGGCAAAGATACTGCTGCAATTTGCCACCTCCTCCCTGAAATCTGTCCAGGAACCAGTTGGGGGAGTGCTTCAAGCCCCCAGTTATGAACCCCAGCTTTAGCATTTCTTTATGGAAGGAGGATTCTGAAAGACATGAGAACTCTAATGAATGTAATGACCAGTCTTGGCATCAGAGGATTGAATGAGAGTAGAATAGAAACACTTCCTTCCCTTGGGCAGAGAGGCAGTGGACTCCTGGTGGGGAATGAGGCATACAGGTTGGTTTTGTTTTGACGGGCTATAATTTTTGTTGCAAGAGAAGGTCCCATGGGAGAGGGGTAATGATGGGAGTGGGAGATTTTGACAACAATGTTTAAAATATTCAAGAAAACATTTATTTAAAAAACAGCTTCCTTCCTAGTTGGTGGTAAGGGGAGATTATCATATGACCACAGCCAGGAAAGGTCTCCATTTCTTATGACCTCTCTGTAGTCTGGAGTTTGCTTTCTGACCTTTGAGGCAGACCTACCAGGGTGGGGGCTTGCACACCTAGAGGCGAGTAAGCTCAGAGAAAATTGGTTGATGCTGTCACCAGACTCACGCCAAATTGCTTTAGGCTCGGAAGCAATTTAATAATTTACTACAAGAACTACAAACACTAAGGTTGGCAACAAATTCCGTCCTGACTAGGAGGGGTTAGAAGGAAAATCAGATTAAAAGAATAAAGCTCATACAATCTGAGCAAGGAAGATATGTGCAGGGTTGTGGAATTTAAAGTGAAAAAGGAATCTCAGTTATCATTGAGTGCAAGGCCCTCATTTTATAGAATAGGAAAACACCTATGAAAATATACATCAATCCTCTTTGTTTTGTAGATGAGGAAACAGCCTATAAAAATGGAAGTGACTAATGCCGGTTTTATGGATGGAGCCGCTTGCCTGGGCGGGGTCAGGCTGGTGAGCCCGGTTGTAAGTGGGTGCGGGACCGAAAGCTGGGTCTCCTCAGCCTCGAAGTCCTTGGTCAGCCTAAGCTCTCACCCGGCCAACCTGCCTCGGGCTGAGCTGACCCCCGCCGCCGGCTTGGTGTCGTGTGACCAGCTTCCAGGGCACTGGGCCAAGGCAGGAAGGGAATTTTCAGCGGCACACACCAGGCCCGGAAGCAGAACTGCTCAGGTGGGGACGGTCGTGGCACGGTGGGCGTCAGAGGGTTGGGGTCCCAGGCCTGGCTCTGCCAGCTGGGATACCTCCGTGACCCAGGGCAAGGAGTGTCTCCTCCTGGCCTCAGTTTCCTCCTCTGTAAAATGAGGTGGACGAGTTACGTCACCTTGGAGGTCCCTCCCAGCTCTAGATCGAAGACCCCTTTCTTGGCGCCTCCTGCCCTGGCCCTCCGTTGATTGAAATGCCAAATATACAAATAACGAAAAGACGAAGGAGAAGGTAGTCATTGATTCAGAACAGGGTTGGACAATGGGGTGTTCAGAGGAGCAGTTTATTTTTAGATCATGCCTTCAGGTCTGCAAAGCACTTCCTTCCACAACAAGCCCGTGAGGTGGGGAGCATTTTTGTTTCCATTTCACAGATGGGTAAACTGACACTCAGTTCGAATGATTTATCCAGACTCACACAGCTTCCTGGTATCTGATGGGGGATTTGAACTCAAGTCTTCTAGGTGGTGCAATGGAGGGACCCCTCGGCCTGGGGTCAGGAAGACCTGAGTTCACATCTATCCCTAGATCCTTATTAGCTGTGTGACCCTGGGCAAGTCATTTAACCCTGTTTGCCTCAGTTTCCTCATCTGTAAAATGAGCTGAAGAAGGAAATGGCAAACTGCTCCAGGATCTTTGCCAAGAAAACCCCAAATGGGGCCTCCAAGAGTTCTTGACTCCTGTGAGAAGCCTTCCCTGATACGTTTTTCATTTGTTAGCATTAGCATCTCCTGGGTGCATAAACAAAGAAAGCAGCTAGCATTTATAGAGGGCTTTAAGCTTTGTTTTACATTTGTCATCTCATGTGAACCTCACCACAACCCTGCGAAGAAGGTGCTATTATTAGCCTCATTTTACATATGAGGAAACTGAGGCAGAAGGAGGGTAAGTGACTTGTCCAGGGCCACATGGTTGTTTCTGACTCCAGGTTCAGCATTCTATCCATGGTGCTGCTTAGTTGCATTCTCTAGAATGTAAGTTTTTTTGAAGAGTAAGGACTGATCAGTCTTTTAATTTCCACATAGTAGACAGGATAGAGATGGGGATAAGGGCTAGAAGCAAGATTTCATTAGTGTAGGGAACTCCCAGGTGAGGAAACACCCTTTACCAGTGCCAATGTGGCACCTTCCTTACAACCTATCATCTTAGAGAGCCTCCAGAGCCCTGAGAGGTTAAATGATTTGCCCAGGGCAGCTAAGTGGCACAATGGATAGAGCTCAAGCCTTGGAGTCAGGAGGACCTGAGTTCAAATCTGGCCTCAGACACATGATACTCCCTAGCTGTGTGACCCTGGGCAAGTCACTTAACCCTGATTGCCTCAAAATAAAAAATTATTTGCCCAGGGCCGTAGCAGGTATGTACTAGGGACTTAAACCAGAGGCTTTGATCCCACCTCTATCGATTAGGCTATGCTGCCTCTCTGCCCATAGTAGTCTTGTAGTTTGGGGTACTGGGAACCCAGAAATGCAAGGGTACAGGGGTAGGGTCTGCCTTGAAAGAATTCGACCACCCCAAGTTTATTGTGACAACAAAGGAAGTAGGAGAGATTCTAAGAATGGTGCAATTTAATGGGGGTAAGATAGGTACTTTTGTACAGAAAAAGAAGTGTGGGAAGATCTGGATGGGATTAAGGAGTGGTATGTAACCTGGGGTGGGCCGGGTGCAGACAATGAAAGGACAGTTAAAAGGATTATTGAGTATCTAGGGAGAAATGTGTGGGAAAGTTCAGAGGTCCAGGTCCCATCCCCCATCAGTAGGTTCTTTAAAAAAAAAAAAAAAAAGAGGCAGCCTGGTGCGTTGGGAAGAGAGCTGGATTTGAGCTCAGAGGACATCAGTTTGAATCACCAAACTCTGTGCCTCAGTTTCCCTGGCTGTTGGGCATTGGTCTAGAAGGCCTCTGATGTCCCTTCCAGCGCTAAGTCTGTGTTCCGGGGGTTCTAAGGCCAGACTGACTCATTACACTGTTTCCCCAGCAAACCTCCATAGAAGAGCCTTGATCGCCCTTAGGAAGCAAGGCCAGGCCGGTTTCTGGACAGTTTTCTTACAAAATCCAGATTTGGAATAAAACATCAGCTTCCCTCGGTAAAGGTCCCCAAAGCCCAGTCATTGCTCTCCTGGGTTCTAAGTGCCTTCATTCGAACGGAGATTGAATCAGAGGACCACAACAGGTGACAGAGTAGCTTAGCCCTGTGCCTGGCATACAGTAAACACTTCATAAATGCTCTTTCTATCTATCCATCCGCCTATTGTCAATAGTCGATAATCACTTATTAAGAACCTGCCTTACACGCCAGGCACTGTGGGGCTAGGAAAATCCCCAGTGCTTAGCCCAGAAAAAGGACAGTCCCTACCCCCTGGGTGCTTACTATCTCATAGAAAATTGGAGGTTGGGGATGGGGAAGGGAAGAAAGAACTTAGCATAGGAGCTCTGTGGGAAGGTCAAAAAGATCTAAAACGAGATCAACGAGGTGGGGAAGGATGTCTGAGGAGAAGCTTGCCCTCTGCCTTGTCCTTAAAGGGAAGACTTCATGGCTCCACCTGACAATCAGAGAGACACAAAGTGCTGATGATTGGTGATTAGAGTAGATTGTGATTGGATAGATTAGATAGACATGATTAGATCTTGCAGGATGATGAAATTTTCCAATAATGAGTTAGTTCCAGGAGGGGGCATGGTGGAGAACCCAAAAACTCCAAAATGAGGGCTGCTGGTCAGGAAACAAGATGTCTGAGATGCCTGTCTGTCTATCCACCCACCTATCCTAGCTAGTCATCTGCCTCTGTCTCTCTGTCTCTCCCTCCCCCTTTCTCCCCCTCTCCTTCCTTGCCTCTGTATCTCTGTCTCTGTGTTTTTGTGCCTATCTCTCTCTGTTTCTGTCTCTCTGTCTTTTTGAATCTGTTTCTCTTTCTCTCTGTGTCTCTGTCTCTCCCTGTATGTCTCTGTGGCTGTCTCTCTGTTTCTGTCTCTGCCTCTTTGTGTCTCTGTCTCTGTCTGTCTCTCTAATTCTCTCTCTGCCTCTCTGTGTCTGTCTTCCTTTGTGTCTGTCTCTTGTATCTCTATCTCTCTGTTCCTCTTTGGGCAACTCTGTGTCTCTGTGTCTCTTTCCCCTTCTCTCCCTACACACCCACCCTTTCCCTCCCTATTTAGAGTTAGAAAGGACCTCCACGGTCCAGTGGTTCTTAACTTTTTTTCAGTCCTGAACCCTTTGGGCAGTCAGTCTAGTTAAGCTACGGATCTTTCCTCAGAGTAATATTTTTATTGCATAAATTCAATAAATGTATAAAAATTATTTTATGCGATTGATACCTAAAATACAAAGGAAACTAATCATGTTAACTTCAGTTATTACATTTTTTTAAAAAGCTCACAGACCCCAGGTTAATACCCCCTACAAGTCTACCTTATCCCTCCCGTTTTAGAAATGAAGCCACTGAGCCCAGAGATGTCAGTTCAATACTCGCTCCACTTGCCTTGGGTCCTCTGGGTCCAAATTCAGTTTTTTCTACTAGGCTGCTCCGCCAGTGGTCTCTTCTCACTCTGAGGCTCTTGTTCTATCCCAGCTTCTCCCTAGGAGGCCTTGAATCTCCCCTGATCTGAGAAGTCAGGATAATTAGCATTGCCTGTGATGACATCTATGGTGGTACTTTATATCACCCAGCTCCAAGCCCGTTGGTATGGGACTCTCTCCTCAGTGGGGGCAATCTATGCCCTGCGCCTGTGTGAAGGGTGAGGTGGACCACTAGTTACTAAGCAAAACAAGGTACCTCAGGCCCTGGGCCAGAGGATCAGGGTGCCATGGGCTCAAATGATCCAGCAGGAATAACTGTGTGAGAGGCTGGGGAGAGGAAGGAGGAGGGCGAGGAGGGGATCTGCCAGTCATTTCCGGAGCCTTCTGAAGAGCGTTAAGAAGGAGCCACAGGTAGGGGCATGTGCCCACTCCTAAAGTTGGCTGAGGGTTGGGTCAGATGCTGGAAACTGGCCTGGGCTTGGTGGGGAAGGCTTGGGGGAGGGAGGAGACCTAACTTTGGTGCTGAGTACTTGGGAGCTGGTAGGCTAGGAGAGGAGAGGAGGAGGGGTGAGGAGACATTCATGGAGCTGAGCTGGAGAGAGAGAGAAGGAGGCAAAGTTCTCTAAGCTAAGTGAGAGGCAGATGGGTGGGCACCAGCTGGGCCTCCAGCAGAGAACCAAGGGGACATGAGGCTGGGGAGCCGGGACCTAGCGTCCTGCTGTCCTTTACTCTCAGACACTACAAGGGAACATGAGGAGTCAGGAGAAGAGGTGGAACTGCTCTCTGAATCAGGTATGGCCTGAGCACTTTCAAGGCTATGCAGAATTTGGGGAGACAGATTTGCCCAGGCTTGGAGGGGCACAGAGGTTGTATATGGTTGGGAGTGATAGTACAATCAATTGATGATAAACCCTTACTATGGGCCAGGCAAGATGCCAGGCTGTGGGAAAACAGAGACAAAAGTGAAACAGCCCCTGCCCTCAGGGACCTTACCTGCTGTCAAGGGAGACGATACATACATGTATGTATGCAAAATATAGCCTATATGATATATACGTAAATGTATACATATGCACATATATTGTTCAGTCACGTCTGACTCTTCATGATCCTGTTTGGGATTTTCTTGGCAAAGATACCAGAGTGGTTTGTCATTTTCTTCTCTGACTCATTTTGCAGATGAGGAAACTGAGGCAAACAGGGTTAAGTGTTTTGCCCAGAGTCACACAGCTAGTAAGTATCTGACGACAGATTTGAACTCAGGTCTTTCTGACTCCAGGCGTGGTGTTCTATCCAGTGCACTACCTAGCTGCCCAAACATATATATGTACATATGTTTATTCTCTCTCTATTAATTATATATATTCTTATACATGTACATGCACATGCATCTACATAGGTATGTGCATATAAATGTGTATACATATGTGTGTATATATACACCTGTGTATATATTTTATTTTATGTGTGTGTGTATGTGTGTATTCAAAATAAATACAAGGTAACTTTGGTGGGGAGGCACTAATATTTATGGTGATCAGGAAGGGTTTCATGTAGAACATGGTGCTTGAGTTGAGTCTGGAAGGAAACTAGAGATGCTAGGAGGCAGAGGTGAAGAAGGAGAATTCTAGGCATGGGGAGACAGCCGGCACAAAGGCACACAGATGGGTTCATAACTGTATGAAACTCAGCCAAAGAGTTTATCTTTTGAAAGAAGCTCTAAACCCTTGACATTTGCCCCCAGTAACAGCAGGGTTGGTCCAAGTGTGCGTTGCCTGGTCAGGATATTGAGTGTGCACAGGGTATCAGAGCTGGAAGGGACCATGGACATTGGCCAGTCTACACCCCTCTTTTTAGAGATTAGAAAATTAAGGCACTTAAAGGTGATATGACTTACCCAAGGTGGCACATGGACATGCTTTCCATCACCCCAAGCTGCCCAAGCAATGTGGTCTAATCATAGATTTCGAAAAGGAAGGCACCAGCTGAAATGGTCTAGTCCAACCTCCTAATTAGCAAGTGGAGAGACTGAGGTCTGTAGACCTAAGGTCATTTGCCCAAGGTCACCTAGTTAACAAGCCTTTTCAACTAGGTTCCACCACATTTCATTCATTCTTAATGATCTTTTGTGTAGGCTGAATGCAATTCTGCCTGTTATTTCTCCAGGCTTGGAGTTCTCTCCTGCTCCTTTGCTGTCCTCACTTGGGGCTTTCCACCTCAAGGAAGTAAGATGAAAATCCCCATGGCTTCTCTTGATGAGGTTTTTTTAATTTCTCCAGCCAAAGATTTTGGAAGCTCTCACCAGGATGTCACTAGCAATATTGAAGACGAGCAATTTCATTTGAGAAGATTGCTGTACAGAGAGGAAATCTCACGTTCAGCAGATTATTTGTACAGCATGTCATTAGCAGCAGGGCAACGAGATGCATGTTTTCATAATAAGAAAGGCACTTGTTTGTCTAGGCCGTGATTAAGTATAGTCCTGGCAGAAGCCAGGGAGAAGCTTCTTACAGATAACCGTTGAATGAGCCACAGAATCTCAGAGCCTGAAGCAAACTGCGAGACCACCTAATTCACCCTCTGCCTACCTGAGAATCCTGTCTACAATACAGGCTACAAATGATCACCTCGAGTTTGCTTGGAAACCTCCATTAAGGGGGGACCCACGACTCTGGGAGGCAATGCATTTCATTTTGGGATAAATAGATAGATAGAGATGGACAGAGATGGATAAATGGATATAGATGGATAGATATGGATAGGTGGACAGACAAATGGACAGACCAATATAGATGAATGGATAGATAGATATAGATGATGAATGAACAGAGATAGATGATAAATAGATATGGTTAGATAGATATAGAGATGGATGGATGGATAGATAGAGATGGGAGAGATGGATGGATAGATAGAGAGATAGATACATAAATGAGTAGCAACTAGGTAGCCCTGGGTAAAGCACTGGACCTGGAGTCAGAATGGCCTGAGTTCAAATCCAGGCTCATATACTTGTTAGTTGGATGACCCTGGACTGCCTGTCTCCTCATCTGTACAAATGGAGATAATAACAGCATGTACCTCCCGGTGTATTATGAAGATAAAGTGAGATAATTTTTGTATTTTGCAAACCTCAAAGTGCTATATAAATGCTCACTACTATTATTATTAAGGATGGATAGACAAAATATTTATTGTTGTTCACTCATGTCTGATTTTTCATGACCCCATTTGAGGTTTTTTTGGCAAAGATACTGGAGCGGTTTGCTATTGCCTTCTCCTCATTTTATAGATGAGGAAATTGAGGCAAACAGGGTTAAGTGACCTGCACAGGGTCACATAATAAGTTTCTGAGGCCAGATTTGAGTTTTGGAAGATGAATCTTCTTGACTCCAGGCCCAGCGCTCTGTCCACCGGGCCATCTAGCTGCCCCAAAGCTTTCTATACCGTCTCTTTATCCTAGAGGTCACTACAGATAAGGTGGTAAGACTGGAAAGCTACTACTCACTTTGTCTGGGGAATATTTGGCCCTAGACGAAGTGATGGAGATTTTTTTATCCAGTGTCTTCTGTATTGAAGACAACACTTTTTTCAGGAGCTGACTGGAAAGAGGTCTTGACCCTCCTGAGTCATCTCAGTGGAGGAATTTCTTCAGCATCTTTTAATGATTCTTTAGATCAAGGTGGTGGGTTGTTTCATCTCTAGCTGTCTCCTTATATCTACATTTTGAGATCTTGATGTACCTGTACTTTACCTTGTAAACCTGTATTTTTGTTCTACCTCAGTCTTAAAATCTGTGTTCCAGGGGTAATAATTCTTCTTGTCCTTCTGTAACCCATACATGACGAAATGCTTTGGAGCTACCAGGGACACTTTCAGCCCAATTTAAATAGTTTAATTTTTTCTCTTTTTTTATTAATTTATTTTTAGTTTTCAACAATCACTTCCACACACTTTTGAATTCTAAATTTTTGTCCCTCTCCCTTCCCCTCTCCCTCCCCAAGACAGGGTGCAATCTGATATAGGCTCTACGTATACATTCCTATTAAACATTTAATTTTTTCTCTTAACTGCCCACAAATCAAATGTTTATTCTAGTGTTTAGTGCCTAGCTCTAAGTACAAATCAAACAGTAAGTGCTTAATAAATGCTTCTTGACTGATAGGGCATTTGTCACCTAGGCCTGGTAGCCCTCTGCCCACACCAGTTGCTTTCACTGTGTTTGATCTCCCAGGTTAAATCACTTGGTTTTCACCAATCTCAATAGCAGGCCACGAATCAGCTTTCAAAAAGCCCCTACTGGTAGCAAACCCTGTCTCTCCCCTGAACACACTATATTTCATTAAGCCCTAGTCATATGGCATTGGCATGAAGGAGTTTACACAGGCATGGACAGAACATAGTCATTTATATAGAAGGCTTTTCTCCTCATTTCTCACCTGGCTGAACCACTTTGAGACTTCTCTGACGGACTCTCCCCTCCCCCCAAACCTTTATGGTCAAATGACATCTTAGTATTATTATGAAAATAGTTTTGGCTTCACAGACCACCTGAAAGGGTCTTTTTTACAGACAAGCTCATTATTGGGATAAGCTCATCATCCAGTAAGACTTGGTGGGATTCCACCTCATCACCACACTCTCTCTGCCTCTCTGACTGGACAGTGGGGCCATAAATGTCAAACCTCCATGTAAAGAGAGACCTAGGCTCAGAACATCTCATTTCTCACTTGGCTATACTACTTTGAGACTGACTGCTTCACCATGTCCCCATACCCAAATCAGGTACCTTTTTCCTCCTCCACCTTCCCCCTCTTTCCAGCCTTTTTTTTTTTTTTTTTGTATAAAATCTTCCCCCATTAAATTGTAAGCTCCTTGAGGGCAGGGACTATCTCTTTTTTTTAATTTGTACTCCAGCACTTGGCACATAGTAGGTGTTCAACAAATGTTTATTAATTGATTTTCTTTGAGCGTAGAATTCATACAAGCAATAAACTACATAATAAAGTATTTAACTACCTGTCCAGCTTCTCAGTGACTCCCCTACACGTTTCCAGACAACAAATACAATGGCCATGCCTTCATTCCCATTGTGGGAAATGTCCAATTCAGTTTGTTCAGCCTCACTGGCTATTCCTGCCGTGGCTGGGCAGAAGAGGAGAAATAATCCAGCACCGTTTGAAACCTGGTGGGACGAGCTAAGGCCTCAGGAACTCTGAATTTGGGATCTAATATGTTATGTGACGTTACTTTATGTTATGAGGAGGGATGATTAATGGGGAAGGATGCATATTTTGAAATGTCTGAAGTGTAAAAATAAAAGATACTATAAACCTTTGAAAAGGAGTAAATAAACCATCTCCCCAAGATTTTGGGGATTAGCCAATGTGGCAAATTGTTTACAGTGGTGTTGATCTTTGAACAAGGCTGTCATGCCATTCTGAAGTCTTGCCAAAGATGGGGACGTGGGGGAGTGGGGAAGGACAGTGTATTACGTACACTACAGAGACGTGTCCCTTACTTACACCTACTCAGCTCTGGATTTCTCCAGACTTTCCCCACTGCAGGCCCTTCTGCCCCTTGGGCCTATTCTCCTAATGGGTAACTTCCTCCCTGAGACCCCCATTTCAGGAAGCACCTGCCATGTTTTATTTCACCGGTGCCTGGGCTTACTTGCAGGCTTCTCCTCCTGTTCCTCCTTTTCCTCCTTCTGTTCCCTCTAAGCCCAGCTTTCTAACTTCTCTTTTGTGCTAGCTTCCCTCTTTAGAAACTAGTAATATATTTGTTTGTTTCCCCAACACTTAGCACCGTGTCTGGCACATAGTAAGCCTTTAAAAACGTTCTCTCTCTCTCTCTCTCTCTCTCTCTCTCTCTCTCTCTCTCTCTCTCGCTCTCCTTCCCTCCTCCCCCTTTCCTATCTACCTTTTTTTTTTATGTATTCTGGCTCTGGGTATGAAGTACTTGTGTGACTTTGGACAGATCATTTCTCTAAGACAGCTCCCTCATTTGTAAAAAAGATGAGCTTGAACGGGATCTGAGTACTCAAGGTGTGGGCCTTGGACCCTTGCAGGAGGCGGGGGGGGGGGGGGGGGGCTAAAGACCCTTTCAGGTGGTCTGTGAAGCCAAAACTATTTTCATAATAATACTAAGATGTCATTTGACCATTAAAAAAAACTCCTCCGTTTTCCAGCTACATGTCTGTGTGAGGCCAGGATTTTGTTTTTGTATAGAACTTCAGCCAAAATAACCTATCCCAAGAGATTGACTAAAGAAGCAGATAAGAGAATCCAGCTGTCTTCTATGAAACATTAAAGAGATTTGCAAAAATATGTGAAACATGCATAATGATACATATTTGTAATGGGTCTTGTTTTCCTTGCCTTCTCAATAGGTGGGAGGTAGAAGAGGGAGGAAGAAAATTCAATGCCAAAAAAGGAAAATTGAATTAAAAAAAAAAAGCAATGTCATTCTTCTCATTAATTTTTGAGCTTTTGAAAATAGTGTTTTTCATAAAAATATGTCAATATGTAATGTGTTTATTATTGTTATTTTTAGTGAATAAATATTTTTAAATAAATCAGTATTAATTCCTAATATGATAAATACTGATAGAAAGAACTACATAAACCGAAGCTCTTTGGGGTTTGTCCTCAATCATTTTGAAGAGCGTAGAGAGACCAAAAATTGGAGACCCTTTGGTCTAAATAATCTCCAAAGTCCCATCCAGCTGTAAATGAATCATGGGATCAACTCTTGCCAGGGATTATCTCAACTTTGCTGAGTCCAGATGTTGAGATTTAGGGGTGCTGGGACCCTGAAATAGCAACGCACGTCCAGCCTCGAATGAATTTGACCCAAGCCTTCTTTCAGCCAAATGCAAGGTTTATGAGAACATCAATCGGGGTGGGTGAGAGTTAAAGAATCCGCCATATTGGCCAGACTCTTAAGGAATCTAAGCATTTGTATCACTAATGCAAGCGGGCCAGATTGAATCTGAGCCCTTTAAGGGAGGCAAGAAAGACTGTGGGAAGGATCTAGGAGTGGCCAAATAGTCTGGACTGAATGCCAGTGACCTGGACCGTGTGATCAAGGGAGAATGAGACCTAGATGGTATTAAGGGTGGGAAGTGGCCAGGGGAGATAGGGAGATAGGGAAGTAACAGACAAAGCAGATTGGACTGGGTCAGAGGTAACAGAGGTGGAAGATTGGGCATACCCACTATGAAAGGCGACTGCCAGAGACTTGACCGTGGAGGGAAAGGAAAAACTCAAGGAGAGTTAGGGGGGTGGTTCCCAGGGCCTGGACCCTGTCACAGACATTAGCCTCTCCCTAATGGTACTTTAGCCACTTTCACTGTCTGATTACAGGGTCTCTCTACCTCAGGCTTTCACATCTTGGAGCCCTCTGATAGCCTGCTGAAGCCCAGGGAACCCGTTCTCAGAGCACCGTGTTTAAATGCATCAAATACAGAGGATTACAAAGGAAGCCAATTCTATTGAAATAAAGACGTCAATTTTTTCCACCCAAGTTCAGGGAGCCCCAAGGGGGTCAATGGACCATGCCCCCTGTTAAAATCCTAGCAGTGAGGCAGCTTGGTTTAGCCAAAGGAATACCAACTTTGAAGTCAGGGGCCTAGGCTTGAGTCCAGGCATCCCTCCTGGGTGACCCTGGCCACTTGCACATAGTAGGTGTTCAACAAGTCAAATCAGACAGCCAGTGAGCATTTAGTGAGCACCTACTATGTGCCAGGCATGGTGCTAAGTGTTGGGCCTACAAGGAAAGACAAAGATACGATCTCTGTCCTCAAACAGCTCTCAGTCTCATGGGGGAAGACCACCTGTAAACCACCATGTTGTAAACCACAAGACATATTCAATATAAATGGGAGATGTCTCAGAGATGTCTCTGCTGTGAGGTAACTATGGTTAAGGAGAATGGGAAAGATGAGGTGTTAGCGGAGACTTGAAGGAAACCAGGAAAGCCAGGAGGTGGAAGAGCCCGAGAGGAGATGCACAGAGAGGACGATTCTGGGCAAAGGACAGCCAGCGAAGAGGCTGAGTCAGGAAATGGATCGAAAACCAACCAGCCTAGGAGTATTTCTAACAGGGCACCAGGAGCCACAGAGTTCTGGGGGAAATGAGGCTGGACTCGGGTCCAGTCAGACGAATGGGTCCAAATGCCATGCGCCTCTAAGAGCGACCGGGAGCAAATCACTTCACAACCTCCAGTTCCCAGACAACTCTAAGGATCAGCCCTGGTGGAGGGAGGGAGGTGAAAAACCCAAGAGCTCACTACCTACCTCTTAGGGGGACTATAACGAAATCCATTTGCTTAAGGGCTATCTCTAAGTAAGCCGTTAGGGGAACGTGGGAAGATTTCAACGAACAACGATGGAACCAGAAAGAATGAAAAAGACAGTGCTGAGTGATTAATAATAATGGTTAACATTTCTTTAGCGCTTTTAGGTTCCTAAAGTGCTTTACAAATATTCATTCGATTCTTACGATAACCCTGGGAGGCAGGTGCTTTTATGATCCACATTTGAAAGGTAAGAAAACTGGGGTCGAGTTTAAGTGACTCGGAGTCACCCACTGTTAAGGAGTGTTAAGGGGTCCCCCCGAACTTGTCTTTTTGAGTTGCCGTATTTTCTAGAAACACTGGACCCAGAGAATGCAGGAGGTCCTGAATGTATCAAGGACAACCCCCCTCCTCCCCGCAACTGACATAGTTAATATCCCAGGCTGGATGTGAAATCAGCTCCTCCAAGACCCCAGCGCTCTATCTGGCTGCCTCTGTTATCAAGGACTAAGCTAATTATTAACACACTCAGCCTTAGAGAAGAGTTGAAACAATGCACCTCCCTTCTTTTCAAAGGTGGGAGACTGTGGCCTTGATTAACGTGTCCCTTGTTTTCTGTAAGTTTTTATTGATATCTTCTGTTTCTTAGTCACCATAGTTAACCCAGTTATCCCTCCGCATCCCACAATTAACATTATTTTTCTGATGGAAACCTGAAAAAGTCCAGAACCCCGGGCCATGTGGCCCTCCAGGACGGGGTGGGGGTGGGGGTGGGGGGGCGCTCAGCGCGTGGTCTGGCTGACCGGCTCTCCCTAGGAGCTGAGGCTAGAAAAGGGAGAAGACGCAGAGGAGAAGTCTCCCTCCCTCACCCGGCCTCAGTTTCCTCATCTGTCAAATGACAGCTCACCGAGGCAGCCAGGCGGCCCTTGTGCATGCTGCACCAGGCTTGGAGTCTGGAAGACCTGAGTTCAAAGGCAGCCTGCGACTTTAGCGCGTCGCCTCTGTCTGCCTCGGTGTCCTCATCTGTCAAATGAGGATAGCAAGAGAGTAAGAGCACCCACCTCCCAAGGTTGGTGTTAGGATAAAACGAACTTAGCCGCTTAAAGCGCTTTGCAAACTTCGAGGTGCATGCAGGCGCTCATTTTTATTAATTGTTGTTCAGTACGTTGATGTTGATGATGACGACGAAGACGATGACGTCACGAGAGGCCCTTCGATTCTAGGGTCCCTCCCCTGCTCCTCCCCTGCTCTCACAGTTTTGCACCTGGGCTCCCTCAAGCCTCCAGGGGACGCTCCCGTTGCCCCTAGGCCCTCGGGGGGGGGGGGCCTCGCTCCGCGACGCCTACGGGCGTCCGGCGGGCGAGAACTACAAGTCCCAGAGTGCTCCGGGGCGGGTGCGCGGGGGCGGTGCTCGCGCGCGCGGGCCCGGGCTCCGTCCGCCCGTCCATCGGACCATGGAGGGGCGGGGCGGGGCGGCCATTGGGCGAGCCGGCCGGGGGGGCGGGGCGGCGGCTTCGGGACGGCCCTGGGGAGGGGCAGGCCGGCGGCTTGACTCGGGGCTGGGCCCGGCGGCAGCTGCTGCTGCGGCCGCTCGTAGCTGGCGGAGCCGCTGCCTCCCGGTCCTCGGTCCGCGGTCCTCGGCCATGGCGCCCCTGAGAGTGTGCATCGTGGGCTCGGGCAACTGGTGAGCGCGGGCGGGAGAGGGGGAGGCGCTGCGGCCCCGCCGCCCCACGCGCGCCGCTCCCCCGCGGGACCGCCCGGGCCTGGGCCCCCGTGGACCGGAGTCGAGACGGGGCACGCCGCAGCCCACGGGCGCGGGTGGGCACCCCTTCCCGCGCCCCTCTGCGGGAGGCCCGAGCGTGTGCGTGGGCCCGCTGACACCCCCGCCCCCCCTGCGCAGCCCAGGGTGCGGGGGCGAGTTTGGCGTGGGCGCGGGCGCGGGCCGTTTCCAGACTCCGCACCTTTGCCTCGTCCGCTCGGGTGGCCCCAGGGGAGGGAGCCTCCGGGAGAATCTGGACCTCGGGCGGAAGAGCGAGGGGCTGGTCGGGGCGCCGTTGGGGTGGGGCTTCGGTGTTGGGGCCGCGCCACATGGAGGCTTCTGCGGGAGAGATTCGGCCGCAGTTTTCAGCCCACTGTGTACCTGCCTCCCACAGCGGCTATCAGCCACCGCGGAGGGCGGGAGCCCGGGCAGGCTGGGAGGGCCGGGGCGGCTGGACAGCGCGTGCACTTTGAATTTGGAGAAGGCTCTGCCCTCTCCCCCCTTCTCCCGGCTCCCCGTGGCCTGACCCCTGGCCTCCATCCTCCCAGGCTCGAGCCTCGAGGCATGACTTTATGGAGGAGAGGTGGCAGCTTCCCTGTGACGGGGAACTCACTTCTCCTTTTTCAGACGCCATCCTCTTTTCTGTACTCAGACTCAGGCTGCTAGGTATGGCCTTGTTGCCGGGGATGCTGTGTCCCTTCTTCATCCCCCAGCACTCTGGGTCATCTCCTGCTTCCCCATCTTTGCCCAGGACAGGCTCCACACCTGGAGTGCCTTCCCACTAGTAGAAGCCTTGGCTTTGCGGCTTTGCCTAATTAATTACGTTCTCTCCTATGTTCCCCCAAGCTGGGAACATACTCTCCGTGTTTACTTTGTATCTTAGTATGAGTTTATCAGTGTCATTGGGCCTCTCCTGCCTAGGAGGTAAGTGGTTCAGGTTTGGGCATAGGTCTGTGTTTGTGTCTTCATCTCCAGCCTAGCACAGCCTGAGTTCAGGTACAGACTTGTATGGACAAGTCACTAAACCCACCGTCAGCCTCAGTTTCCTCTTCTGTAAAACATGCTCCTTGACCTCTGAGGTCCTTTCAGATCCGAGCTTATGCATCTGGGACTTTGTGTTGCTGTTGTTATTTTAGGGGCCTTCTCCCTAACTTCCTCCTGCATGGGATTGCTTGGGCAGCAAGTGCTCCTGTGGCTGGCCTGACCTGTAGAGCCCTGGGAGCGCTGTCCTTCCCTATTGCCACATATCAGGAAGTCATGTTTCCACTGGCACCAGATGCCAAGTATTTATTTATTGAGAGTCTCACTGTTTAATAGACTGAGAGGCTGCCTCTTGGTTCAAGTCTGCCCCTGACCCGTAGGTCCTTTAACCTTTCAGGCCCCCATCTCTCTTTACAGAGAACCTTGCTGTGATCATAAAAACCATAACTAGACCTTTAGGTTTGCAAAGCATTTTGTCACCGGAACCACACCACAGCCCTGTGAGGTAGGTACTGTTATTCCCATTTTACAGATGAGGAGAGACTCACCAGTTTTATGCGGCTTGTCCAAGGCCACACAGCCAGGAGGTGCCTAACTTGGTGATGAAAGCCATGTCTTTCCACCTCCCCAGTTAATACTCTATCCCCTCTGCCCTACTGTGTGCAGGGAAGTAAAGCAGTCAATGAGGGGCATCTGTCTGCCTTTGGCTGCTCAACTTGCCTTGCTCCCAGCAGTGGTTATAGGAGAGAAATGAGCAGGAATTCTGAGCCCCTTCCCAGCATGTGTGGATGGCCCCTATGGCAAAGGGACCAGGTGATCCCCATCCTGGACTTTCACTTTATCGTGGCTTTGGGCTCTAGTGCTTAGCACAGGCCCTGGCACACAGTAGGCACTTTGTAAATGTCGGTTGATTGAATGATCTTTAAATGTGTACAGACCACCAGAGGGGAATGGGTGTGTGTGTTCACATGGGGTGAATAGGCTGTCAGACTCAGACCTTTCCACACCCTGATTTGGGACCCTGTCTTTAGTCCCCTTCTAAGAGGTAGGGTGGGGGACACCTTCTAGCTTCCTCTTTAGCAACAGAGTTCATTGTTTAAAAAAAAATGCTTATAGCTGTATTGCAGTATAACTGGCTTCCTTTGTAATCTTGTATGTTTTATTTTACGCATTTAAAAGCATATTCTGAGAAGGGAGTACATCGGCTCTTCTAGACTGCCTGAGGGGGTCCAGGATACCCCCTCCTTCCAGGAGGGGGCATGGCCTGTGATAAGGAGAGGACTGTATATTCTAGGAGTTGGAGGAGTTAATGTGGAAGGGACCCTAGGAATCCACCTCCCCAGGTCTCTGCTTGGCCAGGGTGACCTGCCCAAGAGTGTTGCCCTTGGGCTCAGTTGACGTTTTACATAATCCTGAGAGACCTGAAAGCAGTTTTGACTTTGGGGAGTGGTGACCTTGGCTTGGCACAGGTATGTGCTCCACATTGTTTTTGGCTCTTTGTATTTTCCCTACCCTCGAGCCCTTTTGTCTGTCCCTAGGCTGGGTCTGACCGCTCACATGGAGACCAAAGCGCCGTTGGAACTGTTGTAATGAGCTGGCATTGGGGGCCCTCTTACTCTTAAGAAGTGAAAAGGTCAGGCAGAATTGGAAAGAGACCCAGAACACCTGTTCGCCATTCCAGCCAGGTAGAATGACCTGGAATGTGCTGAACCAGATGGCAGTGTAGAGAGTTGTCTTTTACATGAAGCCCTTTACAAGAATTAACCATTTGATCTTCATGACAACCTGGGAAGTAGGTGCCATTTATTATCTTCATTTTACAACAGAGGAAACTGAGGGAGATAGAGGTCAAGTGACTCTCGAGGGGCACGCAGCTATTAACTGTCCAAGGCCAAATTTGAAATCAGGTCTTCCTGACTGTAGATACCCAGCCCCTTGATTTTACAGATGAGTAAACTGAGACCCAGAGAAGGGAAGGGACCTAACTCAAGGTCTCCCAGCTATTAAATTGTGGAACTTAGACTCTAGCAGCTAGGTGGCACAGGAAGACTTGAGTTCAGATCGAACTTCAGAACCTCCCTCTGCCTCAGTTTCTTCACCTATAAAATGAGAGGGTTGTAGTTAGTGGCCTCTGGGGAAAGCACGCAAGATGGGAAAAGGTTGAGTTCATGCTGCCCCCCCTTGCCTCTGCATGGAGGAAGCGGGGCTGACAGTATTTTTTTTTTCTTGGCCATTGGGGTTAAGTGACTTGCCCAGGGTCACACAGCTAGTACTTGTCTGAGGCAGTATTTGGACTCAGTCCTCCTGACTGCAGGGCCAGCGCTCTATCCGCTTACCACCCAGCTTTAAAGTTTGCAATATGTCACATCATTTGAGCTTTCTGCCTCTACCTGTTGTGAGGTAATATTTATAAAGGGCTTAGCACAGCGCCTGGCACACAGTTGGCGCTTAATAAATGGTTGCTTCCTTTTTGAGGATCGGGCGAGATGTCTATAAAGTACTCTGCAAACATCAGCCACATGTAGATGCTAGCTGCTGCTGCTCTTAATGTTTGTTATCGTTATTTATTATGAGCAAACGAAGGGCTCGTGACCTTAAAGTGCTCCAAAAGAGAGTTGTTTTCATTTACCAGTAGTAGTTGTCATGGTAGCGGCCAGTCAAGGTGTCATTTGAGTTGATTTTCTAGGAGTGGGAATGAATTGTTAATCATTGAACCACACTCTTTCAAGCTCTGAGCTAGAGAGCCAGAGAGCCAGCCAGGGGCCAAGCGGGCATCCCCGAGCTCCCCGTCATTAGCACATGGGCACTCATGAATGACTGAGTGGGCTCCAGAGAGGAATCAAAGGGAGGGGAGTTAGTGGTGATAGTGGACAGAATTGTGGGCTCACAGGCCTCACACACAGCCCCTTCACTTTGCAGATGAGGAAACTTGAGGCCCAGAGGAGGGAGGGACTCGTCTGAGGTCACCCTGTGAGTCTCAGTGCAGGCTTCAGATCCCGTTAGGAGACTGGCCACCATGTTTCTATTGCAATCATCCTTCATATTCAGATCCCAATTACAGGTGCTTCTGTCAAGGTGCCCTTGACAACAAAGTGCTAGGACCATCTGCCCCCTCCCACCAGCCCCCTCATGTTTCTGGAAATGTAAGCCCTGTGAGAGAGGGGCCTGGTTCATTCTTTGTCTTTCTGTGGGCTTGTTGCTTAAGCAAGAGTGTGGAGCCCAGAAATTTTACTCCACAAAATTGTCACTTGCAGCCCATAGTTACACTTCTGTTACTTTTCTTTGGCAACTGGCATCATGCATGCTGGAATTGGAGTCAGACCTGGGTTCACATCCTGCCCCTGAACTCACTAGCTTTGTGACCTTGAGTTAACTTCCCAAGCCTTGGTTAACTCTTGATAAGATTATAAGATACAGAGGGAAATCACAGGGGCGTACTCTTTATATCTTCTGAATAATTGTATTTCAACAAGCTTGGTCATCTTAACTCCCTTTCATGTCTGGTTCTAACACTAGCTGTGTTGCTGCAATTCAATAACCTTTTTGAAAAAATTCATTGTGACGTTTTGGTTTGGACTTTCCATTGTATACTCAAACAAAGGCTCCTACTAAAACAGAAACTGCATTCATCAGATTGGGAAGAAAAGTTAAATCAGTTGTTAACAGAAAGGAAAGATGGCTCCTTTAACAGTATCTGTAGTAAATTACCCAGGGTTTGGTTGTTTGTAGACAAGTGAAAATAATGGAGGAGAAAGGAACATTGACCATTGTAACTGACCAGAGTTTGGTTTTCTCTGGGCAAGTGAAAGTTACTAATGTGAAAGTAACATTGGTGATTGTAATTGACCAGAGTCTGTTGTCTTTCATGTCAATTACTTTCACTTGGAGACAATTGAAATTGATCAGAGTTTGGTTGTCTCTGTGGTTATTATTTTTTTAACATTATCCAATTCAACAAAACCTCTATTAAGCGGTTTCTTTCACAATTAAATTTTTTCTTCACCACAAAAATCTATTTTCTCTCCCCATACCACCCCCATGGGAAAAAAGAAAAATAAGACTATTGTAGTAAATATGCATCATTAAACCAAAGAAATTGCTGCATCAACCTTATTCAGAAAATATATACCTCAGTCTAGGGCAGGGATTCTTCACCTTTTTATGTGTCCTGCACCCCTTTGGCAGTCTGCGTGATGCCTGTGGGATTCTCAGAATAATATTTGTAATCACATAAAATAGGACTGAAAAGGAAATAGATAATATTGCAATAGTTATTAAAATAGTAAACAAAATCTTAAAAGTTCACAATTTATCCCAGGTTAAGAACTGAGTATGCTGGTGGCACTAGCTATGTGACCCTGGACAAGTCACTTAACTACTATTTCCCTCAGTTTCCTCAGCTGTAAAATGGGAATAATAATAGCACCTGCCTCCTAGGGTTGTTGTGAGGATCCGATGAGATAATTATTTTTGAAAAAACAGCACAAGGCCTGGCATATAATAGGTGCTATATGAACACTTATTCCCTTCCATGATATAGTACCTACCTAGTGCTTGGGCACTGTGCTGAGTCTCAGTTTCCTCATCTGTAAAATGGGAATCATGATATTCTCCCATACTACTGCTTGAGCTTGGTTAGGATTAATTGAGAGTGGTTGTGAAATGGCTGTGAAAGGCTGGTAGGAGTTAAGCTTTTGTTGTTTTCCGGTATTCTAGGCCTGAGCATGTTAGAAAAAGCAAATTCGAAGTTAGGATGCTCTCTGGAGATAAGCCCATTGCTGGCAGTAAAGTAAGAGCTGACAGCCGTGCAGTGAGGGAGCAGGAACCAAATATAGAAAAGCAGAGAGAGAACTAAAAAAAAAAAAGAAAAAAAAAGAAAAGAAAAGAAAAACAGCTTTAAAGCCTGGGGTGGGAGGGAGGCGTTGGAGCAGGTGGGAAACAGCCCTACCCACCATCGTTGAAGCTCCTTGCTTCTCAGCATAGTCTGTGATAGAAGGTGTAACATTTATTAAGCTCCTACTGTGTGCCAGGCACTTGCTGAGTGCTCTTTTACACACATGGTCTCATCTGATCCTCACAATAATCCTATGGGGTAGATTTCTTGCATAACTGTCTTCTAGGCCTGGCTCACCCATAACTAGCTGAGTATGCTTGGGCTACTCTGGTTACTCTGGACTGGAAGCCCTCAGGGGCATGTGAGTCCACAAGAAGGGGAGGAGTGGGCAGCATGGGGATCCTCCAAAAGTAGTCTAAGACCCAGAGGAAGGCCCATCAGCCTGCTGGGTGGATCCTGCCCTGAGTGGATGGAAGGAGGCAGACAGGGTGCCCAGCTCGGGGCGGTGGTGCTGTCCTGTGAGTATGACTGAAATACCCTGGGTGAGGTCCTGTTGAGGAGGGTGAGAGAGCACAGAGCACATTTTCAATTTCTGTCCAGATTCATGAACAAAGATGTTGATGCTTGAAGGGGTCGAGGCTTTTATCTGGCCTATGGGGAGATTCACTTATCTCCCTACAGATGGAAGAAAGACTAGAGGAAGTGGTTAGGAGACCAGTAACTGAATCCAGTATTCTCCCCGCCCCCCTCATTGGAGTATTCTAGCCTAGGCCGGGGAACCCCACCCACCTCTTGCCCCTTCAGGCCGGCACTCAAATGTCCAAGAGTTGGAGGGGGCTGTATAAGCTTCTCACCTCTTCCTCAATTTCTGTTCTCTTCCTCCTCAAGACCTTCCAGTTAGTCTCAGCAAACATTCGTTAAGCACCTACTATGTGCCAAGCCCTGTGCTAAGCTCTGAGAATACTGACAAAGGCAAAGAAGTCCCTGCTCTCAGGAAGCTCCCAGTCTAATGAGAGAATCAACTACGTACAGACAGCTACACACACATTTGATGGGGTGTAATCCACAGAGGGAGGCACTGAGATGTGGGAGGACAGGGAAAGGAGGGGGGACCAGGCAGAGGCAGAGACAAGGGGGCCGGCCAGGGAAGAGGCCAGCAGTGAGCGTCTTGGGCGTTGTTGGAAGGCAGGACACGTGGGGGCCCGGTGGGACAAGAAACCTGGAGAGGAGGGGGGTTGCCCAGGGCTGAGGGGCTTCAGGGGCCGAGAACAGCACTTAGGCTGATAACAGCGCAGGACGCTAATTAGTGCATCGGTGAGCTGAGCAGTGGGTACTCTCTCTGGGTAATAGATATTAATGGCCATATTAGTGAGCGTGGTCTCTACCCTTTAAAAATAGACATTATTATTAATAGTAATAATAAACCAATGACATTCACAGTTAACAATGATCACAATGCAGAAATAGTCATTTGACCTCTTCCACCCCGTAAGTCCTGGGCTGTGTAGGCAGGATGTGTGAGGAGAGGTCAGAAGGGGTTGTTCAGGAGAGTGTTGAGGCTGACCCCTCCCCAAAAAAGTTCCCCTGCCCCTGTAAAGTCAGTCAGTCTCTCTCTCTCCCTTCCTCCCTTCTCTCTCTCTCTCCCCCCCCCCCCCTCCCCCTCCCTCTCCCCCCCCCCCCCCTCCTCCCTCTTCCTCTCCCCCTAATTTGGGATTGGTCACTGGTACCTTCACTAGGTTTAAGACTCTGTTTTTCAGTATCCCTAACACAGCGTGGCAGAAGCAAAGGAAGCCTGGCTTGGGAGTCGGGCAGGACTCTTGGTCCCTTTGAATCTGCTCCAGGTCCTCCTAAGTATTTTGGGGTCCTGGACCCCTTTGGTTGTCAGTCTGGTGGAGCCTTTGGAGCCTTTTCTCAGGATAGTGTTTTATTTTACAGTTGAAGGAAATGCTAATTTTTAGTTTGAGGTTAATTAAAATAAAGATGTCACTTCCCCCAAGTCTAGTTCACAGACGCCCCCCAGGGGATCTGCACTGACAGCCAGGGTGATTGAAGGGGGGTTGGGGGGGGTCTCACCTGGTGATCACCCAAGAGGGAAAGCCAGAGGCCATAGTGTGAGCTCCGTTCATCTCGATGCCCCGACAGAGGCTGGGAAAAATGCTACTTTTTATGTCAGGAAGACTTTTACCTGTACCAGGCTTATCCTGAAGAAGGCTGCACAAACCTCCTCTGCCTGGCTTGGGAGAGCTAGTACAGCCTGGAGGTCAGAGGACCTGGGTTTAAATCCTCACTTCTCTTAACATTCCTGGGCCTCAGTTGCCCCGATCTGTAAAAGGAGAGATTTGACTAGGATCCTTGGGATTCTAGTCTAGAAACATTGAGGAAAATGGAATTCTATGACAACAGAATCTTTGTATAACAAAAAGACAGATCCAGGCAATGGCTCAGACCTCATTCAGTACAAGGCCCAGTAGAGCGAATGAGTCCTGACAATCACGTACAAGTCGGGAGTCCTTCAGGACCGCGTAGTTCAACTTCCCTTATGGTCTCTAACAACATGTCTGACAGGTGATCACTCCCAGGGACGGGGAACTCATTCCCTTCAAGGCGTCCCGTTCCATGGTTGCTTATTTTTAACAGATCTGACACCCGCTAGTTTCCAGCTGTGGTGGTCCCTGTTTTGTCCTGTGGAGCCGCATAGAGCATAGTAAGCTCTTAAATCAGTGCTCATGAATGGTCAACCCCACATTTGTTAAACGCCTGCTGTATGCCAGGCACAGTATTGCTTCCAGACCTCTCGAGGTCATTGTCGTAGTCAGAACTGCTCTGGGAAAGCAGCCTGGTCAGGGCTGGCACTGGCCTTGGCCTCAGACCCGAATTCCCGGCTGGCTCTCACACAAAGTAGCCTCCGATGGGCTGAAGGTGACCCTGGGTTCTCAGGGCTCCTCCAGTGAAGCCCGAGCTCTGCGGGGGATGTAACAACCTGCAAAACTTGGGGTTGGGGCCTGATTGGATGGTCTTTGTGCCTCTTATCTGAGAACCAGACCCAAGGACCAGATGCTGTCCAGGCAGGCAGCCTGGCACCTGGGGGGCATGTGCACCTTGTGGGTGTTGAGGAGAGGAATGAAGGCCGTCAGGACAAAAGGGATAGGAACCCCTCATCCTCCGCCATGGAGAACTGGAGGGACCTTGGAGGTCGTCTGATCTGCCCTCTCCCCACTGCCCCCTCCTCCTCTTCACATGAGGCCCAGAAAAGGTAAGTGACTTGACCAAAGTCACGCTGCCTTGAAGTGGCTGAGCCAGGCCCGGAACCCAGGCCCTCTGACTCTGCTCTTTCACATTCTGTTCCACGGTCAGAGGTGGTAACAGACAAAACCACCTTTGTTAATGAAGTGGAGAACAGCTTCTCCATTTCTAGGGGGGAGGGGAGAGTTTGACTCGAGCTCACCCAGGAAGTTAGGAGCAGGGCTTGGAAAGCCAGCGATAACCTTGGAAGCTTAGAGCACCAGGTGTGTGCCAGATGCTGTCTGGAGACAAGCCTGGGAAGAGTTCTCTGGCAGAGACAGCCAGGGAGGTGCACACTCGCTCTCTGCCCGCGGGTCTGCCTGCCTGCAGCCTTGGTGCGCCCTTTGTGTGACTCCCCGTGGATCTGAAGCCGCAGCCTGTGGGCACCAGGAGGGCTCTGAGGGCGGGCCAGGGCAGTCCTGGCCAGAGGGTATGGACCGGTCGCTACGCCACCCCTCCTCGGAGGCTTGTCCGGAGCAGGGATAGTCCTTTGTGCTGAGGGCTCCCGGCCTCCCTGCTGCTGCTGGTTTGAGCATCCTTCTGCACAGGCTAGATGGTGCCGTGCGTTTCCTCCAGACCTCCTCCTTGCCCTGTGAATTTGGTTCTGTGCCTGGCATTCTCCTCAGTGCAATGAAACACAAATGAATTTAGCTACCAGTCATTCCCTGGACCTCGGTTTCCTCTTCTGTAAAACAAGGAGGTTGGGCTGGGGGTGTCCCTGGCCCCCTCCTGCCTGGTGTCTGGAATCCAAGGATCTTTCCTTTCATCTTTATCTCGCCATCTCTCCCTTCATGCATGCCATGTTCCAGCCACTCCTGTCCTTCCCTGGCTCTGTGTCCTGGCTCTTTGGCTGCCTTCTGCCTTCAGAATGACCTCGCTCCCCCAGGTCTACCCCTTAGGAACCTGGGCCATCCTCTGACACCTCCTCCTTGCCCGCCAGAGGTACTTCCTAAAACTGGGAGTTGACCTTTCTTTGCTAGTCATTCCCCGAGTCCTAATTAGGGATCTCCTCTGGGGCAAGCACCCAGTACTGTGCATAAACATGTACAGCCTAATCTTGTTAAGGGCTTTGAAAGTGTTGCTGAAAGACAATGATGATCCCCTTGTCCTGTGCCCTGGACACACCCCATCTGGCACACAAGGTATAATTCTGAGCGAGCTAGCCCTTCCAGAAGGAAGTGACCAGAGATCCTGCCGGATCCCTCGGGGGAAGGGGAGGGAGAGGAGTGGGTGGTGGGCCTGGGGCCAGGGCGGAAAAGACAGCAGAGTAGTGTTTGAACAGCTGTCACGGGAAAGAGTACAGACCTCTCTTGGCCCCAGAGGCCAGAACTAAGAAGTGGGAGCAATCAGAGAGAGAGAGGAGATGAGCCGAGATTTGGATGCGAGCCTGAAAAGGGGGCTGCCTTCAGACATGGTGGCTCTTCTAGAGGACCACTTGTGGGTGTGTCATCCCTGACAGCTGAGAGATCCTGGCAAGGAGGGAAGGAACATTCTGAGGGTTTTGTGAGGAAGAATGGAATGGGTGGCCCTTCAGGGTGTGTGTTCTGCAGCCCCGGAGCGGTCCACAGACCCCAGGAGTTGGAGAACTGTTTGTCTCCAAAGGGAGGCCCACAAGGAACAACCCAACCCAGCCCCTTCTTAGCCACTCGGGTGAGAGATTGCATCCTCAGAATCGCTGCCCATGGTGCGATTGGGGGACTTTGGATTCCAGTTGGCCAGGCCAGCTCCTGGCCTCCCCATGGGCTTGGACAGGTGTGAGTTGACATTTTCTTTCAGGGCCCATATCATCATGGGGGATCATGGGGGGCCCAGTCAAAAGACTGAAGGCTTTTAAATGCTTCTGTTGAAGAGGAAACATTTATTAAACAAATAGGCTCCTGGCCTTCCGAAAGTGAATTGAGATTCAGTTATATATATATATTCAGTATGTATAAATATGCTCCTGAGTGTGTATGTGTGTATGTACATATATATATAAATTTTGCCCCTATAACACCGATACACATACATAAGAGTTTATAGAAGATTCTTAGATAGATTGGAGAGTGAACTCCCTAAGTAAGGAAGCGTCTTGGAAGAGATGAAGGGAACTTTAGTCAGGCCCAGAAGAAATGAGAACATCTCAGCTGGCAGAGCCGGCCAGGGCCCGTGTTGTGCAGGCATGAGGAGGCTGGCATCCCACAGAGCGGTGGGACTGGATTCAGGGATGTTTCTTCTGAAATCCAATATGAAAACATGTCCGAGTGCCCAGAGCAGTGAGTTTCCCCCTCTTGGTTTATAAAGAATTCTTTATCTGTCTCTCTGAAGTAAGGCGCTCTGGATCCCCCAATAAGCATCTCGTTGAGTAGATTCCCCTTTCACTTGTCAGGCCCCGTGGGTCCTCTGTAGGCCCGCGCCTGGTGAGGCTGAACTGCGATGGGGAAGGCTGCGTGGCCTGGCAGGGGGTCAGGCTCAGATAGAAACACCAATCTCTGCAGACCACATGTTGATTTAGAAAACCACATGTTTATAAATTTCTTTTTTTTTTTATTAATACATCAACACATTAAAATCAGAAAGGAAGTACATTTTTATTTGGTTTGGGCCCACACTTAGGAATGTTGTGGGCCTGGCCCCACATGACCCTTGTCTGTTTGACGCCTCTGGCCTAGTGGATGGAGGGCCGACCTTGGAGTTAGAAAGATCTGGATTCAAATCCTGCCTGGGGCTGGTGGCTTACCCCTCCCTACCCCCAAGATAGGCAGTGGAGGGATTTTCCATAGTGGATGTTTCACACTTAGTTTCCCCAATGGGATGTAAACCAGGGATTCAGTATTTGTCTTGGACCTCCCCCCCCACCCCCACCACTCCTCCCCCAAGGGCAAAGCCTGCTTTGGAAATGCTCAGCTCAGTGCTGGTGCAGAGTTGATGCTTAATAATATGGTGGCACAGTAGGTGCATAATAAATGTTTGTCTGTGTTAGGATGCATAAGGGGCCTCAGTGCCGAGGCTTTGACCCGGCCTTGGGACGCTTACTTCATCAGCACCCTCGGATTGGAGGGCAGAGAAAGGGGTCCTCTGCCCACACCTGCCAGCTGTCCACATCCTGCTTGGCTACGCTCCCTAGGACTTTTCCATTGGGCCCCTTCTCCCCATCCCCTTTCTGCTCCCTTTTTTGTGTCCTCTTCCCTGTTAGACTGTAATCTCTATAAGGGCAGGGACTGACTTCCTTTTCCATATTTGTCACCCACTGAGTTAGTGTGGTGCCTGACGCATAGTAGGGGCTTAATGTTTGTTGACTGGCTGACAGACACAGGAAAGGGAAAGATTAGCTTTAGACCCTGCCTGGAATTGTTTCCTTTCCCACGTGTCAGGCCAACAAGTGCCTTGAGGCTCCCCTGGCTCCTTTGTTCATGTTTCTCTGAGGCCCAGCCTCCTCTCATCAACATGGCGCTCTTTCCAGACTTGTCAGCAGTGGCCGGTCCAGGCCTGGTCTGTCCTCTGAGGTTGTCTGGGCTCCCCTGGGAGGGCAGGGCATCTGAGGTGAGTGAATTAGAATGTCCAAGATGTGCCAAGTACTGTGCTGAGCGCTGGGGGTCCCGAGGACCTCTGGCTCCTAAGGAACAGAGTCGTAGATGACTCCCCTCGCATCCAAGGTGGGGACTGCTGAGTGGAAAGGGGGGAGGTGGGCCACCACGCCGATGGAGTCTGGGCAGGGAGAGGCTGATGGGAAAACTCGGCATTGGGGGTCTTCCCGGGTGCCAGCGGGGCACATGGGCTGTCTGTCCGCTGGTTATTCCTCACTTGCCACCCTCTCCAGCTCTGCATGCAGAGGCAATCCTTGATGCTGTGACCCCCTCCCCCTTTCCTCTTTGTCTCTTGTCCCCCCCCCCTTTTGTGGAGACTGGGCTTTCCAGTGCCATCCAGGCTGGAGGCCGAGTGGTCATTCGGGGCCCAGTGCCGTTGCTGATTGGCACAGAAGGTTCAGCCCAATCACCCCCCACTTTTGAGCGCTCCCCAGATTGGTGCCAGACTTAATACGTTCACCTGGTGGGATGCCCCGGCCTCAGGGGTTCTGGGCTTGTGCCCCGGGGCTGCATGTCTCTGTGGCCTTCAGGGCCAGCCTCAGTGTGGAGTGTTTGGAGGCCAGGCCTGCCCATGACCCCATCTTTGTAAGAGATGGGCCTTGGTTTCAGGGAGAAGTTTGGAGTCATTCAAAGAACTGAGCAGTGTTCCAAGGCCATCCGGCCCACTGGCCGCCCAGCTCATTGTCCAGGACCCCTGTTCCCCACGGTCTAGAGGCTGAAGGGAAAACAGCAGGTTCAGAGCCAACTGGCCTCTTACCAGCTGGTAAGGGCAGCTGCCTGACCCCAGGCAAGTCTCTGAAGCTCTCTGAACTTCAGTTTTATCGCCTGTGAAATGGGGGTGATGATGTCTGTGCCGATGTTCAGGTGGCTCTTCAGGCCTCTGAATGCTGCCTTCTTGTCCTTGTGTGTGAAACTCCTCTAGAGCTTCCCTGTCCCTCAGAGACCAGTTTTCTCCGGTGTTTCTTCTTGTTTTTTCCTGTTTCAGAGTCCTCAGGGGCCGGATGGCTGTTCCTAAAACAGAGCTCTGACCCTCATTCCTTCCCATCACCCCTTTGGTCTCCTCTGGGCATTTAAAGCCCTTATTGTACATTTAACCCCCCCCCCCCAGGGAAGCTCCTCAGGTTCAAGGACTTGGGGGGGGTCCCAAAGTCATGGCTTTGACTCTTCCCCTCTGGGAGTCTGGGCCGTTCACTAACCCCTTGAGGCTCCCAGCCTCTCTTAAACCTCGGGTTGGGTTGTCTGGCAAATTGAGTTTTTAAGTGCATAAAGTGAAATGCAGAGATCATAAGAGAAGCCAGTATATCACAGTACAGTGATCAAACACTCAGAAGCCCTGCTCAGAGACTCTGAGAAGGCAATCTGCATGCGTGGAGGGAGTTTCCTCACACGAGAGTTCCATGTGTCGACATTACAGAACCCACCGAGCCCCTCCCCAGCACCTGGCACAGGCCATGGTGCCTGATAAACGCCTGTAGAATTGGGTGGGCTTTGGGGTGATCCTTGAGCCGACGGGAACCTGAGCTCTTGGGAACGAAATCAGCCTCTTGTGGTTTTCACCATGTTCCCTGCGCCTGCTCTTGTTGGAGCAGACCTTGTTCTCCCCATTTTATAGATGATGTCACTTGGCCGGGTGTGGGGCCAGCCCCCGACCCTGGCTTTGCAGACCTTGACCGTGGCCAGTCCTTTCTGCTCTCTCTGTAGGGGCTCAGCCGTGGCCAAAATCATTGGCAACAATGTCAAGAAGCTTCAGAAGTTTGCCCCAATGGTCAAGATGTGGGTCTTTGAGGAAACAGTGAATGGACGAAAACTGACAGACATCATCAATAATGATCATGAGAATGTAAAGTACCTCCCCGGACATAAGCTGCCTGAAAATGTGGTAAGTGAGGCATGGTGAGATGTGGCATGGCGTGGCGGCCCCATGGGAGGCGACGACATAGGGATCCACCTACCTCAGGTGATTACTCCTCCACTGAGGCCTCACCAGGGCAGAGGGGACCAAGGGCTCTGGAAGGCAGTGAGAAGCAAGCACTAGTATGTTGCAGACATGGGTCTGGGGGTGCCAGGGAGGCAGGAGATGGAGAGCAGCTTTGGGGATGCTGAGTGGGCCAGTTCATAGAGGATGTGGGAAAGGGTCCTGCAGCCAAATGGGGAAGGATTGGCTGGGGAAAGGGGAGACTTCCCCAAGGGTCACATGGCTAGGCTGTAAAAGAGACAGGATTTGAACCCAGGTCTTCCCAACTACGAGTCTGGCCATCCATTGGCTGTTTCCCAGTTTTGTGTTTTCAGTGGTCATACCTATGGATTCCTCTGCCTCTGTCTGCTTGTCCTTCCTCCCCTGGGAGCAGACTGCCCAGGCTGCCTCAGTCCTGTAGGGGAGACAATTAGGTGACTGGGATCCCTCCTTTGGAGGAGGTCATGATCATGGGGAGTGTTTATCCCTGGGTTTCTGGGCCTTGATGAAGCTGGACCCAAATGACTGAGCCTTCAGACTCTAGATCCTGGAAATTTCTTTTAAAAAGCTCTCCTGGCCCTTTAGTGTTTGTGTAATTAATTAATTAAGCCACCAGCTGTTGAGAAAGCAGAGCCTTGATGCCTGGGGCCCACCCTGGTAGCGGGAGGCGTCTTGTTCAGGCCAGGGCAAGGCCAAGCAGACGTTGCTTTTATTGGAAAGTGGCTTCATTAGTTGAGAGGTTGCCAAGCCCTGTGCCAAGATCCCGAGCCAGTGTCACCAATGTGCTTTGTGCCTGAGTGAACAGAGCACCAGGCTGGGGATTGGGAAGCCTTGGGCTCCAGCTCATGCCTCTTACTCTCACTGTGTCATTTCTTTAGGCCTCAGTTTCCTCATGTAGGAAATGGGTATAAGAGCCTTGGAGGGCTCTTGTGAGAGTCATTACCTTAAGGCAGGTAATAGAGAGGGGATAGAAACCCCTGGAAAGCCATTGGTGTAGGAAGGCTGGTGCCGAGGGGGTTTCATCACTCCACAATTTTCTGTACCCACAAAATCACCAGCCCAGCCTCTGCTCCCCCATTCCAAATCCACGTTAAAGTTCAGGGAGCCCCCTCCTTTGCAGCCAGGAGCCTCAGGAGCTGCCCAAGCAGAGACAGCTGGCCTGGCTCGCTCACAGTCACGTGGTCATTGTGTGACATGGATGGGCAAAGCCCTTCGATGACCTCACACTGCCCTATCCACATCAGCTGTCATTGTTAATTTACTGTGAGCGTGGACAAGTGGCCTGAGAAGGCACGGTGCTGTTCAATCCAGGCAGCAGCTTTTAAGCACCTACTATGTGCTAGGTGCTGAGGGTATTAGGAGAAACCAAAGGTGCCTGACTTCTTTTAGAACACAAGACATTCGTGTCCATAAGACTTTCCTGCTTATCTGGTAAAGCGAGCCCTGACCACCAGGGGATGAGGAAAGGCCGCCCAGTGGACAGGGCTCATAAGCTGAGCCTGGAAGGAGGCTGGGCACTCTTAGAGTTGGAGTGAAGGCGGGAGAGCGATTCTTAGGTGTGGGGCACAGCCTAGGCAAAGGTGTGGTGGTGGCATTTCTCGTAAGTCTACCACTCCAGCTCTCTTTCCACTGCATCTTGACCCTTCTCTTAGTTTTTGCTGGTTTTTTGTGTGGTGTTGGGCATGGAGTAGAAGCTTGGTAAATTCTTGGGGAACGAATGAGGTTGTGTCTGCAGCATTTAGCTGTGGGACTCCCTAAAGGCTCTTTTCCTTCACATGTGCAGATTGCTGTCCCAAGTCTCAGTGACGCTGTTGGAGACGCAGACCTCCTGGTCTTTGTGATTCCTCACCAGTTCATTCGCAGGATTTGCGATGAGATCACTGGGCGAGTTCCCAAGAAAGCTCTGGGGATTACCCTCATCAAGGTAGGTGGGGTGCTTTGATCCTTTGTGGGCCTGGGGACTCCCTGATGTGGTCCTTCCCTCCACCAGTGCAGATCGCAAGCCCACGTCCTGTGTGGTTGTTCCCTGCCCAGGTCTATCCATCCATCCTCCATAGAAGCCAGTCTTTTTTTAATCAGACCTGTAATATCCTTGGTTTAGAGAGAACTCGGGAGTAACTTCTTCCTACAGGGCAGATCAGTGCCTACTCTGTTGTCTGGCCCGCAGAGAGGTTAGTGACTTGCCTAGGGTCACACAGCCCCAAGCTGTCAGGGGCAGGACTTGAACCCAGATCTCGCTAGCTCTGAGGCCAGCTCTAGTCAGCATGCTTCTCTGAGAGCTGAGACAGCCGCCGAGGCATCGGTGGTGACAAGTGGTCAGATGCACATGTGGCTGGCCCGACGCGATTGACTGTTCATCCACCTTCGTGTCGTGTGCCTGGGTACGCGTCTTTTTCATACTGTTTTATTTTTCTAGTGGGGCAGTTAGACCAGTCTCTGTCCTCCAGGACCGAGGCTGAAGTCTGCTCTTTAACGTTTAAAGCCTTCCTCTTGCTGAACCCTTCCCTCCATCGCGGGCTTCCGTGGGCCTTCGGGTCCTCCACACACACTAGAATCCAGCCACCCTGGCCCACTGGCCGTTCCTTACACGTGACTCTCCCTCTGTCCCCCAGACCCGGAACGTGCTCCCTCCTCCTTTCTGCCCGGCACTGCCCTGGCTTCCTGCAAGCTGCAGCCCAGTTCCCGTCTTCTGCAGGGGGAGGTCTTTCCTGGGAACACTCCCCAGCTCGGAGGCCTTCCCCTTTGAGGTGACCCTGTCGCCTCCTCATTAGAACGCGAGCCCCTCCAGGGAGGGCGGGGATTGGCTTTGTATCCTCACTGCTCAGCTCAGTGCCTGGCTGTGATTCGGGAGTGCTTAATAAATGCTAATTGACTGGCTGACCAGTCCACACAGATGTCATAGAGATGAGTGAGTAAGCCTGGGTCAGTAGTGACTGGAGCCTGGCCGTTTGGCTTAAAGACATCCTCCGTGACTTTTTATTCTTTTAGTGTCTTCACATCTTAGCTGTGTCTTGGAAATCAGACCCCAAGTCCTTCCTCCGGTGTGGGTTTACTCTTGGGCATTTGGTCTGGCCCACCCAATTTCCCCATGTGCCATGCAGCCTCCTGACATGGGTACGTTAGGGACTGCTTTGGAGGCCCATCCTTGAGGAAATGCCAGCCAGTCTGTTCCATCTTGGGTCTGTTTGTTCTGTGGTTTCATCTAAAAATGCCCTGGGCTAGTCTGGCTTGGCTGAAGCCCACTCTGACCAGCCAGCCTGGCTTATAAAGCAGTCGCCCTGACCTTCTGGAAAGTTCTGCAAACCTTCTGGATCAGGTGACTCTTGGTCACCGGGTCGGTGCAGAAAAAGAATGTGGGCCGGCTGAGGTTCCTTATGAGCTCCTGGCCTCTGCAGCGTGGTGACCGCTTAGAAGCAGGGAAGGTCTAACGTCCTCACTTTGTCTGCTCTCGCGCCCGGTTTTGGGCCAGGAGCTTGTTTGAACGCCTGTGTAATCAGCCCCAACCCAACATGGTGCGTTGGCATTGAAAACCAACTTGGCTGTCACCCTAGGCAGCTGTCCCCTGTCTCCCAAGAGACGGTCCATTTTTTCTTCATTAATGTCATTGGGCGCTCAATCATGCCATGATTTTTTGAACGGAGTATGTATGATGTATAAGAATGAGGCTTCTGAGTAGCCCACAAGCTTTTGGCCTCTTTCATTTCTCTGCGAAACATCCATTCAGCAGCGCACAATCTAATAAGCATTAATTAGCAACACAGAGCATAGAGGGCCAACCATGGTCAGCAAGTACTTTTTACTTCCTGAATCAGGAAGACCCAAGTTCAAAATCAGCCTCAGACACGTACTAGCCGTGTGACTCTGGGAAAGTCATATCACCTTGTTTGCCTCAGTTTCCTCATCTGTAAAATGGGGATGACAGCAGTAACCTCCTGGGGTTGTTGTGAGGATCAGATGAGCTAATACTGTAAAGTGCTTCACACAGTGCCTGGCACATGGTAGGCAGTATGGAAACGCTTGTTTATTAATTGTGGTCCCTCCTATAAGTCAGTGGTTCTCAGGGATCCCCAGCATCCACAGAGTCAAAACTATTTTCTTAATAGTATGAAGCCATTTCAATGTCTAATCGTGGTAAATATTATAACTCACATAAAGAAAAACTCTTGAGGGAGGGGAGCGTGAGCAGCGCGGTCCTCCATTTTTAAGAACACGAAGGCGTCCTGAGACCAAAACATTTGCAATCCCCTGCTCTGAGTCTCCAAGCAGCAGAGGAGGTGCCCGTGTGCACTGGTGGACCCGAGTTTCCCTAGCCGAGTTCCCCACCGCGCCCCAGACAGTCCTCTGGTAGCCAAGCATCTCCTCAGCCCACCTGCCCACCTTTTGGGTGGACGTGGCCCCGGCGTGCCACCCCGGGTTGGCCAGACCTGCGGACTCTTTCCTCTGCTCCCTCATGAGTGAATCTGTGTGCCTTAGCTCCACTTACTCCAGGGTGGCCTGAGCTCCTGAACGTTCATTTGAGGGCACTCGGAGAAATCAGCACCCTGGCTGGCCCATCCGCCCACCCTGCCCCGGCTGCCGTTTCTCTGACGCCTCCTACTCTCGGTTGTCAGGCAGAGGTGCCGAGCGTCCAGGTGGGCAGCAGCTCACACGGTCAAGTGTGGTCGGTGCTGGTGGCCGGCCCAAGAACCCCGAGCCTTGGCACCTCTGCCTCCTTTCCCATCTCTCCGCTGGCCTCCTCTGGCAGTGGGAGGGCATCTGAGAATGTGGCCCCTCGAGGCCAGGCACAGTCTGTTTGCTCTCCTTGTGTCCCCAGATGCCTGGTACATAGAACACTTAACATGCTTCTCCATTGGGTGCCAAGGGCCGTTTTGGGGGTGATAAGTCATCCCTGGTCGCCGTCCTCCTGGGAACAAGCCTGCCTGAGCAGAGCGGCTCCTGAGACATGCCCAAACTTGACCCTGAATCCTTTCCAGCTCAGTCAGACCTGCCCGTTAGCTCACGCTCCCCCAGTGGGGAAGAAGCCAGGGTCTCCTCGCCGTGAAGAAGCAGCTTTGGGGACGAGCTTCTGTGCAGGGGAGGGAGGGATGCTGAGATAGTGGATGGGAGAGGCCTTAAAGGTGATCTGGTGGCTGCTAGGGACGTCGTTGGAATGTTGGGGCGGAAGGTTGGGGAAAGTTAGAGGCCTCTGTCTGAAAACTCTTTATTTTCTTCCAAAAGGTGCTGCTATAAATATTAGGGTGTGTATGGGGCTTTCTTTATGTCTTTGACCTCCCTAGGTTACGTGCCTGGTGTTGGGATCTCCAAGTCCAAGGGTTTGTACCTTCCCTTTCTTGGCATAATCCTGCTTTCCTGAATGGTTGGACCAAATTTGCAATTCCTCCAACAATGTATGAGTGTGACAATCAAATTGTGGATCCTGGAATCGTTGAACTTGAGCTGGAAGGGACTTAGTCCAACGCTTTCAGTTTACAAATGAGAAAATTGAGTCAGTGAAAAGACAGCCATGCACAAATTAGTCAGGCATTTATTAAGCACCTAATATGTACTGGCACTCTGCTAGGGATTGGGCTTACAACCAAAAGGATTAAAACCACCCCTCCTCTCAAAAAGCTTAACTAAATACAAACGTGTGTGTGCGGGCATGTGCGTGCATGTGAGTGTGTGCGCGTGTGTGTGTGCGCATGTGTTCTGCGCTAACGAGTGGACGGAGGTCGTCTTTGTTCCCGTGATTCTCGGCTGCCCTCTTGATGTCGCCGCGGTCAGCATTTTCTTTGTTGCTCGCTTCACACAGTCTCCCTTTACCTCTCCGCCATCCGGCCTCGGAGAACACTCTATTCAGCCCGTCCCGAGCGCTGGACATTAGGTTGTTTCCCATGGTAGGAGCGGAGCCGCCATAAACATTTTTGTGCAGAGTAGAGCCTGAGCGTTGGTGGATCTTGGGAAGAAAATGAGTCATCGGCTTTTGACAAAAATGAGTAAATATTCCCGGGGAGAAAACCAGAAAACCTGCGGGCGGGCGGGCATCATCAAGGCTGGCGTCACGCTGGCATCCGCAGTCGCCGTCATGCCCGTGTTTCCTTTTCGCCCTTTGTATGAACTCGGAGGAGAGGCCGAGCTGACCGGCGAGCGGGCTGTCGAGCGGCCTCCTGGCATTGACGGATTTGTCCGTTTCCTCCTTGACCTGGTTGCGTCCTGTTTCTAGGGAATTGACGAGGGTCCCGAAGGGCTCAGACTGATTTCCGACATCATCCGGGAGAAGATGGGCATCGATATCAGCGTGCTGATGGGCGCCAACATCGCGAATGAGGTGGCGGCTGAGAAGTTTTGTGAGACCACGATTGGTAAGGGCACACGCGGAGGCCAGAGCAGGCAGCCATCCTTAGCTCGGAATTCCTTGATACTGGGGAAAGTCTTGGGTTCAGATCTTGCCACGTACTAGTTCAGTGATCTTGGGCAATTCAGTTCAACCAGCACTTACTAAGCAACCGCTTATACCGCGCACTATGCTAGTTTGGGTGGATGGGGCAGAAATAGATCCAAAGACAAAACAGAACCGGCCCTGCCCTTAAGGAGCTTAGATGCAGAATACACACAGAGTGATTTCTGGGAGGTCTGGTAAGAGGCGTGGTTTGTTAACAGGGCCTCCAGAGGACCCCGTAGAGCCATGCTGCCCACAGCTCAGATTCACAGGAAGCAGCCCTGGGGTACAGTGTAGTACAGTATACAGTACTGGGGTCAGAGGCCTTGGGTTCAAATCCTACCTTTCTGATCATGGGCAAGTCTGCCAGCTCCTCTGGGCCTCTGAAAGGGGGAGGATGGACTTGGTGACTTCTTAGTGATCTCCCTGGAGGTATGTAAGGTGGTGGGGCTCAGGAGGGACGTTATTATTGAACCGTGGGGGCGGCTCTGTCCCAGGGCTCTCCCTGATGTGTGGTAAATGACCCGAGCCTCAGATCCTCATCTGTAAAAGGGGGCATTGTGCGTGTAGCGAGCCTCACAAGGTGGGCTTTGCAGTGAGGATGCCTTTCCTTCAAACTTCAGCAGGCTCTGGCTTCCTCTAATTGGCACAGCGCAGCTCTGCATCTCGGCCATCTACCGGGAGCTTTGATGTTCCATTCCCTGGGGCCGGGAAGTTCTCCCTGGGTTCTGGCGCTGAAGGAAAGTCTCTGGGCTCTTGGGGGGATCGAGAGAGTCGCTGTTGGCACAGGCGCCTTCGCCGGCGTCATTGTCATTTATTCTGTTGTGATTTGGGGGCCTTTGCCTGCGAGGCTCATCTGTGCTGCAATTATGGAATTAGGCCGGCACACCTGTTAAAAAGCAGGGGGGGGAACCCCACGAGTTAATCTGCACGGAATGTGATCAGGCCTTGGGAGCCCCCTTGGCCAGAAGTCGAGTCAGGAAGACAGCCTTGGGTGCTAGCTTTGTGACCCCAGACATGTCACTCTCCTGCCTGGGCCTCAGTTTCCTCATCTGTAAAATGAAGGGGTTGGACCCTAAGGTCCCTTCTAGCTCTAAATCTGTGACCTGTGATCCTGCCTGGACCTCCCTGGATTGTGAAACTCTTTTCAAAGGGCCTGAAAGTCTCATTCTTTCTGCCCAGGCACCATGTCCTAAGAGCAGGAGTCTTTGTAGAGGAAGGGCCGTTGGTTTAGCCTTCTGTCGAGGCTACTAGGAGGAGGTGGTCTCAGGCCTGGCTGTCTGGAGGGGCCTGCTGGGCCGGGAGCCTGTGGCCTTGAGTGCTGGAGGAGAATAAAGCCTGGTCATCAGCCTGGTCCTGACCAGCCTCGGGGGTGGGAGCCTGAGATTGTGACAGCGGGGGCTGTTTGCCTGGGGAGTCACACCAGAGGGGAAGCTTAGAACAGAGAGGTTACTGTTTTCAATCAGCATGAGTTGTAACTGATTTTATTTTGATGGCCCGAGTATATTGGACCCGGGATTTCATTGGCACAGGGAGCTCCCCGTGTAGCCTTTCTTCATCAAGGCAGCCCCTTCCTTGCTCTGCATTTTAGACCCTTATGGGGTAAATGATTTGACCAGGGTCACACAGCCAGTATGTGTCAGAGGGAGGTTTGGAACTCAGATCTTCCCACCTCCAGGTCTGGCCCTTGCCCAGTGTGGGGCAGAGATGGGTGGATGGAGGGGGCTCCCAAATGCAAGACCAGAGCTCATTTGCACCATCCCAACCTACCAACGGTCACAAAAGCTTTTAAGAAATACCGACCTCATAGTAACACTAACCCTGAAGGTAGCCCACACCTGAGCTCCCCCTCCCCCGCCTCCCAGCGTGCCTCCCTTTATCCAAACCCAATGCATCGCCTAGCCGATGGGCCTGGGCTAGCCCGTGAGCCCGGGCTAGCCGATGGGCCCGGGTCCAACTCTTGGAGCAGTCAAGGATGAAGACAACCAGTGGCCCCGCCAGACTGTGCAGTCTTCGCTGGCCTAGAAAACTGGGGTAACCTGTCCAGCAGGGTGATTATTCCTGGCCTGGGGCGCCTAGCTTTGATCTCTATCTGCTCTGTGCCGATGCTTTTCCTCCTCCTTCCCCCAGCCCCCTTCAGTCCTTACTCCACCTGCTGTCCGCAGGTGCCCAGGCTGGCCTGCCTTAGAGGAGGCTGTGACGCTTGCTGCCTTCCCTGGGTCATTCCTCTGCTGCCTGACCTTGGGATTCTGGGTCTGGGCCCTCCCCCTCCCTCCCCCACCCTACCATTAGTTTTGCGTAATAAAGTTGCCTTCCTGGTTCTTTGAGGCGGGGTCTTGACCCTAGAATGCTGTCACAGACACTTGTTGGAGGGGGTGTCCAGAGACCCCTTCCTATACCACAGATCAACTGCCAACTAGCAAGGCACAAACTGGCACTGGAACTCCAGTTGTTGTATGGGTAGGGATGTAAGGGGAGTCTGGGGAAAGGGGGTGACTACTGGGGAGGAGCTGAGCGGAAGGCCAGAGACAGCCCCAAGTGGAAGGGAAGAGGAGAACGGGGAGGGAGACCACCGGGAGACGGCCAAGGCAGGTGCTTTCTTACTGCTCTCCCTCTCCTTTCATTCGATAAGCATTTATTGAGCACCTACTATATGCCAGGCAGTGTACCAGGCACTGAAATACAAAGCCCCAAAGGAAGCAGTCCCTCCCCTCATGGAGCTTATGTTCTGTGGAGGGAAACACGGACGCAGATCAGTGAAAATAACAAATATGACAACGTCTGGTTACTGCAAGATAATTTTGAAGGGAAACGCTAGTAACTAGGAAGCCAAGTGGTTCAGTGGATAGAGCATGGAGCCTGGAGTCAGGGAGACTCAGCTTCCTGAGTTCAAATCTGGCCTCAGACACTTCCTGGACAAGTCACTGAACCCTGTTTGCCTCAGTTTCCTCATCTGTAAAATAAACTAAAGAAGGATGTGGCAAACCACTCCAGTTTCTATGCCAGGAAAACCCCAAATGGGGTCACAGAGAGTGAGCATCTGGTATCTAAGGGAGACGCTGATAAACCTCATTGAGGAGGTGTTGGAGCCCCACCTTTACAGAAGCTCGGAGTTCTCTGAGGCAGATGCAAGGGGGAGGACACTTCAGGCCCACGACCCCTGGAACTAAGGCCTGCAAGGGCCGGGGGGAGGGGAGGGTTTTAGGCCATTTGGTCCAGAAGGGGAGCTGTGTGAACAAGTCTGGAAGTGAGGCCAGGGGCAGGTTGGGGCAGGTTCTCGATGCCAAAGAGGAGTTTGTATCTTCTCCTGCAGATGAGGGGGCCGGGAAGCTTCATGAGCAGCGCAGCGCCGCGCCATGGCCGCAGCCCCCTCGCTCGTCCTTGTGGACGATTCCTCGGGTTTGGAGCACAGAGATTCTGGCAGGAGTTGGGGTGGTCAGTGAGAGCGAGTAAACGTGAGAGAAGAGCCCTGCTGAGGAAAGGTTGTTTCCCAGGGGATGGTTTGGTTTTCTTGTTTAATTCTGAGTCACAAAGCCCCTTCTTCAGAACGCCCCCAGGCAGTAGAACATGGGGAGAATCCTCTTCTGCCTCTGAGGAAATCAAGGCCCAGAAGTCCGCTGGCTTGGCTGAGGTGAAACCTGTTAGTCTGTGGGGCCGGACTTTGGCGGGGGGCTCTCCCAGCCCGGGGTGGGAGCCAGGACATCTGCTCACAGCTTCTCTGGAGTAAAGATAAAGAAAAGGAATATGGAGAAAGGCAGAGAGCTCAAACCCATAGTGAGAGAGAGGGCACCAGTGACTGAAGGGATCAGGAAAAGCCTGATGTGCGAGGAAGAAAGGGGCCATGAGGGTAATGGGGATGGTGAGTGGCTCGGGCATCCCCCCCCTTCCCTGGAATGCATCCCAGCCTCAGACACTTCCTAGCTGTGGGACAGTGGGCAAAACTCTGAACTACTGCCTGCCTCAGTTTCCCCATCTGTAAAATGGGAAACACCTACCTCCCAGGGTTGTTGTGAGGATCCCATGAGATAATATGTGTAAAGTGCTTTATATATGTATGAGCTCTCATTATAAAATCCCTTCAAATCTCAGCTCAAAGCTAAACAGCTTAGCTGTTTGATTTCACTGTTTGATTTTTCTCCCTTCACTCCCCCTAACCCGAGGTGCAAATGCCATCTCTCTAGAAATAACGAGTATTACTTTTCTTTGTAGATGTTTTTATACCCAATAGAATGTAAGCTATCTCCAGGGCGGGGGGTGGGGGGGGGTTGTATTGCTGTCTCCTGTGCCTGACACAGAGAAGGTGCTTAATTAATGTAAACATTGATATCACGGCGAGCTTGGTCCATGCTTGAAGCCCCCCCCTCCCCCCTCCGTTGGTAGGACCCACCTAGTCCCCTGACCTCTCTTTGGAGAACCCTCAGCCACCTCAGTGAGACGATCATGCCTCAGAGGAGGAGGGCTCCCATGGACAACTTAGTGCCCACCTCCTAAGTGATGAGGATGAGGATGATAGCTTGTATTTGTGTGGCAGTTTAAGGTCTCCCAACTGCTTGAGAAAGAGCATCTCATTTCACTGTCCCAGTAGCCCTGGGAGGTAAATAGGGCAGGTATAATATTCCATTTCACAGACAAGAACATTGAGACTGAGCAGTTAAGCTGCGTCCATGATTAAGCAGCTGGAATGAATGAATGAAGGAGCATTCCTGTGCGATGTGCCAAGCCCTGGGGATCTCACATTCTTGATGGGGGCGACCACCCCTGAGCCAGGGAGGCATTTGGGCTTGGAAAGTCATGTCACCCCCTTTGGAGTATAAGACTGTGCTGATTTGATTATAGCTTGGGGGCTGAAAAGAGGAGAGACACTTTGCCTCTCTCGGGCATGTTCTCTGTCCTTCCCCTCCTCCCTCCTCAGAACCCAGCAGTGCAGTGCCACCTCTCCGGGAGGCCTTCCCTCATTCCTTCCCCTTGTCCCGTGTTCCATCTTGCAGGGGTTTTCTCTTTTTTTATTCCAAACCCCCCCGCCCCCCCCCACACTATGCCTTGGGGCTGCCCCAGCCTTCCCTTCTTTTTCTTCCCTTCTCTCCTCCTGTTTCTAACTCAGTAACATTGTTTAACTCATTAAGACGCCCCAGTGACCCTCTACTAGGCATTATTTGTCATTGGCTTTGGAAGCAGAGACTTGCCATCTGTGAGGACTATACAGACTGTTTAAACTGTTCAGTAGGAAACATTCAGCAACAGGATGGTGGGGACCCCCCCCCCCCAACATTTTAAATCTAGAACTTGCACACGAATGTCAATATGCTTTAAAGATTTCTAAAAAATCTCAGTTACTTGTTACAAGAGTTTTGTGTTTTTTTTAACCAAAATAAACAAACAAAAAAGAGAATGAGAAGTCTTGGTTGTTAATGTCTTTTTTCCCTCTGCCCCTCAATAACAGGCAGCAAGATCCTGGAGAACGGGCTTCTCTTCAAGGAACTCCTCCAGACCCCAAATTTCCGAATCACCGTTGTGGACGACGCCGACACGGTAGAGCTGTGCGGGGCACTCAAGGTAAAGCTAATTCCAAGGTGCAGGGCGGCATGAAGACGTTGCAGATACAGCCCAACAATCATTTTGCAGGTTGAACTGGGGTTCTTAAAAATAAGTGGGTGATACTCCAGGCCCTCATGGTGTAACAGGACAGATAATGAAACCTGCCTTTTACCTGTTGGTAATGGTTTTCCTTTTTTTCTTTTTTTTTTTTTACATCATTATCACTTCCCCAAATAGAATTCTCTCTTCTAACAAAGTAGAATTAAGTAAAATGAATATATTGGTTATATGGGACAGTGATCAGTGTATGTCTCATTCTGTACCCACTTTACCATTCTTCCCAAAAGTCCTACCCTTGATCTTCTAAGAAATGAGAACTCTCCTTCCTGCCTGGTTTGTTTGGCTTTTTTTTTTTTTTTTTTTTTTTGTTGGTGGAGTGGGGAGGGAGAATGGGGGCTCAGGGCAGGAGGAATAGAAGAACCAGTTTCTTGCCTGAACTGGTATAGGTGCTCGAACCCCTCCCCTGTGCAAATTGAAAAGCGTTGAATTGAAGCTAAGGCAAGTCTTGGGCCCCGACCAGCTTCTCCCTCTCTCTCTCTGCTTATGTAGGGGGATGCTTGCCCTGCCACGTTGGCAGTGCCTACATTTAAACACTAGCTCAGGCGACTGGACTTTTGTTGGGCCCTTTTTTAAATGTCTGTTTAATGGTCCTTCATTAAGGTAATGACCGCTTGACAGCAGGGGGCACCATTGACATTGGAAAGTGCCTAATTGCTTGGTGGTTGCCCTGGAAACTCCAAGGCTGGTTTTTAAGTGCAGCTGGTGAGTGGTGTGTGTAGCTGGAGCCTGGTGAAATCCTGGCTGGGACCAAGGGGGCTCCTGGCGAGCTCCAGCTGTCAGCTATCACATGGACGGCCCATGTTCGGACTTGAAATAGACAAGAAATGTTCGCTGGCAAAGAGCCTGGAGGTGGGTGTATGCTGGCTACCATTATGCAGAGCGAGTCTTTGGAAGGAAGAAAGTCGGTGAGAAGCCTTTATCGGCCTCCCCAGAATGGGCCTGGGAAACTCACTCAGTAACAGAGGTTCCTGCAGGCTTGTGTTCTGGGTAACGGAGAAACCACAGCGAGAGGGACCTTTGGAACGTCAAGGTCAGAGCTCAGAGTCGAGAGACTTTTAGAACAAAACATGTTAGAGCCAGACCAAGCCTACAGGGCCGTGGACGTTAGTGCCAGACTGGACCTTTAGAGCCAAGGTCAGAGCTGTGAGGGACCTTCAGAGTAAATAGTTTGAACTCTTCAGCTGTGGAAACTAATGACTCCTTCAGGGCCCTCCAGAGCTGGGTCCAGGCTTTCATTCCGTGCCATCTTCTTTCTGCATTCTGCCCACCCTGTTCCTCCAGCTGTTCCTCACATGTGTTTTATGAAAGAGGGAAGCCCTCGTTGGCCCCCTTGGGTGTTACTGAACTGAGAACATCCTCCCCTCAGCCCCAGTGTTGTAGGGAGGATGCTACCATGTTGGGTTGGCTGGTAAGGCCTCGGGAGCATACAGTGCCTTTAGCTCTGTGTGTGTCCTTATGTTCCTGTGGCATGGCAGGCAGAGGGTTAGTCCAGAAGTCCGGCGTCTCTCTTTTTGTCCCCTTTGGGTTTGGAAGAGAGACTTCGCCATTCCACCTTCGAATGAGGCTGGTTAGTCTTGTGCTTGCAGCAAACAGGGAGGCCCCGAATACAGCTGCCTGCTGGAAGAGTGATAATTTTAGCTCAGAAAAGTCCACAGATTTAGCCGCCACCTGTATCATGGTAACTCTCACGGCTGGCTGGACACCAGGGACACCTCGGCCTGTGGGTTTGTTTGTCTTTTGCCAGATGCCTCTGATAGAAGGAATAGGCATTTTAGGGACTGATCACAGGCAATGGTATTCTATCTGTAAGGGAGGTGTACCCTCTAAAGTGGGGGTGGGTGAGGGGAGGGGACACAGGCAGCAGAAAACCCGGGTGCAAATCCTGGCCCTGACACTTAATACTGTGTGACCCTGGGCAAGTCACTTGACCTCAGCTTCCTTGGCTGTACAGGGCGGGGGGACTAGTGGGTGGTTTCCGAGGCCCCTGAACCACGCCATCACCCATTCAGCCATCCGAGGCGTTCTGACCGTCTGACTGTCTGACCGTTTATCGGTGCTTGTTTAGAAACTCTCACGGCTCTTTCCTGAGTGTCCCCCGGGTAACCAGGAAGTCAAAGTTGAGCAGAGCGCACGGGTGCGTGCGGCCCCAAGGGCCCCCTGGGCCCGCGAACAGTTGTGGGGGGGGTGGGCCGCGCCCGCCTCTCCTGCAGCTTGTTGTGATCACCCCCAGAACCACGTTGCTCCGTACCCAGTCACACGAGCCTTGCCATGCTTCTCTGAATTCCTCCTGATCCCTCAAGAAATGCCAAGTGCCAGCACTGGAAGAGCAGGGGCAGAAAATGAAACGTCCTCTGCCCTCAGCAAGCTCCCGTTCACATCTTTTCTTATAGCAAGCAAGGAAGGGAAGGAATAAGCATTTTTATAGCACCTACTATGTGCTGGGACTAGGCACTGTGCTGAGCGCTTTTAACAGATACTATTTCATTTGATGCTTACAACAATCCTAGAAGGTACGTGCTATTATTATTACCATTTTACAATTAAGGAAACTGAGGGCAGAGGTTAAGTCATTTGCCCAAGATCACACAGTTAGCAAGTGTCTGAGGCTGGATTTGAACGCAGGTCCTCCTGATTCCAGGCCCAGTGCTCTATCTACTGTGCCACCCGCTGCCTCTGGAATTATTTCCTTACATTCACAGAAGAGTTTTCTGCCATTTACCAGTAGATGGGCACCCACTTTGTTTCTTGTTTTTGGCTATCACAGAACAGTTATGAGGGCCCTTTGTGCCTGAGACCTCTTTCTGGCGGCACCGTCTATTGGACGCTCCAGTCTAGATTTAGAGCCGGGAGGGGCCTTAGGCACAGAGGATTTAGCCCCCTTTGCTCTAAGGTGAAGCATAAACCCTGCTTAGCGTTGAAAGCTCTTCCCAGCTGAGGCCCTTCCAGCCTCAGTCCACCCTCATCCCCTTCCTGACTCTGCAGTCCGGCCGAACACGCCTTCTCTCCCTTTCCTGACACAGGACACCCCGCGGCCTTGTCTGTGCACAGCTGCCCTTGGCCCGGGCCTCGCTGCCCCTCTCTTGTAGACACAGCTCCCCACACCACCCTGGGCAGGAAGCCCTCCTGGATCTCCCCCAGACTGCCTCCTGGGCATTCTGTTCATGCTGAGTCTTTACATTCATTGTCTGTGCATGGACGGTGTGGCTTTGGTGTGATGGGTTTCATGTGCTACCTAGTACGTTACAGGCAGTGCCTTATGTCGGACAGGCATGTATGCATGTTTGTGTGCACGTGTTTATCATGCATGTGCTTGGAGTGTGCGCACACACGTACATACTATTTGTGGGCATGTACATACGTGTGTGCACATACACACGTGTGCACACATGGCCCCCCAAAAGAAGGGGGGGCTCCTCGAGGTCAGACCCCTTTCATTCTTCATCCAACGTGCCTCACACTGAATCATGCTTGTTCGTCCATTGATGGTCATGGGGGTGCTAAGTGCCCGGGTCACACTGGGAGCCAGCCCCGTCACTGCCTCTCCAGACAAGTTCCTTCCGCTTCTCTCCACACCCACCCTCGGACAAGTGCAGAAAGGCCGTGGAGTCCTCACTTGGGAGAGAGCTCTGTGTGGGGGGAGGGATGATCCTTTTTTTTCCACATCAGTAAGAATCCCAAAGAGCCTGTAACTCCACAGTGACCCCCCCCAGTGGGTGTGGAAGGCATGACCGACCCACGGGCAGGATTCATGGGCCCCTTGGAAATTCCTGGTCTTGGGGGAAGGGCCGAGTGGCAGGGGTGGCCTCCTGTCCCCAGCTTCGTCGCTATGGGACAGAGCTTGGAAGCTAGGTTAGTGCCGAGCTCTCAGGAGCTGACGCCCACTTCCAAGCCGTGTTTTTAAATGTATAAAAATACAGGGGATTACAAAGGAAATCTCTTGAAATGAAGTTATAAAACTGCTCATAAAAACTGCCCCGACTAAGGTGGGCCAAGCCCAGGGGCGGGGGTAAGGGGCCGCTCTTGCCCCAGTCCGGGCGGGTCCCAGCCCTTCTCAGCCTCCATGTCCACACCATCACGTGCTGCCACCCCAGCATCCTGGGGTCTCCCTTTTGCCTGGCTGCCTCCCTGAGGGGTGTGCTGTCCACCACCTGACCTGTGCTCCCACCATTGAGGATTTGTAAAGAACAAACGAGTCCCAGGCTTGAAGGTGCCATCCCCAGCACTTAGCCCAGTGCTGGTACCGAGTGAGCGTTAATGACTCATTCATGCGTGTTGACTGGCTAACAGCCTCCTGCAGGAGATGGTGCTTGAATAGTCTTGGTTTTTAATATTTCATTCTTTCAAATAAAAATCTATTTTTCTCCCTCCCACCTCTCCTCTCCTCCACATCGTAACCGAGGTTGAGTCGGTTAAGTAAGGATTACACAAATTTGAGAGTCTGAGGCTGGATTTGAGCTCCGGTCTTGCCAAGATTAGTTTCAGTACTAGGCCCACTGCACCCCGCCCAAGCTCCCACGTCAGGGAGGCTAGAGATAAAACGTCTTGTGTGAGGAACAGAGGGGAGGCCAGTTTGGCTGGAAAGGTGAGACAGGACCGGGTGGCAGTGGGCCTGAATCTCTGCGGGGTTCAGCAGCACATCCTGCCGCTGCCTGTGGGAGGGAGCGCAAGGATGCGGTGAGCGCCGCAAGACTTTCAGTGATGGGTCTTTGTGATCGTTCATGCCCTCTCTAACTCTGCGGCTTCTCCTTCCTCCCCAGAACATCGTGGCGGTGGGAGCCGGCTTCTGCGATGGGCTCTGTTGCGGGGACAATACCAAGGCCGCCGTCATCCGCCTGGGGCTCATGGAGATGATCGCCTTCGCCAGGATCTTCTGCAAGGGGCAGGTGTCCACCGCCACCTTCCTGGAGAGTTGCGGGGTGGCCGACCTGATCACCACGTGCTATGCGGGCCGGAACCGGAGAGTGGCCGAAGCGTTTGTCAAGACGGGAAAGGTAGTCGGCCTGCCCCTCCCTCGGCCAGTTTCCAGGACTTCCAGGGGAGCCCGTGCCCTGGGGGATGGGGCAGGGTTGGCCTCGGATCCCTGAGCCAGCCTGGGCTGGGGACGGCGCGCTGCTTTATCTTCAGCGATGTGCTGGTGGAGCCCTGGCCGGGGGCATCTCTGTGACGCTCGTCGTCATGACGGTTTGGGTTTTTGGTTTTTAAGGCCATCGAGGAGTTGGAGAGAGAGATGCTCAATGGCCAGAAGCTCCAGGGCCCTCCGACCGCCGCAGAGGTGTATCGCATCATCAAGCAGAAGGGGATCCTGGAGAAGTAAGTGGCTGCTTCTTAGGGGGTGCAGAGCGACGGGCGCATGCCCAGCTCCGCGGGGAGCTGAGGTGGCGGTCCTTAGCCTCATCTGCCGCTTCGTCCCGTGGTGCCTTGATGTCTGACCAGGGCTGCGGTTCCATTGGCTGCATTCCTTCTCCCACTCTGGGTCACCAGTGCGAGGACGTTGCTCAGTACTTTGTATGTCAGTCATTGAGCTTCTGTTCCACACCCGCTGTTTGTCGGGTGCTGTGATAGGTGCTGGGGATAAGATCCAGAGACCAGAAAGAAACAGTCCCTATATTCAAGGAATTTACGCTCTACTAAATTACTCCAGAGCACATGCTTTTTACCTAAATATAGCTCTTGACGTTGAGAACAAATGTTCATGCCCTCACTAGTTTGGGAGCAGATTGTGGGGATCTTTGCCCAAATGCCAGGCTGAGGACCCTGGATTTTATCTAAAAATCAGCACGGAAACATGCACGTGTTTGAGCCTGGCTGATATGCGTCAGACACGTTCCTTAAGAGGCTAGTTTGGGGGGCAGCTGGGTAACGCAGTGGATAGAGCACTGGCCCTGGATTCAGGAGGACCTGAGTTCAAATCCAGCCTCAGACACATAACATTTACTAGCAGTGTGACCCTGGGCAAGTCACTTAACCCCATTGCCTAGCCAAAAACCAAAAAAAAAAAAAAGCCAATTTGGGCAGCGGTGTGGAGGGCAGTTAGCGGAAGGGTGAAGGTGGAACCCAGGAGGCTCAGGTGAAGCCTCTACCACTGATGCGGGGCGGGCCGAGGGGTGGAGAGGAAGGGGCTGGCCTTCCCCACCCCCCACCACCCCCAGTCATGGCGCTCCTCCTCTCCTGCAGGCCTTCGGGGACCTTACTGCTTCATTTGTGATCTATGGCTATGAGGAAGCTCCCCTGCCCAGTACAGACCAGCCCCTGCTCTCACCTCCCAGGCAGGGATGTCCTGGAGAGCAGAGGCTGGGGCTGGTGCCGCCTCATGTCCTTCTCCTCTCTCCCTTATTCGCTTGAGAAGTAGCCCAAGAGGAGTGAGTGCTTTGTCCTCTTACCCAGTGACTCGTCTTTTAAGAGATTAAAATAGACGTCATCGATCCTTTTAAAAACTGCCTCACGTTTCAGGCGGTCTCCTTCCCCTCTGCCTCTCCAGGGGGCCATTGAGCCATAATACCAAAAAAAAGTCTGTTTCATGAGTCCGCCCCCATCCCCCTGAACACGGCAGAGACTCAGGGGGAGGCGTCTTCTCACCTCTCTTCGAGGCCACGTTTGGTCATCGTGAGCTCTCAGCACCTACGTCACCTTTTCATAGAAGCACGTTGTTCTCAGTGAGCGTTTATTAAGTGATAGGGAGTGATCACTGATGCCAGTGAGAGGGAGAAAGGCAGAACAGAGCCCCTGTCCCCAAGGAGCTTCCAGCCCAGCCAGGGAGACAGCGGGGAGAGAGGAACTCTCTCTCCCTCTCTCTCTCTCTCTCTCTCTCTCTCTCTCTCTCTCTCTCTCTCTCGTGTGTGTGTATCTTCAGTCTCTGTTGTTTCCATCGGCACCGTTGTCAGTGCTCTTCCTGATTCTTCCGTCTTCGCTTTGCATCTGTCCGTGCAGGTCTCCCTTTGCTTCTCTGCATCCATTTCACTCATCGTTTCTCAGAGCACAGTCATGCTCCGTGACATTCATCGGCAGGCTGTTTAGACATTCTTTGAGCCGTGGGCGTCACTGCCTTATCTTCTAACCAGTAATTTCATGAGTCCAGGGGGGCTCTGCCGCACCATGGCGCTCTCTTTAAGAAGCAAGGCTCCTGACGTCTTTCAGTAACATGGGGCTAGGATGGCAAAGTGAATTTGCAGATTCCCTTCTTGTCCCTGTTATCCACAACAACCCAGCGTGTCAAAGAGGTGACTCAAACCCTCTTCTTATCGAGATCGAGAGGAGGAGGAAGGCCAGGAAGGGTCCTTTTTGTATTGGAGACCAAGGACACCTAGGGGCCCCTTCTCAGAGCAGTCTGTAAATGTATTAAATAAAATACATAAGATTCCAAAGGAAAACAACTAAATTGAATTACAGTTATCAAAATTTTAAGAAACCAAGCCACACATCCAGGCTAAGAGTTTTATGTCATTTTTCGTAACAACAGTGAACTTAGCTGAAGTCGAGGGGCTGGGGAAATCCCCAGGTTGCATGACGTCAGGGTCATCTGTCACACAGCGGTCCCCTTCCCTCCCGCCTCCCCCAGCCGCTGGCGCGCTCCCACCCAGAATGACCTGGGATCATATTCCGGCTCTCCGCTAAGAGCTCCATCCTCCCTTCTAGTCTCAGTCTCACCTTTGTGAGGTGCTACACCTTAGCATTCTGCCTAGCTCATAGCAGGCACTGAATAGATGCTTGTTGCTTGATTGATCGGTGACCCGTTTTCAGTATAACCTATGACTTCCATCTTGAGATTGTGTAGGAAGAGAGCACCCCTGCCTCGCTGGCTCTGGTCAGTTGGTGTGGCCGGGTCGTCGCCAGGCTAGCCTCTCACCTGCTTCCCAGAGAAGCCTGTTAGAGTCTGCAGACGGCCGGGTCTGTCTCCTGACGGCGCTCTGTCCCTGACCTTTCCTGGGGTCCAAAACAGCATCCCTTTTGGCTGGAGTGGCTCAGGCCTTTCCTGGCCGTGGGCTTTGCTGCAGGTGTCCCATTCATTCCTCTCTCTCCAGCACTTGCCTCGTGTGACTTTATTCACTGGTGCGGAGTTGGGGCAAAATAAAACTTAATCCTTTGCTTTGGTGCAGGGGCGGGGAACCTGCGGCCTTGAGGCCACATGTGGCCCCTAGTGGCTCGGGTGTGGCCTTTTGGCTGAGTCCAGATTTTACAGAACAAATCCTTTATGAAGGGGATTTGTCCTGTGACGTTTGGATTCAGTCCTAGGGCCTCACCTGAGGACCTAGAGGGCCACAGTTGGCCTGGAGGCCGCAGGTTCCCTGCCCCTGCTTTGGTGCTTTTTCTGATCAATTCAAGTAGCAGTGGGATCCTAAGTTGCTTCTTCCAGCAGTCTGTAGCTGGGTGGTCATGTTGATAAGTGAAACAAACTGGGAATAACTGAAGAGATTGTGGGATTTTCCTGTGAGGAATTCAGAGAAGATTGGGGAAGACTTGGATGAGTTGATGCAGAGCAAAGAAATCAGAACCAGGGGACCTGTTGATGCCACGGCTAACAATGTAAATGAAGATGCTGAAAAGCACCTGAACTCGGAACGCTGGCTTACCCGTGAAGTCAGCTGGAGGGCCGAGCCTTCCTGTGCCGAGCCCCTCGCTCCGTGCCTGTCATGTGGGCGTGTTAGTGCATGCTTTGGAGTGACCAGCGGCAGGAGAATTCTTGGTTCTGAAGGGAACAAACAGGTGTAAAGGAAGGCTTGGGAGGCAGAGTGACTTTTTTGGGCGCCATGCAAGCATTAGCCTAGATGGCCTGTCTTACCGCGTCCCCTTCTCCTCTCCCTCCAGGTTTCCCTTGTTTACGGCCGTCTATCAGATCTGCTACGAAGGTCGACCAGTCCAGGAGATGCTTTCCTGCCTTCAGAGCCACCCGGAGCACATCTAACGGACGACATCGCCATGTGCCGGGTGGCCTCTGCCTTTCCAAGCGACCCCCAGGCTGCGGCAGCAGTGACGGTGAAGGCCAGACGCTCCTTGCCTGACATTTTACTCCAAACGTGAATGTTGGTGGATTTCTCCAGGTTCATTCTTTTCTAGCCCAGGTGGAGGAGGATGGGTGGATGGATTTGTGACTCATTTCATTGGCCGAGATGTGGATGTTTAAAACACCATCATGCAAATGTTGCACAGCTCTCCCTGCGTGTGTGTCTGTGTGCGTGTTTGTCTTCTGTGTGTGTGCATGTGCATGCACCTCAAACCCACTCCTGTGGATTTTTGGATCCGTTTTTTGGAATTACTCCGTCGTGGTAGCTTGGGAGATTGGGACTGTCTTGTTTCTTGTTGTTTGTTTTTAAATTAAACTCATTAATATTAGGTCTTTGGGTGGAGGGCAATTTTGTTTTTAAAAGACAATTAACCAGCATTATTGTGGTGGGTGGAAAAGAAGGAATAACATTTATCATCTGTTCAATGCTCCAGATATACAATGAGAATTTTACCTTGTGCAGTCAAGTCAAATCGGCAAGCATTTATTAAGCACCTACTGTGTGCCAGGTACTCTGTTAAGTGCCATGGGGTGAGGGTGGGAGGGAGGCAGTTACAAAGAAAGGCACAAAAACAGTCCCTGCATCCAAGGAGCTTACAGCCCAATAACAAAGCCAGCATTGTTTTTTAGTAATACTGTTGGATGTGTTTTTTTTTTTTTAAATGACATTTTAAATCAGGTTATGCCACCTCCATTGTTATGATCATCTTGGTTGGCTCTTTCATTGGAAGTCCAATGGCAGTGGCAGTGGGCTGGTGTGGGGCCAGAGGCCTCTTCTGCCAGGTTGCTTAGGCTTAGAATTTTCAGAGCAACGTTGAGAAAACTGCATGCCTCCCACCCACCGCCGCTTCCAGAATAGTTTTCTAAGTCTGCTTCGGGCCTTTCCCATCTCTGTGTTGCCACCCAATAAGACGCTTGGTGTAAATAGCATCTCTTCTTGTGCCTGCTACAGCTCACTAGCCTTCAGCATCTCTGGGCCAAGCCATCTGCAGGCTTCCATGGCCTGGCCCCCTTGGTGTGCCTGGCTTTCCAAAGGTTTCAGTACCGCCATCTTGGAGGCCTGGTGCAGAATCAGGCCTGTATGATGCCTGCTATTCAAGGCCACTTCTCTCCTCCTTGGCCTCATCAGTAGTCTAGCCATCCTGTGTGTCTCTGTTTGCAAAGCTGTGAAAACACTACAGGTATGATTTTTAGCAAGATTGAAGTGGGAGGAGAAACCTGGATGAAAAGCCCTGACCTTTGGGCCTCCATCACCAGGGAACCATGATTCTCTGAAGATGACCTGGCCATGGCAGGTCAGGGAGGGCCTAAGAAGATGACCTTGGCTTTTTCCCTTTTCCACATCCTCAGCTCAGTCGCTCTGCCAGCCAGGGATGAGGGCCAAGGGGGTAGACAAAGTCCGAGGGTTCGCCAGAGACCCGGGGGTGGCCAATCACGCACATTAAGACAGACCCATCTACCAGTGTAAGCCTGTCTTCATTTCAGAAAGCTTGCTCTGGGCTCATGGCAATCTTGAACTGGCTTGTTAGCCTCCTCCTTGGTCCCTGTGAGAGACTGGGCATTGTGGTGGCCATCACTATCCGCTCAGATCTCCCACAAATTCTTTATGATGCATTAAGGTGACTCCAGAAGCCAACAGAACCTAGGAGAAATCAGCCTCGCTAATGCGCACATTATGTATCATGTGGTTTTTTTTCATTCTGGGATTTGAATGGGCCTGGGTTCAGCCAGGGGGTTTGACTCATTTCTTTTGCCCACCCTCTAGCACCTGACAAATAGTAAGGGAACAGGTGAATGTCTCCAGGCATTCAGGGTCTGCTCAATCACTTTCTGAGAAACATTTGTTCTTTATTTTTGCTATTGCTGAAAATGATTGTAGATGAATGTTTTATGGGTTTTTAAAAAACTCCATCCCAGATATCACTGGGCATTTTAGAATCAGAAACATGGACACCTGTGAAAAGCACATAAAATGCCCCAAATTGGACCCGTTTTCCTGCTATTATTCTCTTCATTGACTTCAAACCACTTGACTGGTGGGAAGCCTTTTAAAAGTTTGTACATTCATACAAAAAAGTTGCATTTTAAGGTCCCTAAAGGGCTGTCCACTGATCAGGGGGTCTCCTGTTGCAGCTTAATTGTGGGGGGCGGTTGGGGTTTTGTGGATTCTCCTCTGCATAAGTCTCTCTTACTCTGGGTTTTATACTTGAGTATTTTTTTTCTTTAGACAGGCCCTGGTACCACTCCTTCTGAATAAAGTCCATTTAGACCTTAGACATATACAACAGCCACGCAATATGGAAAGGGGCAGATTCTTTAAGAATTTTGCGCCCTGGCGATTCTATTCATTGTTCCACTGGTTGTATCCATCTGCTGACCCCCTGTGACCTTTGGTCTGACGTTGACTTGTGTTACCGCTTCCTACTAACTGGGGGATGCCCACTTGTGAATGGGCAGACCACGTCGGGTGCCTTGCTAAGCGTGGCTGACAGCAGCACGGACCCAGTGTCCACCTCAGATTTCCCATCTAAGAGTGGGATGAAAGAAGGACCTAGTTTATAAACTGGTCTTGCAGCTGTCATGGTCCCGTTGTGTGGACCAGGCGGGTGATGGGGAAAGGAGATGGTGCTATAGTGAGGTGCCCATGGACGGAAAGAATGTTTTCCATTACTAAGCTTACTAACCATCATTTACTTTTACATGGATTGTATTTGTTTGCCTCTTGTAGATGGGCATATGATTAGAAGCTTGGTACAATAAACATTTTATCCCCGAATCCCAGTCTCTGTGGTTTTTTTTTTTTTTTTGGTGGTGGTGGTTTGTTTTTTTGGGGGGGTTTTTTGAGAATAGAAAACTGATCTTGGAGCCAGGAACACCTGTTTGAGCCCCACCTCTGTTGATTACTGACTCTGTGACCCCGGGCTGGCCCTCATCTATAAAATAATAAGAGGGTTGGACGTGGTCTCTAGTGCCCCTGCAGTTCTAGATCTGAGACCTGCCACAGTGGAGGTGAGATCACACACCTTCCTGGGGCGGTTTTTATCCCCTTGTGGTGGGTTGGGTTTTGGGGTTTTTTGATGTCAGTGGGGGAGTACAGTTAAAGGCCGCGTGGATTGTGACATCAAGTTGAGCAATAGTTTTATAAATTGTAAAGCACTCTGCCCACGCACAGTAGATGGTCCCTGAGGCCGGCCTCCAGGCCCAGCGCCCGGTGACCGGCTCTCCCACCAGAGGTCACCGTTGGGCAGACAAATGCCCGCTCCTTCCAGGCCCCGGCACAGGCCCAGACGGGATCCCCACCCGGTATTGAACTTGGCAACACTTTCCGAGAGTTTTTAGTACTGGAAGTTCACCGTTCAGCCTCAAGCATCCCTGACTCTTCGGTACTGAGGATAGAAGGCTTTTCACTTGATTCAGAGTTCAGTCCACTGGCCTGGACCTAATTTGAGGTTGAGGATTTTCCTGGTTTCATCGACTAAAGGGATCCAGCCAGAGTCCCGTGGTGTACAGCTGGGGTCCTCCCCAGTTCTCTGACACCAAATACTGGGCCCCAATGTGGAACTCCAGCTCATATCTATCTTAGGATCCTACACAGTCGTGAACCGGAAGGAATCTGAGCCTGGGGTCACCAGCCCATCTATTCTGGCCGTGCCCCATTCTGCCTGCTCCCAGCAAGCATGCTGGCTCCTCTTGGAAGGGCGACCCGGGGCTGGGGTCTACTTTCTCCCCTCCACCTTCTCCCCTCGCTTCTGGGTCATAAATATAATTTATCAGTGTCTATGTGGGAGCCCACTTAGTTCATCCACCTCCTTCTATATAACAGACTGAGAGGGAAAGAGATTGTCCCAAAGGCAGATACAGACAAAAATGAAACTGTTCCTGCCCCTAAATAGCTTACATGGGGGGGGGGGGCATTTATTAATTGCTTGCTGTATACAAAACATTAGGGATACAAATAGTAAAGTAAGATAGTCTCTGCCCTCAAACATTGAATGAAAAAAGCATTTGCTAATCACTCACTGTGTACAAAGCAGTTACAAAGGGCTTACATTATTTTTTAAAGTGTAATTGAATTTGGAACTCCAGCCAGTGTCCATAGGATCGTATATAGCCAAGAGCTGGAAGGAACCTGAGGAGGGGCAGAGGCCCCAGCGACCTATGGGGTCACCCAGCTGGTCATCGTCTGAGGCAGAATTCCCATCCGGCTCAGCCCTCGGCCCCAGGACCATCGAAGCATTGATTTTGTACTAGAAGGGCCCTTGGCTTTCACAGGGAAGGAAACACCCAGGCTTCGACCCAAGTGCCTGAGGTGGGATTCAGACCTGGGCTTCCCAGCTCCACCTTCAGCTGCCTGAGGGGCTGGCCAGGCCCAGAGAGACCCCCATCATCTGTCGGAGCAGCAGGGGAGCTATTGAACATTACAGATGGGGACACTGAGGCATGTCTCAGTCCCAGGATCTTTCCAGGACCGGAGCTGCCATCAAGCAGTACTGATGCCTGTCATCAGACCGGCCGTGGACACCATCTGTGTCCATTGGAGCACTCCAGAAAGCCCCACTGGGGCTCCCAAAGTCATTTGCTATTCTCTGGGGCTTTTTAAAGAGGAAGGGGAGAGACCAGGCTGCCCCAGGGCCTTCATCCTCTGGGTTCAGCTTACAGCTGCAGGCCCGTTGTTGGAAGAGCGTTCTTGGGCAGTATTGACTGTGTTAGTAAAAGGCCGGTGTTTACCCCAGACTTGCACCCAGGCCTTCAGAGCCAGACACGGATGGTGAAGGAAGTACTTCGTCCCCCAGCTCCAGTGCCGTTTCCAGCTTGATCTTCACAAAAGCAGCCCTGGCAGCCTCCCATGAGGATTTCCTGCTGTCACCCCCGTCCCCTGGCAGATGAAATGACAGGACAGGACCAGACTGGACCTGGGATCGCTCTGATATGGGGAGTTCAGGTGAGAAGCCTGCTGGGCTGCTTAGCCTCTTGGACAGTGGCCTAAGTCAGTAGGCAGGTTAAATGATTTGTCCAGGGTCACACAGCCAGTGTGTGTCACAGGTGGGACTTTAACCCAGGCCAGATCTCTATTATACCACACATAAGAGTCAGAAATCTAATAATGTTTATGTCATAATCAATTTCAATAATCTTGAAATCTAACCATCTCAATTATAAGAAAAAAAATCAGTGGAGACCACAAATGAAGAACCATTAAATGTTTTAGAAGAATAAAAGAGGAAGTAAAAATGGCCCAAAATGGACACCTTCCTTTTTAGTGATTTTTTTAAAATTAAAAGTGGCAAGCGTAATGGAAAAATAAATAGTAAGCTGTACAAGGGATGGGACCAGTGATTTCATTGGTACAAGGAACTCCCGCCTAGAGCACAGAAAAGTTAAGTGACTTGCCCAAGGTCACTCTTGTCAGACATGAGACTTGAACACATCATCCTGGCCTCTAGGACTACCCTCTCTTTAGCACACACGCTACCTCAAGATACACAAATGACAACAACAAAAACTATACCCCAAACCTGAAACTCCCCTTATTTCATTTAAAAAAGATATCTAATTTTAACAAAGTGGGGAGGGGGGAATCTTGTTCATTTATGTGTCCCATTCAGATTTTTTTTTACGTGTATTTTTCCAAATTTTGTTCCTATCGTCATTAAGAAATCTAGGTTAGTTGGTAGAGTACTAGACTCACATGTAAGTTGGAAGGGACCTTTGAGGTCATTGAGTCTAACTTTCTCATTTTACAATTGAGGAAACTGAGTCTTAGGAGCATTCAGTGACTGATTGAGGTCACATGGCAGACCTGGGATCCAAACCAAGGTTCTCAGACTCCAAACCCAACTCTTCCCAGTCTACCATGTTGGGGTGATGAGATCCTGGGTTCAAATCCTACCTTTGAAAGCTATGTGATCCTGGGTATGAGTCACACCTTCTCTGATCCTCAGTCAGCTCTCTCGGACTTCTCTGATAGGCCATAAGGGGCTTGTGGTCAGTGTCCACGCCATACTGATCCTGCTTCCTTCACCCTGTATCTCTTCATGTGAGCACCTGTATTTCTTCATGGTGTCCACATGTGAGGTTTCTCATGATGAACACAATTCCGTCCCCTTTGGGCACCTCCATCTTCATTCATTCCCTAATCACCGGACTCCTATGTTGTTCCTGAATGAGATTTTTTTTCTGCCTGAGCCAGGCTAGTGTTTACAAGTTTAAAAGTCTGACAAATACAGGGGTGGTATATACTCAAAAACTTTCCTGGTAAAGAAGCTGTGATTTCTTCCAAGTCTGGAACACCTTCCCTTAATGCAAAATTCAACCTATCTGGGACTTAATAAACATTTATTAAGTGCCCACTATGGACCAATAAACACTTAAGTGCCTACTATCTGCCAGTAAACCTTTATCAAGCCCCTACTATACACCAGGCACAGTGCTAAGCTGCTTAGTGAAAAAGTCCTGAGGCACTAAGTTGAAGTTAGTTCCTCAGGGTCACACAGCAAGTTTCAGAGGCAGGATTTGAACCCAACTCCATGCCTCGCACCCTGTTCACTTTGTCATGCTTTCTCTCAGGTATGATGGAATATTTACAATCAGATCTAGGAATTTTTATGCTTGGAACAAAACATATATGACTGACTACACAGGAGCTTGTTATAATCCAGAATTGGTTAGCTTACCCTTAAAATTTTTATTTATTTTATTTTTAATTTGTGAAATAAAAGAACCATTTGCATAAGACAGTAGACTAGGGGCAGCTAGGTGGCACAGTGGATAGAGTTACAGCCCTGGAGTCAGGAGGACCTGAGTTCATATCCTGCCACAGACACTTGACACTTGCTAGCTATGTGACCCTGGGCAAGTCACTTAACTCCTATTGCCTCCCCCCCCAAAAAAATAACATAATAGACTAGCTCTTTTAACCCTATGAACTAATTAGTCTTGCTAATTAGATGCTAAGCTCTGTTGTTTCTAGCTGCTGAAGTGCTCATAGAATCGTAGGTTGGGACTGTTGAGGACATCTTGGGGAAACTGAGGCCAGAGAAGTTAAGTGACTTGCTTATAACACTACACAGATAGCAGGTAGCAGCTGATCAATAAACATTTATTAAGCACGCGCTGAGCCGAGTGGCAAAGCCGTGATTCACACCAAGATTTTGGGACTTGAAAACCCAGTATTTCATCACATCTCCTTCACCCCTCTAAATTCAGGCACGGGGAGGCCAAGCCCCATCTACTCTGCCTGATCTTAGTTACAGGTCTAATTAGGCAAATGTAAATTGGTTTCAGGTTTGACAGATAGCACAATCTCACACACCTACTTTATCTGTTCATCTATTCCAAACCACTTAATAAGCCCCTTCCCATGCTCCTAGAACAAGGGAGGAGCCTGGCCCCTGGGCCAGTTCAAAGATGTCTCCCAATCGAGAATCCAGCTCTCAGTCTAAGGCCGTTCCCAGTCTAAGGCCCCTTACCTTGAGATACCAAGGGGAGTGACCCCAGGAAAGCACCCGAGGACCAGGAGTTCCTGAAATCCCCACCAGGTAGGTCTTACAGGTAAGTCTTTGACCCACTTCCAAAGTCCCCAGTTCCTCCAAGGGGCCCAGTCACCCTTGCTGTCCATGAGCCCTGACTGTCTCCTCTGTGTGACGGCCAGAATCTGGACTCAGAGTCCATCTCTAAGTGTCTTTTTCAGAACCAGCAGGCTCATCCCTAAATCTGGGACGCTTGAGGCTAAGTGCCCAGGTAGGTTTCCCTAGAAATGTCCTCCATGTGCCCCGCGGTCCTCGGTCCCCACCGCCCTCCCTCTGCCACCAGGCAGCTTTGCCAGATTCAAGCAGGACCAGCTGTCGCTGACAGCTGGATTTCTGATCTTCCGGACACGTATGACCTTGATAAAGTTCTTTGCCGTTTTCATGGTCATTAGCCGCTTCTTGTCCCCTTTTAATCAGTGCTGAAATGTCTAAGCCATCCTGCAGTCTGGTGACCCTGCTACCTAAATCATAGGATCCTAGAACTAGAACTGAAAGAAAACTCAGAAGCCATCTAGGACCCCCCCCCCATTTTCCAGATGAGCAAACTGAGGCCCAGGGAGCTTGTGACCCGCCCAAGATGACACAGGCAAAAGCATCCCAGGGAGGATTCAAATGAGCCCTGTTCTCAGGGTCCAGAGCTGGAAGGGGCCTTAGAAGCCACTGAGTTTAGGGATGAGGGACCCGAGGCTCCCGTTTGTTAAACAGCCAGTGGTAAATAACGATCCAGGGTCAGACAGGTAGCGTCAGAGGCAGAGCTCAGAACCCAGGTCCGATTCCAGCTCCCTAACAATTTCTAAGCCACTCAGCCTTAGAAAGGAAGTCGGGGGCAGCTCGGCGGTGCAGTGGACAGAGCACTGGCCCTGGAGTCAGGAGGGCCTGAGTTCAAATCCATCCTCAGGCACTTCCTGACTGTGTGACCCTGGGCAAGTCACTCAACTCCAATTACCTCCCCCCAAAAAATAATAAGGGCATCAGCCATTTATTGATTCTATTCCTCCCAGGAAGAGTGGTCTTCTTCTGGGGCAGGGCCAATGTATGGGGTGTATGTGCACTGTCCACAAGCCCCCACGACCACCCCACCCTCACCCGTGTGATAGGGTGGAAGGGACTGGACGTGCCATCCCTTCTTTCATTGTCTACTCCTGCATCTGCAGAGGGGACCCTGCTTCCTGACGGGCCAATCGTGTGTGTCTGGAACGCAGAAAAGGGGTGCAAATCTCCACCCTTGGCTCGGGCTTGTTTGGCCCTCAGGGTGTTAGCAATATGTCTCTGTTGCTAAGGCTCGGAGAATAGTATCCACCTCGGTAGAAAGAGAGAGAAGGAAAAAGAAGGCAGAAGGAGTGAAAGAAACATGGGGTAGCGGACTGAGAGTCAGCAAGCCCTGGCTGTTTACTCGGCCTCTAAGTGCCCCAGGAAAAAAAGGATTATGATGGAAGAGGATTTGGAGCCAGAGGTGCTGCATTTGAATTCAGCCTCGGCCACTATCTGTGTGACCTTGGGTAAGGTGTCCTCTCTGGACCCCAGTCTCCTCATCTAGTGAATGAAGGCGTTGGATGAGACAACCCCTAAGAATCCCGCAAGTTGGCCCCCAAATGGCGGTTAAGGTCCAGTCGCTGTTTAGTCCTGGCAAAGTGGAGTCTAAAAATTAAAGAATCAAAGTGCAGGAAGAGGGGTTAAAAAAAGAAGATGATTAATCTTCATTTCCCACTACACCAAAGGTCCCATTCCCCTGTGGCCTCCCTCTAAATTATCTTCAAACCCATTGTCTCTCCACCTTCCTCTTCCTCCCTCTTTGTTTTTCTCCTTTTCCTCCTCTTTCTCTCTCTGGGCAGAAAAAGAAAACTGATGTGTTTTATTTAGCCTTGTTGTCCTATTAAATAAAGTCTTGGGTTTCCTGTTCTATTTTTTCCATTTTTATTGATTTGGCTTGTTTTTGCATCACCTCCGTTTCCAAATATACCCTTCCTCCCTCTCCCCGAGGAACTCTCTCTTGTAACCAGCAATGAGAAGGAGAAAGAAACAAAAAAAAAAAAATTTAGTAAAACCAACACCTCCACAGACAGAAACGTGCTTTCCTTCAGGTCCCTGGTCCCCTGCCTCGGCAAAGAAGGAGCATGCTCATTTTTCTTCTCTCCTCCTGGGCCAAACTTGGTCATTATAATTACACAGAGTTCTGGTCTCATTCCCTGTTCCTAACGTAGATAGTAGGTAATGGAATGACCTTTCTGTCTGGAAGGATTTAAAAAAAGAAAGAAAACCTCTCTCAAATTGAATTGGGGTTTTTTTGTGTGTTTCTAATCTTCAATTGATTTTTTTTTCTCTCTCTCTCTAGGTCAGTGACCCTGGTTATTAAAAAAAAATGCCCACCCCAGCCTTAGGATAAATGAAGTAGGGCGACTTTTATGAACTGGGCAGAGAGCTTTTTATAGCCACGTCGTGCTCCCCTCACAGGTAGAAGTATTTCAGACTCATCTAGAGAGCTGCCAAACAAGATACATTCCTTTGGGGAGAGGCAGTGCTGACCCCTGGCCAGAGCCTGCATCCAAGTGGAGCCCTCGGGGAGAAGAGGCAGGCCTTGCAGTGGGGGGGTGAGGAGGAGGAGGAGGAAGAAAGGAGAATGGTTGGTTAGAGGCCAGAGAACTGGGATGGGCCTGAAATTTTTCCTATCATTGGCTTAAGGTGCTTTAACCCAATTCAATAAATATTTCTTAATAAACACACTGTTTGTTAGATCCTGCAGATGCAAAGACCATCTCTTCCTTTGTGGAGTTTACATTGTAGCTGGGGAGGCGGGATGCCCAGGTAAATATAATACAAGGTAGAGAATAATGAAGACAGAGGGGGGAGGGGGAAGCTGGCTTCCGAAGCAGGACGACCCGGTTTCAGGGCACACTCTGACACAGGACTGGTTGGGTGGCTTTGGATGAGCCGCGCAGTGCCCTGGGAGTCTCTCTAAAATGATAAGTGACAGAGAAGTAGCCCGCCTGAACTAGGAGATGGAGTTTCCCCACCGGGAGCTCCCTATACCAGATGAGATCATCTGCATCCCTATCCCCAGGCTGCAGAACAGTGACAGGTGTGACCGGTGTGTGTCAGTCCTATTGCGGCTTGGTGTCTGTGGTTTATTTCAGTCTGGACAGGGGCTGCACTGGCACCTGAGGCGAATGAGGGAGAGACTGACCAGTGGGAAATGAGGGTTGGCCTTCCAGCGACTGTGGCGTTCCTAGGGATTGAGGCAGGAGGTCAGCCTAGTGGTCAGCCTGGCTCAGAGCTGACCGTGGGGGTGGGAGTAGCAAAGCCCTGTCTCTCCCTCATTCTATCCCATGAGGCAGCTGGCCAGTCATCATTTATCCATTTGGGGTTTTTTTTGTTTTTTTTTGTTTGTTTTTTAACAAATCACAAGTCACAAAAATAGAGCTGGAAGGGTCCTCAGAGGCCTTGTGATCCAACCTCCTCCTTTTATAGATGAGGAAACCAAGGCCCTAGGAAGGGAAATGAAGTACTCAGGGTCTCTGGTAGTAAGCATCAGACCGGGGATTCGAACCCATCTCTGATAATGAAGCATGATAATGAAGAAACTAAGCCCAAGGCTACACGGCTGATAATCGCTGAGAGGGCACTTGAACTCACATCTCCTGACCCGTTAGTCCAATCAATCAACAAATCAGTCGGGAGAGGAGCTGTCCAAATGGCCAGAGAGTTCACATCTGCAGTTGGAGGACCACCGTTCCTAATTCTAGCTGTCGTCCTCAGCAGACCCGCCTATGCAGCAGGTACGCCGATGGGGGCAGAGCCTCAGGTTTGTCAAAGAGGAGCTTGTCTCCCCTGGCACCCAGAGGGCCCGTGGGGCTCAGTCCTGGCCCGTCAGCTCCCAAAGACAAAGCTACTTCATTCCTATGCTTTAGCTTGGTTTCTGGGTTACTTAATGACAACCCGGCGGCCCACCAGCTGCATGGAGCACTTAACAAAATTCTTCTAATGAGTGAAGATGGTAGTGGCCTGCCTCTTCCCTGAGCAGCCCTGAGAGCATGTCCAGAAGGACTTGGGACAGCCCTGAGCGTGGTCAGGGGCTGGCTGGCTTTTGTTAGACTGTCTCCCCATTGCCAACTCAACACTCAGCTGTGCACTGCTGATAATAATCTTCCCATCCACACGCCCTGGGACCAGAACGGAACAGTCGGCTCCTGGTCTGAAGGAGGTCTGCATGCCAGGCCAGCGTAAAGCTATCAGGAGGCAAACCATTGTCGGCTATCAGATGTCCCCCGTAGCTGGCTCTGGCTTCCTGGGATTTATTTGCCTTTTACCATGTGCCCCACGAGCAATTAGCACAAAAATAGGGCCTTCCGGACCTGGATGGAGAAATCAACAACCACAGTGGCTTAGCAGACCTCTGCTCAAGGCTGACCATCAGACTTGTTTGTTTTTTAGCAGCTGATGTCTTGGCATTTGCAAAAACTTAGAATTCCATGTTTAAATGAATTAAGCAAGTAATTTAACATTGATTAAGTACCCACAGTATACAGAGACCTAGGATAGGAACCAAGAAAGAAGCAAACTTTAGAGCCCTGTCCTCATGGAGCTTATAGCCTATGGTAGAGGGTTTTGAAACATACCCAGTTATCTCAAATATGAAATAATATATGACAACAATTGCTAACACTTAGCTATCTCTTCAAGGTTTGCAAAGCATTTTGTTACATCATTTCATCTGATCCTCACCATAACTCTGGGAAGTAGGTGCTTCCCCATTTTACAGATGAGGAAACTGAGGCAAACAGAGGTTATGTGACTTGCCCACAGTCACATAGCTGGGAAACAGAAGAACTAAGATTTGAACCTAGGTCTTCCACATCCATAGTGCCCTCATTCTTCTCCTAAATTGTACCCCATCTGAGAGTTGAGCTATTTGATTTTTTTTTAAATGATAGTATATGTTATGGAAGTAAAATATATAGAAAGAAAATCTCCAGGTTCTGTTTTAGTTAAGGTTTGGGAAAGGAGGTTTATCAGATTCAAATTAAATCTCAGGCTCTCTTTCAAAATTTGGAAGAACCCAGTGCATGTAATGACCTGTAACGATTGTGACATTTATTTGTGAGGTTTCTTCTGTCAATCTCATCTTTAAAGCCATGGGTCTGACTCTGAATTTGAGTCATGTTTCCATATTCTAAATCTATAAAAACAGTCTATCTTAACCAATATCCAATGCAGAGTGTTCAATTCAATCAACCAACAAGGCAAAAAAGAAAATGTCCTTGCTCTCAAATCAATCACCAACTTTAACTAGGCAGCTAGGTAATGCAATGGATAGAGCACTGGGCCTAGAATCAGGAAGACTTGAGTTCAAATCCAGCCTTAGACACTTATGAGCTGTATTTCAGTATTCCTTAGTTTCTTCATCTGTAAAATGGGAATAATTAGAACATCTACCTCCCAAGGTTGTTATGAAGATAAAATAAGGTAATATTTGTGTAACACTGGTGCTGTTCCAGAGCATTGATCTTCACCAATAAGGAAATAGCATGATACCGATGGGTTTACACTTATAAAGCACTTCACCTATAAATGCTAGCTGTTATAAGCACCTACTGTGTGCCAGTTACCTTGCTAGGCACCAGGAACTCAAAGACCAAAGTGAAATGGTCTTTGATCTCAAGGAATTTAGTTTCCATGGCAGGGGGAGAGACAAAATGCAAACAGCAAAGTAAATCCCAGATAATTTAAGAAGGAAAAGAGACCATGGGACAACCAGGGAAGGATCCTTAAAAGCTCCCCTAGGAGGTAAGGTGTCATTATCACTGGACAGATGTCAGTCAGATGAATGGGAACGCCATTACATTTCAAGATCTTCCATTAGGAAATATTCTGGGCTGGCAAATAGTAAGTGTTTAATTCATGCTTGTCGATGGAATTGAATGTCCTATGTTAGATGCTGGGTATATGAGAGAGACTCTGTCCTTATCTAGTTAGCTAATGCCTTGAGATGGCACGTGGGGCCTCTCACCCCCAGGGTCCAACAGTGTGTCTTGCACATAAATTGTTGTCGTCCCCTCCTATCCTCTGTGACCCCATTTGGAGTTTTCTTGGTGAAGATACTGGAGCAGTTTGCCATTTCCTTCTCCAGCTCATTTTACAGATTGGGAAACTGAGGCAGACAGGGTTAAGTGACTTGCCCAGGGTCACACAGCTAGTTAGTGTCTGGGGCCTAGATTTGAACTCAGGGAGATGAGTCTTCCTGACTCCAGGCCTCAGGGCCACAGAGCTTACAAGTGTCTGAGGTCTGATTTGACCTCCGCTTTGCCTGACTCCTGGCCCAAAGCTCTGTGTACCACTCAAGGCTGCCTTCTGTGCCTGCCCAACAGTAACAGATTTAAAAATGTAATAATGTACAGTAAAATTACCCCAAATTAATCCAATTCCTCCTGGGAAGACTACACAAGTAGACAAGCAAATACAAAGTAATTTCAAAAGGGCCCAGGCCAGTGAGTCATGGGAATCAGGGAAGACTTCGTGTAGGAGGTGACACCGAGGCCATGCTTTTTGGGTAACCACTTCTCCCTAAGCAAAGGTGGGGAATGGAACGTCCTGTGTGGGGCCTGGTGGGGGCAGGAGGAGGAAGGCCAATAAATTAGTTTAACTGGAACAAAGAGTGAAAGGGAGTAGTGGTACGGAATCAAGCTGGAAAGATAAGAGCGAGACAGATTGTAGAGAGCTCCCAATATAAGCCTGAGGACTGGTTTTATCCCAGAGGTAACAGGGAGCCACTGAATATTTTGGAGTGAGGGAGGGATGAGAGAGTGGGGAGGATGCCCTGTTCAGACTTGTGATTCAGGCATATGTAGAATGTAATTTGAAGAGGGAGAAGGCTACTGCTTAAGAGGCAAATTAGGGGGTAGCTGGAGAGTCTGACCCTGTGTTGAAGGTCTGTTTATTGGCTGAGCTGTGACCCTTGTGAGGGGAGGAACAGGAGGTGGGGGAAGGGGGTCTGAAAGACATGGATCTCAATACACAAAGCACGCTTGCTTCACTCTCTGCTCTGCTCTGAGGACTCCCCCTCTCTGTACAGAAGAGGCCCTGATGGAAAGACCCTCCAGAGACAGTGAACCCAATACTTTGCTCCTTCATCTTTTCAAAACACTGATAATCATTAGCTGCAGTTGTTATTCATATGCGAAGCACCCCTCCCAGGCCGGATCTCAGCATTCTTTCTCTTTTCTTTCACTGAGGACCCCGGGACAGCAGGATTGTGGCTTGCCCCAGGACATCCAGAAATTCAGTTTACTATCCCCTGTGAAAAAACCCTGCAGTTTCTAGTTTAAAATTTGCATTTGTGCCTGATGAAAGGGACTTAATATCCAGTTTGTTCTCTGTGATTTTAAAAAACCACCCATTATTCATGACATTAGCAAATGCCCCCAGTCTCTGGATTAACCCATCCTAGCCCCGCCTCCTCTCTGTGCATCTCTCTATAGCCGTTTACTCACGTTTCTGTTGAGTTGTTTCAGTCGTGTCCAACTCTTTGCGACCCCGTTTGGGGTTTTCTTGGCAAATATATACGGGCGTGGTTTGCCATATGTTGACTCTTTCATTAGAATGTATGCTCCTTAATCATTTGGAACTATGCCTTGTATGTCACTAAATGACCCATTAATATCACAATTAGGTCCTAAACTCCACAAATACTGAAGAAAGTTGTACATAGATACAAAACATTTATAGCAGCTCTTTTTGTTATAGCAAAGAATTGGAAACAAAGGGGCTGCCCATCAGCTGGGGAATGACTGAACAAATTACGGCATGTAAATGTGATGGGATGCTATTACGTGGTAAGACACAACAGAAGGGAAGATTTGCATGAACTGATGCAGAGTGAAGTGAGCAGAGCCAGGAGAACAATTTCCATAACAACAGCATAGTAAAAACATACTTTTAAACGCTGGAGAACTCTGATCCACACAATGACTGACCATGAATCCTATGATTAAGTACACTACTGCCTCCTGAAAGGGAAGGGATGGACTCCATACGCACACACACATTTCAAACACAGCCATTGTTGGTATTTATTTTGTTTGACTATACATATTTGTTACGCGGGCTTTGTTTTCCTTTCTAATTGGGGGAGGGAGAAGGGAGAGAGAGAGAGACTGTGTAGTGATAGAGTTGCCAAAAAAAAAAGTCACTGAAGTATTTTTAACGTACGAAACAGAATAAGAGGAAAACACAAAAACAGACAGGACGGCCTTGAAAGTTACAAATTGAATTATTATATATTTAAAGGAAAAGCAAGCTGTAGATAATAGAGACTCACAGCTTCATGGACAATCCTTTTTCTGTTCTACTTTGTATATGGAAATCCTCATTTTATTTTGGTATTAAGTTCAGAATAAAAAAAAATTTAAGAATGCAAGCTTCTTGAGGGCAGGTACTATATTTTTTTCTTTTTCTATGTGTCCCCAGTGCCTGGCACATAGGAAGGATTTAATAAATGCTCTCTGCTCTTGAATGGTTGGCATAGGTAAGTTCACCCCCAAAGCCTCATCATTAAAGCTCTGGTCACTGCGTGATGGGGTATTTTTTTTTTTTAGCCAGGGAAACTTATGTCATCGAAGTCATCACGTTTAACATTAGTGTACTCATGTTGATGAAGTGGGATCATTTCTTTCTTTCTTTCTTTTTTTTAATGAGGCAATGGGCTTAAGTGACTTGCCCAGGGTCACACAGTCAGTAAGTATCAAGTGTCTGAGGTCAGATTTGAACTCAGGTCCTCCTGACTCCAAGGCCAGAGCTCTATCCATTGTACCACCTAGCTGCCCCAAGTGGGATTACTTCTAAAGGTAGACCTTGCTTCACATGGATGGGGAGGCAGCAGGGCACAGTGGAAAGACTGCTAGTTGTGGAGTTAGGGGTGGTTGTTGTTCAGTTGTTTTGGTCATGTCCAACTCTCCTTGACCCCATTCGGGGTTTTCTTGGCAAAGATAGTGGTTTGCATTTCCTTCTCCAGCTCACTTTACAGATGGGGAAACTGAGGCAGACAAGGTTAAGTGACTTGTCCAGTGTCACACAGCTAGTAAGTGCCTGAAGCTGGATTTGAACTCAGGTCTTCTTGACTTCAGGTCCAACAATCTATTCACTGAGTCGCCTAGCTGACAATGAATCAGAGGACCTGGGCTCAAATCCCACCTCTGGCTTTACTACCTGTGAGACCTTGGACTTGAAACCTCTCTGGGCCCCAGGGAAGTCTGTAAACCTAAAGGCTGAACATATCCACCTCCAGGTAGAGAGATGATGTGACAGATGGAACATTTGGCTTAGGGCTGCCTACACGTATCTGTAATGGGGTCTGATTTTCTTGCTTTTTCAATGGGTGGAGGAAAGAGGGAGGGGAGAAGGAAGGGAGAAAATAGGAAACTAAAAATAACTGAATTTTTTTTAAAAGACTATAGGCTGAATAACAGTTGTCGATCTCTATTGGTAGGAAGTTTCCTCACTGAGGGTCTCCCACTCTGCTGAAATCATAGGTCTAGGCCAAAAAAAAAAAAAAAAAAAAAACCAACCAAAAACAAAAGCAAACAGAAAATCAAAACCTTTCTCATTTTTATCCTTTCTTCTAATTTTATAATGATTTTGATCTTTCCTTTAAAAAGCTCATGATCTAAGCTGATTTAGAAATGACTCCCATATCAGTAACTTGTATTTTTCTATCTGTTAATATATTTACCATTTGGGGGAGGGGGTATTATTCATCACTCTCCATGTCCAGAGCCTTCCAGCTTTCTTTCTTTCTTTCTTTCTTTTTTTTGAGTTAAGTTTTTTATTTAATGTTACAAAAAATATTTAGTCAAACAGACCGAAGCCCATGTCATCATCGGACTCCTTGGATTCTTCTTTTTTTACTTCCCCTTTCTTTTCCTTCTGAGCTGGGGCGGCTGTGCTAGCAGGAGCTGCCCCTCCAGCAGGGGCAGCACCACCGGCTGTTGGGGCAGGTCCATCAACCCCTACATTGCAGATGAGACTTGCAATGTTGACATTGGACAGGGTCTTTGCAAATAATACTGGCCAGAATGGTTCAACATTTACACGTGCGGCTTTCATGAGGGCATTGATTTTATCCTCCATGCCTGTAACATCATCGTCGTGAAGGATGAGGGCAGAGTAGACGTAAGCGAGCTCGGAGACGGCCGTTTCAGCAGAAGGATGAGGAGAGACTTCTTTGTAGTGGTGCTAGTCGCCAGATGAAGTGAGGGGTCACCCCAACACGTCCTTAGCTTCCAAAGAAGAACCGAGCACCTTACAGACAACTGAAGAGCCCAGCTTTCTAAATAAAGTTTTCATCATATATAGTTGTGAAACTTCAAGGTCTTCCATAAGCCTTTGGCCTTTTTCATTTTTCTAAACCTTAACCATCTTCTCCAACAGATTTTCACCATCTTGTCTGTGGCTGTTCAAAAAATCCTCTGGTTTTCTGAGTCCAGAATTTCTTGGGGCAGGCTGTCTCTGCTCTAGACACACTCTCGCCTCCTGCCTGATAGCTACACTCTGCCCCTTCTCTGGAACCTTGGATATCTGGAATCTTCCATACTGGGAATTTCTAGTTTCCCAGTATAAGGGATGCCCTTTCTTCCCTACACCTCCCCCCTCCACTTTGGAGCATGCTAAGCTGTCATTTCTAGTGACCTCTCAGGTGGGGCAGCTTTTGGACGTAAATGACTCGTCGCTGAGTTGAGTCTCCAGGACTGGCTGCTGAGCTAGCTGTAATCGTCTGTACGCTAACATGGTCACCCATCCCTGGGTTAACCCTCTTTATTCCAGCCTGAATGTGTGGGGATAACTCTGAGCTGTCTAAAGGACTGAATGAGGGCTGCCTCTTCCTCCAGGCATAAGCACGTGTCCTTCCTACACACAGGATAGGGCTGACTTTTTCTTTGTTTTTTTTCCTTTGATATGGGGCCTCAAGAGAATTTGAAAGGCCTGTGGTCACAACAGCATCTCCCATTGGCAAGAAGGCAACAGGAGCATCCATCCCCTAGCACAGTAGTGGACAGCAGCAGGAGGAAACACCTGTTTGGGGCATTTTGACCACTGTCAGGAGAGAGTGCTGAAGCAGCCTCAGGAGTGGGCCAGCACCAAGGAACGAGTCTCCAGATGGGAGAAATGGGAATAGGACTTTGGCATATGGAAATGATACTCTAGGGCCCAACCACCAATATCTTTGTTCTAACCACAATGGTACAATGCAAAGAATCCTGGATTTGTGGTCTAGCCATTCTGGAAAGCCATTCAGAGTTATGTCCCCAAAGTCATTGAAATGACCCAGAAATATTACTACTGGGCCTATATCTCAGAAAGATTAAAGAAAGAAGAAAAGGACTCATGTACAAAATATTCATAGCAGTCTTTTTGTAATGTCAAAGAACCAGAAGCTAAATGGGTGCCTGCCATCTGGGGAATGGATGGACAAATACATCATGGAAGGGATTGTCATCAGACAGTGGTCGCTGATTGATCAGACAGTGCCAACAGAGATGAGATGTAAGATGGCTAATTAGCAGTCCTGCAAAAACTGAGTCTTGAATGTGGGACTCCCCCGTGACTATGTTAGTGGTAATGAGTGAGCTACTGAAATCTGTTCCGGTGATTCGGTAATGCCCGCCAGGATTCTCTTGTGTTCATCTTGGGTTTCTTTGAGTAGGAATAAATTGTCTCCCCTGAACTTAATGTGTTTTGGCACTGTGTACCTATTTCCCTTTCTCCCTTTTGGGGAAACCTTAGACTAGAATTAAAATTAGAATTGCCCCTGGAGTAGCTAGGGTGGAGGTGATGAACCAATGAATGTGAGATTAGGGGGCCCTGAGTTCAAATCCAGACTCACATCCTGGCTGTGTGACTGGGCAAGTCACTTAACCTCTGTCTGCCTCAGTTTCCTCACCCGTAATATGGGGATAATAAGAGCACCTACCTCCCAGAGTTGTTATGATAATATTTGTAAAGCACTTAGCACAGTGCCCAACACATCATAGGTGCCTAATAAATGCTCGTTTCCTCCCTGAGGACAGATTAGACTCCCCTAGCAACAGGCCTGATTCAAAATTGCCAGGCTAAGTTACAGGGCAAGAAGGTACAGATCCTGAGTTGTCTGTTGTCTGTGAGCTCCTTGGGGGCAGGGACTACGTTTTGCCTTTCTTTGTATCCCCCAGACTTAGCACAGGGTCTGGTGCTTAATTAATGCTGCTTGACTGATGGACCGAACCCCTCTGAATCAAACTTGAAGACTCCTCTCCCCCGTGCCTGTGATGTCCATGTATCCTTGCCCTCTGCTTTATGCCCCAAATTACAGTCTTTGCCTTCCCTTATGTGAGTTAAATTGCATCAAATAAAGTTCTCTTGCCTCTGGCGGAACTGGCCAGTCTGTCTCTTCTGGGGAAATTTTTATGTCCCCCAAAGCAGCCTCAGTGGACTGAGATACTTCCTATGCCCAAAATTCACCAAGAGCGAAGGTATATGGTGCCTAAGTCTGGAGACTCCAAGACTTTCCTACATTTTCATCTTCCGCAACAGACATTGGTACGGGCGCTGCCATTGTGGTCACAGTGCCTGACACATAGTAGGTAGTTAAATGTCTGTTGGTTGGCTGAGGACTCTGGGTTTGGAGTCAGGAGGCCCTGGATTCAATGACTAGTTGTGTGACCCTGGGTTAGTCTCCTAGTTTCCCAGTTTGAGCCTCAGTTTTCTTCTCTGCCAAATGGGAGTATTGGGCTGACTGGCTCTTCTGGTCCTGAATCCAGAATCCTATGATTGATGGTTTAGTGGTTGTATTTTTGCTCACGTGCAGGGATGTCCCCAGCACCCCACACAGTGCCTGAAACACGGAAAGTGCTTAATAGATGTTAGCGGATTGATCGAGGCATCCTGAGGGCTGTAAGGCAGGATGGCCAAGTGCCCCATGAAATGATGAAGGTTTGTTTGTCTCGTTTTGCCTTTGAGCCTACAGGAGACCATAAGTGTGGGGGGAAGGGTGTTGATCAGGGGAGTGTTGAGGGTATTAAGCCTTTGTTTGGGCCTTTTGGTTGCACTTCCTAGGGGTGATGGACTGATGTGGGTTGAGCAGGCTCTTGGGGCTGGCCTGCAAAGGGAGACTTCAAAACTAGACTTGGCATTTTCCCTTCTCCACCCCCCACCTCATTTTTCAGAAATTGAGCCAGAACACAGCAGAGTGTACTGGGTCCAAGAGGGAGGTGTGGCAGCTGCTCTGGGGCACTGGGGGTACTTACTCACCCGCTATAGCCCCAGGGGAGAGGTTCCTGCCTGCTGCACCCCCAAGTTCCCAGCCCCAGCCTTGGGGAGGCAGTGGTGTAACTTCTTTCCCAGAGATGGCAGCCAAGAAGAGCAGAAAGTGGGCAGAGGGGTGGGAGTGCGTAGACAGTGCCACCCCCACAAGAGAGAAGGTCACCCAGGTAAAGCTGCAGGAACAGCAAGGAAGTATAGACCGCCATATGGGGGAGCAAAAGAGCTGGATTTTACCTTGCACTGTTGTGTTGAGTTATCCATGCAGGTCTGATGGATGCTGGAGATTGGACTTGATGTGGTGACCATGACCTGCGGCAGGCCCAGACCTTCAATGCAGGAAGCTTCTCCTGCAGATTCCCCAAAGACTCTGAAATCATCCCTGTGTCCAGCAATGAAGGCTTCCAGACACTGGAGTTCCAACACATATGGGAAAATCTCCAACCCCAACCAGGTGTCAAAGTGGATAAGGCTCTGGGCCCAAAGGGCAGGAAGACCTGAATTCAAATCTAGCCTCAGACGTTTACTAGCTATGTGACCCTGGCTTGATGGCTCTTTGCCTCAGTTTCTTCAACTGTAAAATGGGGATAGTAATGGCACCTACCTCCTAGGGCTGTTGTGAAGGTCAAATGAGATCATGTTTATAAAGTGCTTATCAAGTGCTTACACACTGTAGGTACTTAATAAATACTTGTTCCCTTCCTCTTCCCTCCTGCAATTGAGGACCAGACTAAGAGCTGTAGTATGGGGAGGGGGTCAGACCTGGGCTAGGGTTATGCAGGAGGATAGGAATTGCAACCTCCCCTCACCGAAGGTTGGGATTGCTTTGGGAAACAGGATATAAGTATCCTTGTGGTTAATGTATTTTCCTGATTTCATCCTCCATTTCTATTTTAAGTAAGGGGTCCTTTTTTTTTTTTCACTAGTGCAATGTGAGGTCATGTGATGAATATAGCACCTGGTCATGGGAAAGAAATTGAGAGGAAATAAGGGTAGGAAGCATTGACTTGAGAAGGTGTGAATCCATGTGTGGCTTCATAATAAAAGCAACAGCAATGATGAGTAACATTTGTATAACTCCGTGAGGGTTGCAAAGTACTTTGTACATATTTATTTATATATTTTATGTATCTGTTTAATTTGATCCTCACAACAAGAAGTGAAGTTGTTACTACAGATATTATTTGCCCATTATATAGGTAAGGAAACTGAGGCTCAAGAGGTTAAGTTGCTTGACTTGTCCAAGATCACACAGCTAGTAATTGTCTCGAGATAAGATTTCGAATCCTGTCTTCCTGACTCCAAATTCAGCCTACCCCCATACTGCTGGAAATAACACAGGGACCTGTTAGAGTCACAATCACAAGTGTGTGGCACAGTGGAAGAAGGAGAAGAAGGACGAAGAGGAGGAAAAGAAGAAGGAGGAGGAGAAAGAGAAGGAGGAGAAGGAGGAAGAAAGGAAGGAAGGAAGGAAGGAAGGAAGGAAGGAAGGAAGAAAAGATTACAGTTTTTTAGCTAGTGACAGTAAAGTTTCCCTTAAATGGTTACCAAACTTATGATTTCCCTGTTGAAAGCATCTCTGAATGGCCTTAAACATTAGGAAGCAGGTTTGCCCTATTTTCCATGACTTTGATGTTTCCGTTTGAAATGTTTTCACTTGTGGGAATAAATTAATCCATCAAAACTGCAGTTTTTAAAAAAACAAGCAGGCTTAGTAAAAAATGAACTCTATGATGTTAAGTCTGAATATTCCACATAGATTACCCCAGGGGGTCCAGGCCTCTTCATCAGTGATCAGAGAGAGGTTATTATCCCATGGTGTAATTTTCATGCTTTTAACATCAAACGCAGCTTTCCACAACCACAGAGAAGTCATCCTCTTGAAATAATTTGGTCTGTTCGACACATAGTGTCACTATAAATATGAAAGGGCCTTAACAATTTCTGACTCTGGGGCCAGTTCTGTTTTATAAACTACTTCTCCTCAGTCCCGGATTTCATGTAAAAAAGATTCTGAGTTCATTTTGTTAAAATTTTATTGATTTCTGGTTTGTATGCCATATTAATTTCCCAAAGGAATGCCCTCCCACCTTCCCTCTGCCTTTAGAATGAACCCTCAGTTTCCTTCACATCCTTCTTCTTGAGGCCTTTCTTGATTCCCCTGCCATTTTGAAGAGCCTTCCCTTTCAAAAAGACCTTGCTTTTACTCTGTCTACTTTCTCACCTATAAGTTGTCTCCCTTGATAGAATGTAAGCTCTTTGAGGGCAGGATTTGTTTCATTTTTGTCTTTGTATCCACAGGGTCTAGCGCAGTCCTTGGCACATAGTAGGTGCTTAAAAATGCTTGCTGATTGATTTCCATCTCTTCACCTCCCACATATACTTTCTGTTGCAACAAAGATAGTGAAGCAAAACTGATGACCAAATGACCACATCTAACATACAACATTCCAATGCAATACAATCCAACGTGTATTTAGTGCATGCCTACTATGCGCAGCTCACAGTGCTAGGGTTAGAGATACAGAAACAAAATGAAAAACTATTCTTTTCACTCAAAGATCTACAGGGTGGATATGACATGGAAACAGACGAACAAATACAAGGTAATTTGAGGAAGAGAATGACTAAAGAGATGGAGAAAGGTTTCCCGTTGGAGGTGGCACATAGCAATATTTGAGTGCTGAGAGGAGGGGGAGTGCATATCTCTTTTTGAGTCATTCCTTAAATGATCACAGGAGCCTAGATTAAGAGCTGGAGGGACTCAAGAGACCATCTTTGATACAAAGAAAGGCATAAGACAGTCCCTACCCTCAAGGAGCTCACAATCCAATGGGCGATTTCCCCCCATTACTGTAAATAACTAGATACTAGATACGTACAAAGTATATACAGAATAGACAAGAGACAATGGGGAAGGGAGTTGGGGAAGGCATGTGGGGATGCTGGGAAAGGGCTCCTGAACTGGGTGGGATTTGAACTGAAGCTTGAGAGAAGCCAGGGAAACTAAGTGGAGGAGGTGAAGAGGAAGAGCATTCCAGGCATGAGTGACAGCCGGTACGAAGGCACAAAATTTAGCTGGATTGTAGGGTATGTAGAAGGGAGTAACAGGTAAGAGTTCAGCAAGGGTAGGAAGAGACCAGGTTGTGAAGGGCTCTTGAAGGCACTAGGAACCCCTGAAACTTACTAAGGAGGTGGGGGTGGGGTGCCATGGTCAGAACTATGTTTTAGAAAATTCACTTGGGCAGCCCATTAAAGAATGGATGGGCATGGATGACATGGAGATTGTGAATCTGGGTATGTAGGAGGATGGTAGTGCCTTTGAGAGTAATAGAGCAGTTAAGAACAAGGGAGGGTTTGAGGAGGAAGATGAGTTCCGTTTTGGATATGTTGAGTTTGACATGCCTATGAGTCATCCGGTTTGAGACATCCAAAAGGCATATGATAATGTGACCAGTTCAACAAAGAGACTAAGGCTAGATATATGGACCTGGGAATCATGGATCTGCATGGAGATGTTCACTGCCCATGGACCCCTTCTCAGAATCACGTTATTAAATGAAAAAAAAAAGCCAAAAACAGATGTTGTTGAATTAAATATGTAATATTCCCATCCACTTTCTAAGACCCCCTGAAATATATCCAAGGACCTAAGGTGGTCCATGGGACCAAGGTTAAGAATCCCTAAAATAGAAAAAATAAGGACAAGAGAGCCCAAGACAGAGCCTTAGGGGATACCTTTGATTGGTGGGCATGGCATGGAGGAAAATCCGGCAAAGGAGAGTTCAAAGGAGCAGTCAGAAGAACCAGAAGAAAGCAATGTCATGAAAACCTAAAAGAAAAATCATTCTACTCCGCCTTAATTGACTCACTCTGCACTCTCCACAGTGCCTGCTCCAAACCTTCTTGTCTTTCCTCAAGAATCCTCCCAACTTCTTTGCTAAAGAGGATCTCACCCCATTGTTGGTGTTGTTTGTCCTTCATTTCTGAAGAGAACCAATGACATCACAGGTGATGTCTTCATTTGCACATGAATTGGATTTAAGTGAGGCAGAGTTACACAAAAGTCACCTTCATTCTCTCTTCCAAAGTCATTGAAATCTGGTGGCAAGATGAAAGTTAGAACAGGATGTGGCATCTTTAATGTTTGACCAAGCTCTAAGCCCTCTGTGATTCCTGCTTCAACTGCCTTCATGGCCATTGGAACAAATTGTTCTTATCCACCCATTTTGCTGGAGAAAGTCTTCTGACAAAATGGCAGCCATTTGCTGAGATCTATTTCTCCTTCTCAACTCTCCTCAGTCAGGTATCTTCTCCTTCATTCCTGTATCATGTGAAGAGGTTGCCTTTCTTCTCAAGGCCAATATGCACCTGTACCCCATCTCCTTCTGTCTTTTCCAACAGTTTGCCCAGCACATAGTAAATGCTTAATAAGTGTTTGTTGACTGAATGGCCAGCTCTCCACAAATGTTAGCTATTATTATTATTATCTCATTCTTCTCATCTTTTTGATGGAGTTCAGATAGAAGTGATCCAAGGGCCATTTGGACTGGTCCAATGGTCCAGTTGCTATTCTAGTATAAATGTTTGATGTATGTATGTGTATATATATATATATGTGTGTGTGTGTGTGTGTATATATACATATATATATACACACATATATATGTATATACGTATATATATACATATATATATACACATACAATGCTCAGGAGACTGTTGCCCAGATAGATAAAATAATTGCTGTTTTTTTCTAGTTGAATAAGTATTAAGATGATCATATATATGTATATATATAAACATGTTTGTGATTATTATATAATGTTACTTAATAATAATAATAATAGTAATAACAGCTAGCATTCATATAGTATTTTAAAATTTGCAAGGCACGTTACAAATAATTTCATTTGATCTTCACAAGAACTCTGGGAAGAAAGTGCTTATTATTATCCCCATTTATAGATAAGAAAACTGACAGAGATAAAGTGACTTGCCCAGGGCCATACAGTTCATATATGAGGGCAGATTTTAATTCAGGTCCCCCCGACTCCAGGTCCGGAACTATATTCATTCACCACCTATCTACTGTTATATGTCCAATGCTTAGTGCAGTGCCTGACACATAGTAGGTGCTTAATAAATGTTTATTGACTTGACTTGTCTGTGGATAATAGAACACTGTGATGTCAGAAGAATCAAAACTGCAGGTGATCTTTTGAGGTAGAGATACTGGAGGTAGAGGTAACAGGCTGTCACCTATTACCAAGGATGATTTGTGCACCGCAAGAGGTATCAAAGACATCATCAAGCCCACAGATAATTGGATAAGAAATTGGGCTGATCATGTTCTAAGAGCAGGAGAAATTAGATGAATAGCTCAAGTGCTACATTAGTACCCATAGAATATTTCAGAAGATCCACAGAAAGATCTCAGGACAATGGCTAGATCCTCTACCCCAACCCCTAGGAGGAGATGGAAGGGGGTTACTCAGAATGGTAACGGTAATGGTAATGGAAGGCAGGGTTGGACTCTAGCTGGCCTCAGTGGAGGGAGTGGTCACATTCTGAGATCCAGGATTGATGGAACAAAGGCAGCAGGCCATTTCCAATCTAAAAGCAACTTGTTTTCTGAGGCAGACAGATGGGCTACTTGAGAGTGGGAGTGTTTCACCTGCCTATAAAGAATGCATTGTTAGGGCTTTAATACCCAGCAGTCTGCAGGTAAACTGAATGGGGTCAGGCTTTGTATACCGAGGCATTCAGGGGCAATCTCTGGGGACCAAGGTCTTGTTTACCCTAGCAACCCTAGTAACAAGGAGCACACTGTCTCAGGATTTCTCTAGCAGACCTTGGAACAGCAGAATCATTGAATCATGGAATCATCCGGTCTTAGAATGGAAAGAGCCTATTTCCCCATCAGTAGAAGGCAGAATTTAAACAAGATGACCTCAAAAATGAACTCTGACTCCATGAGTCAGAAGACACATCCTTGAGTAAACACAGCCACGATGATGCCAGTTAATAGCTGGAAGTCTTCTTCTCCCTGATGAACATCACATGAGACCTGATGTATGACGTGGATTGTAGAGACAGGAAGAGGCAGGGTCTCCTCTCCCCCGGGAAACCCAGCGACTGCGGGACCCTGGGTACACTCCTCTACCTCTTGGTGCCCTCCAGCACCCCTCCCAGACGTAAACCGCAGAGCTGATCCTGATCTGCACTTTTAAAGGGAGTTTTCTCGTTGGGAGGTCCTGATGGCGATGAAATCCCAAACCCAGTCCTATATGTAACACATGCATAAATATGCACATGCATGTGTGTCCTTACATATACACATGTGTAAATGTTCATTCCGTATGTGTATGTATATAGAGACACATATATGTGTATGTGAGTGTGGGCTGGAGCCAGCCTGTTAAATTATCAGTGCGAGCATTTACATCTCAGAAATAAGCAAACTACATATGGGGGTTTGATTTACTGTTTGATTGATGGTCTGGGCCTAAGAAAGTGATAGTGAAATATTAATAACATAGAGAAATGTTAATAATGAAATATTAATAATTAATCACAGAGAAAGATTAATGATGTTCAATGCTGATTACACTTAAAAGTGTGTCTTGTATACATGAGGTTTTTTGGGGGTGGGGGAACTGGTTACAAAACATTTACCAGAAGTCACTTAATCCCATTTGCCTCACCAAAGGAAAAAACCATTTACCAGCACACCTTTGTTATTTATGTGTGTATGTAGGTATACATATAGGTATCCATACACATGCATGAATGTGTGTAGATACACACATGCATACATGCATTATACATACATGAGCAGGAAGGGACCTTGGAGATCATCTACTTTACAGGTAAGTAAACTGAGGCTCAGAGAAATTAAATCATGGTTACATTGCCCGCTAGAGATAGAACTAAGGTGAACATTCAAGTCTCCTGCCCCTCCCCTCTTTTCTAATACTCACAGGAAGATTTGTTGTGGGTCTGCTACTTATTTTTTAAAAATAAATCTGCATATTATCAGGACCTCAGAGGACATCTAGTCCAATCCTCATCTGAGTCAGAAATCCCCTCTATCTAGTAAACAATTAATCAATACATATTTATTAAGAACCTACTATGTGCCAGGCCCTGTGCTAAACACTTTACGATGATTACCTCATTGGATCCTCGCAACAAACCTGGGAGGTAGATGCTATTATTATCCCCATTATACAGATGAGGAAACTGAGGCAAATAGGGTGAAATGACTTGCCCAGGGTCACATAGCTAGTAAGTGTCTGAGATTGGATTTGAACTCATGTCTTCCTGACAACACTTCACAACCTGGCTGCCTTCAAAAAACTGCACAAGGACTCAGAGGATCTAACCTGGGTTCAGTTCCCAGTTTCGCCACTTATTACTACCTGTGTGACTTTGACAAGCCCCTTTCCTTCTCACGGCCTCAGTTTCCCTGTCTGTAAAATGAGGGCATTGGACTAGATGAGCTCCAAAGTTTCTTTCAACTCTGGATCCATATAATGCTGAGTCACTCTGCTCCCTTAAGTGAACCAATATATCTGATGTCCTTCAATGCCATGATCTTTATCCAGTCCAGCCCATTACTGGCAGGAAGTACAGGGGAACATAGTGAGAAGGAGGGCGCTGTGGAGAAAACTGTGCCCTCTTGGCATTTCCTAAATGTCATTCCTTTACTGCAGCAGTAAAGGAAGTTTCTACACTGGGAGGTCCCTACTCTGATAAAATCTCTGGGTCATTACCCCCTGCTCTACCCTACCTTACAGGCTTATCATAAGGATAAAATTAATAAAATTTTATTTTAAAAAATCAATTATTATTATAGGTTGTTACAAGATTGGTTGTATTATCAGTAAAAAAAAAAAAAAAGGAAAAAATAGCTTTCTCATTTCCATTTTTTTAAGAGGCAGAGTTGGTTCCAAGTTAAGATAAGCAAGAGGGAGCTTGTCATCAGATTCAGTCATTTGATTGGCAGACTGCACTTGAGTCACAGAGGTCATTGTGACCCATGAGGGCCTGTCCCATCACCCCTGGGGGTCCAGCCCCAACTTGGGATCTCAACTTCTTTTTTCAAATTGAGCTGTTTGACATAAGAATGATTTAAAATAGGAAGCAAATAAATCAAGCTTTTGTAAAAGCAAGCAAAAAATGAACAATCTCATTCCATTTAAAAAAAAACAACAACCTTTGTTTTGACAGCACCAAGGTTAGTCCTACTCAAAGGCTTGCCGACCTTATTTATAATAAAAATTATTGCCCTGTCCTTCCTGTAGAGGTCAGATATATCCGGTTCCCAGTAGCTAAAAACATCTTTGTTTCTGCTTCCAATCCGAGATCACAGAATCACAGACTTAGAAGAGACCTCAGACATTATCCAGCCATAAATTCATAGATTTAGAACTCCAGTTAGGGGTCATTTAGTCCAACCCCCTCACTTTACAAATGAGGAAACTGAGGCCAAATGGGTCATAGGCTCACAGGATCATAGTTCTGAAACTAGAAGGGACCTCAGAATTCATCTAAGACTATTCTCTAGAGGGAAAGGAGTTACCCAAGGTCACCCAGGTGGTTAGTGGCAGAGCTGGAGCCTGAACTTAATAGTGCAAATGTGTTCTGTCTGGTTTAGTTCAGGCTCGACGGGTCCATCCACCCAGTGTGCCCATGATTGCTTTTTAAGTGTTTCCTTCTTGTTATTATGTCTAAAAGGCATAGGATCTTTAAAAAACTTACAACTTCTTCATACAAAGGATTCCTAAATGGTGGAACTGCCCCTCTGGATTTTGAGTCAAAGGCACTGGGCTTGAATCTCAGCTCTGCTATTTAAGAGATACGGCTTTGGGAAAGTCATTGAAACTCTCTGGGACTCAGTTTCCCTATCTGTCAGATGAGGGCATTGGACTAGATCTCTAGGCTACTTTCCCATGATTCTATGATCTTTCTGGTCACTGTTCAACCCAAACAAGGCATTGGAGTGATTGAGGCAAAGGAAAAACGTACTTTTTTCCAAAGCTCTAGCCAAAGAGGTTGACTAACTATTAGCATTCAAGTCCCAACTAAAATCCCATCTTCTATGAAACTCCCCTTGACTCTAGTGCTTTCCCTCTGTTCATTACCTCCAATTTGTCCTGAATATATCTTGCATGTACGTCACTGTTTGTATATTGTCTCCCCCATTAAACAGTGAATTCCAAATCTGGCCTCAAACACTTGACACTTACTAACTGTGTGACCCTGGGCAAGTCACTTAACCCCTATTGCCTTACCAAAAAGCAAAAACAAACAAACAAATAAAAAAACCAGTGAGTTCCTTGAAAGCAGGGACAATCTTTTTGTCTTTTCCTGTGTCCCCAGCACTTAGGACACTGCCTGACATATAGTAGACCCTTAATAAATGCTTATTAACCTTTCACAGCTATGGGTAGGAGATATCTAACCAAGCAAGAGATAGAGGGAATTAAAAAAGATAAAATAGATTACTTTGATTACCTGGAATGGAAAAGCTTCTGCACAGACCGCATTAATACATGGAGGTTAAGAAGGTGGATCAAATGGGAAAAAATCTTTATGTCAAATAATCTTGTTAAGGGTTTGGTATCTGAGATATACAAACAGTAAATACATAACTGCATGTGAATGACTAATACCATTCTCCAATAGATAGACATAGGTATGGACAAACAGTTCTCAAAAGAATTACAAAGTATTCACAATCACATGAAAGAATGCTCTCAGTCACTAATGATAAGAAAAATGCAAAACAACTCTAAGGTTTCACTTCACACCCTGCCAATTGGCAAAAATGACAAAAAATGACAGTAGTTAGGAGGAGGGGGTTGTGGAATGATAGGCATGCTAATACATTGGTGGAACTTGGAAATGGTACGACCATTTTGGAAAGCAATTTGGAATTATGCAAATAAAGTGACTCAAATATCCATCCCCTTTGAACCAGATACTCCATTACTGAGCTTATACCCCAAGGAAGCCATCAATAAGAAAAAGTCCCCATATACTCCAAAATATTGATAGCAGTACTTTTTGTGATAGCCGAGAATTGGAGACAAAGCAGATGCCCATCAGTTAGGAAAGGCTAAACAAATTGTGATAAATGAATGTAATCGAATATTGCTATGATATGAGAAATGATGTATGTGATGAATACAGAGAAGCAAGGAAAGATCTCTATGAACTGATGTAGAGTGATGTCAACAGAGCCAAGAAATCAATATACAGTAACTAAAACGATGTAAGTGGAAAGAATCACATAACAAAAAAACCAAATGTAACAAAATTACAAAGATCAATCAAGACTCAAATGAAGAGATATGAGCAGGCATCACCCCCTACCTCTTCATGGGATGTCCACAGGTATTACATATTGCACATATTTTTGGACTTTTTAAATGTATTTGTCAGTTATCCTGATTTTTTTCCTCTCTAAAAAATACTATTTGTTTATGAAATGACTGTCTGGGAGACCAAGATACATGGGATAAGTATGGTAAGGTAAGAAACAGAAAATGTCAATAAAAACTTATTTTAAAAATGCTTAAAGCACTTCACCTCCTAATACATCTGGACATACCCATTATTTAAAGTAATGATATTTCCATGTTTAGGAGGTATTTGTTCATAGCTCAAAGGATGAACAAGGCCTTTGACCAAGTCTCTCATGGTGGCCTTGGTCACAAGAGGAGATGGGTACTAGACTATAGCACAATCTTGTGGATCCATGATAATCATGTAATTGAACAGTAACTAAGACTGATAATCCATGTCAACCTATGGGTATATTGGCAATGGGTCACTTCAAGTCCTTGTCCTTGGCTCTCTTCTATTTATTACTATCTATGATTTGACTGAGGACTTCTCAGTAGTTGATGAAGTCAAGAGGATGGCAGAACATAGTGAATGGAAGAATCTGGAGCTGAACACTACTCACCCATCTATAACAATGTCTATAATAATTCAACAATACAAGTTGAAATTGAATAGAGATAAATGTGAATGCTCAGGTTCAAAAAGTCAACTGTGCTAGTACTGGATGAAGGAAATATGAGTAGACAACAGCAAAAAGACCTTGGAATTTTAGTGGAATTTAGCATAACAGAGAAGACTAATTTTATCTGAAGGTGCAGGAGCATAGTAGTATTCAAACACCATCGTACCCTTCCTTTATTTAGAGTTTTGTGTCCAGCTCTGGATATCACATTTTAAGAAGATCTTTGAGAAACTAGAGTGGGTTCAGGGATGGATGACCAGGGTAGCTAGAGGTCTTGGCATCATGCCATTTTAGAACTGATTGAAGGAACTGAGGTCAGTTAACCAAGAGAAGATCTGGTAGGGAGAGGAGGAGAGGAGAGAGGGAAGGGGAAGAGAAGAGGGCAAATGGACATGACACTGGTCTTTGAGTCATGTGAAAGAAGGATTTGACCTATTCTGCTTGGCCCCAAGAACTAGGAATGATATTTAGAAGCTGCAGAGAGGCAAATTTAGACTTAATATCAGAAAAAACTTTCTAAAAATATTAACGGCTTCATAATAGTCATAGGATTCATAATAGAATAATATAGAATATTATATATAGAATATAGAATAGAATAGAATAATTTCAAAATAGAAAAGGCAGCTTCCAGGGGTAGTGAGTTGCTTATCCTTGAGGTTACTTCACTTATTGGGGGTGTCATACAGGGGATTTGTACTTCAGGTCTAGATTGGTTTAGATAAACCCGAGCTCCCTTCCAAATCTAGGCTCCTAGGATTCAGAGCATAAGCATCTTCTGGAAGCTCTTCTGAATCACAGAAGTTCAACACTGGATGGGACCTCAAAGGCCAGCTAGTCCAACCTGTAACTGAACAGCAACTTCTTCTAATACATACTCCTTCAGTGGTCATCCAGATTTCGCTTGAAGATATTCAGTGAGGAGAGAATGATCACCTCCCAAGGTATCTCCTTCCACTATGGGATAGCTCTAATCCTTGAGAAATTGTTCCTTACACTAAACCTCAGTTGGACTCTTTGCAGCTTCCATATTGCTCCTAGTTCTTGAGACCAAGTAGAATGAGTCTTCCATATGACAAGGCTTCAGATACTCTGAGACAATCATCATGACCTTCCTGAGTCTTCTCTTCAGGTTAAACATCCATCCGCCAGTGAACAAGCATTTACCAAGCACCTTACTGTGTTCCTGGCACAGTGCTAGGCACTTTGTATACATATAGTAGAGTCCCTACCCTCAAGGAGCTTGCATTTTATTTACGTTCTACAAAATATCCCCAGTTCCTTCAGTGAACCTCCATATGGCATGCTCTCAAGGTACCTCTCCATCCTCTTATTATCCTCTGGATACTCTCCAGCTTATCACATGCCTTCCCAAAGTAAGCTGAATACAAAACTTCACTGCAACCATTATGACTTGATGTTACAGAATCTTCAGACATTGAAAATATTTATAAAAAGTAACATTAGAGGGGCAGCGAGGTGGTGCAAAGGATAGAGCACCAGTCCTGAATTCAGGAGGACCTGAGTTCAAATCCGGTCTGAGACACATAACACTTACTAGCCGTGTGACCCTGGGCAAGTCACTTAACCCCATTGCCTAGCCAAAAAAAAGGAACATTAGAAAATATCTCTATATATTGTGCCTAGTTCTGTCAGCACCTTGCTCCCTCACCCCTTCCTGTCTCTAGTCATAATAGTATGTTCCAGGACAGTGGTTCTCAAATTTTTTGGCCTCAGGACCCCTTTACCGTTATAAAAATCATTGAGGGACACCCCTCAAGAGCTGTAGCTTATGTGAGTTATATCTAATGATACTTATCATATTAGAAATTAAAACATCTCAATATTATTTCTTAGTATTATCTTAGTATTTTTTACCTCAAGCACTTCCTAAAAGGGACCCCCAGAGATCCCAGACCACACTTGAAGAACTGCTGTTCTAGACCATTAGCTCCTAGGGTTAGGATCCTATTCATTATTTGGTATTTTTACCGTAATGGAAAAAGCATTGACCTGGGAGTCTGGAGCCCTGGGTTCTTGCCTCAGGGTGATTACCAATTAACTGTGTGACCTTGGACAAGACATTTTCCCCTCTGAGGGTCACATTTTCCTCATCTGCAGAACGTAGCAGTTGGACACAATGATGGTGGTTCTTGTAGAATCACTTATGTCCTCCAAAGAACAACTGAAGCTCCACTTTCAACATCATCAGAACCACCATCAAAAACACTCAAGGTTAACAAAGCACCTTACTTTTATGACCTCATTGGATATTAAAGTCTGAAGCTTCTGATCTCCCCCATCTGCTTGTTCCTTCCTCTCTAACCTACCTTGTATTTATTTTGTGATTAGTCTGTATGTACTTATAGATAGATAGATAGACAGGTAGGTAGATGGATTTCAGGTGGATGGATGGATAGATAGATAGTTATGCAGATAGGTAGATAAGATGACAGGTAGAAAGATGATAGTTAGATAGGCTGATAGATGGATGTAGAAAGATAGAGAGATAGATAGACAAACAGACATACGCATGTAGATAGATGGGTGATAGGTAAATAGGTAGGTAGGAAGGTAGGTAGATAGATGATAGATAGATTCATAGGTAGATAGGTTCATAGATTAATAGACAAGATGAATGGATGGATGGATAGATAGATGTCTCTCCTATTAAAATATAAGCTCCATGAGATCAAGGACTATTTCATTTTTGTCTTTGTATTCTCAGATAAATTCTCAGTGTTGAGCATATGGTAGGCACTTTATAAATGCCTCTTAGTTGATTGATGATGATAATGATGATGATAATAGCTAGCATTTATAGTATTACAGTATAGCATTTTAAAGTTTGCAAAATGTCTTACAAATATTACCTCATTTTATCCTTATAACAGCTCTAAGAGGTAGGTGCTATTATTATCCCTGTTTTACAGATGAAGAAACTGAGAGGTTAAGTGACTTACCCAGGGTCACACAGCCAGTAAGGGTCTATATTTGAATTTGGGTCGTCCTGTCTTTAGGTTCGGAACTCTCTGCACTGTGGTTCCCCTAGCTACCTAACAGCAGACATGGTTATTTTCAGGTTTGAAAAACCCTTTTCATACAGTAGTTCACTTGAACCTCAGAGCCATTCCATGAGGGATGACTATAGCTATCATAATCTCCATTTTCTCAATAAGTAAACTGAGGCTTATGGAGGTCACTCAGCTGGTAGTTCTTGGAGGCAGTATTCAAAATCAAATTCTTCCTTTCTCCAAGTCCAGCCTTTTCCCCAATATCCAGAATCAACTGTGAGTCCATAGTTCATTCTCACAAATCAAACTAAGGTGATACCAGTCATTATATCTAATGACTACAATCCCTCATTTTAGCGGTCAGAAAAATCCCCTCGCTCAGTGAGAGAGATTCACCTAGCAAATTATTCATCAGAGACTTGGGAAGGAGCCATTAGGTGTATCTCAGGTTCTGCCTCATTAATTCTCTCCTCCATTCCTGTGAGAGGGAAGGTAGAAATAGAACAGAAAGGATACTCGCTGAGAATCTCTGCATGGTTATGAAGTCATCAGCACTCTGGTCAGTGGCCCGCACAATGGAGAGCTTCCCGCCTACCTACCAATCTCTCTTAAAGGCCTCGGGGGAAGGGAGGGAGGGTAGCAGTGGGAGGCTTCAGGTTCTAGACATGACTGCTGCTAATATGCTCTGTGACCTTAGCATAGTCTTTTCCCTTCTTGAGACTCAGTTTTCTCATCCGTTGTGACATTTAAAAAGTTTGAGAGACATAGTTTCTGGGTAATTTAATTATTTTATTAATAAGGCTAGCATGTTTATTAATGAAAAGAGGTTAATGGCCCTCGTGAATGCCAAAGACCTCTCAAGGCGGTGGGCTCGAAATTTATATGCCCTTGGAAGATTAGGTGTTCCTGAGGGTGGTAATCAACTCTGGTCCGTTAATAATTAATGAGAGAATGAATATTACAACGAGGGGCTAGGTTACATTTCAACTAGGGTCTTAAGGTATGTGACTTGGATCACTTAAATCTTGGCCAAAGAGACTTATCAATTTCCATATCACCTGTCTGACAAAAGGGAGAATCAACAGTTTCCCAGATCTACCCGAGTAAACACAATGAGCAGGAATCCTCCCATTAACCCAAACTTAGAATTTCTTTTACTGTTTTTGATTAGATTTTAGTCTGGGTAAGTCTTTGAGCAAGATTTCCCACACTGCTTAATTTCTGGACAAGGAAGCAGAAAAGAGAAAGAAATTTGGTCCCAATACAATAATTAGTTACTAAACACAAGAGAGAAATAATCATTTCTCTCACTGTCTAATTGAACAAGATGGTATTCAAGATCCTTCTTAGTTCTGACATCATACAGAATGTCTATAACATCCTCAGACTCCTCTTGTACAAATCAAGTCAACAAGCCTCTGCTAAACTCCTACTATATTCCAGGCACTGTGCTAATTGGAATTAGGGGGGACAAGGGAAAGCTTCCTATAAAAGGTAGGATTTCAGCTGGGACTTGAAGGAAGCCAGGAGGTGGAGATGAGGAGGGAGAGAATTCCAAGCGTGGGGGAGAGATGGTGAATGGTGAAAGTGCCCAATCTGGAAATGGAGGGTTTTACACATAGACTCATAAACTGAGAAGATAAAGCCCAGACAGGTAAGGTGTTATGTTAAAGAAAGATATAAATACATAGCTGTTTGGTGCAAATGGCAAAGAGGAAAATATAGCCTGGAGAAAGCAGAAACTTCTCAATGAAAGCTGTCTCAAAATGGACTAGGCTCCCTTGAGTAGGAAATTCCCCCTCACCGAAATCACTAAAGGTCTTCAAGCAGAGGTAAGATGACTCCCTGGTGGGTAAAAAATAAAGAAGGATGAGGATACTCTAATCCAAGTCTGGGTTGGGTTAGATGCCCTGAAGTTCTTTCCAACATTGAAGTCAGATCTGTAATCTCTCCTGACAAAACACAAAGTGTACCCTCCACAACCCTCACAAACTTGACCAACTCATTTAAAAAGTTGTATTGGTGCCTTTTACACTATGGTCAATTCCAAATATCCCACCCCCTCTTTCATGCAGTGAGCCTTCCCTCCTAACAAAGGAAAACAAAGACAACTGCCACACGTGTCTGACATCACATGCAACATTCTGCTCCCATCCTCTTTACACTTCCAAGCGAAAGGATGGAGATACCTTCCTCTTCTCTTCTCTAGGGGCAAGATTGACCACCATATACTTTAGCTGAGCAGAAGGGGCCATAGAGAGAGGTTACATCCATCCAAGGCTCAAGACCAAACAGCACTACCTCTGTGGACTGGCAGGACCCCTCGGCCTAAAGGAATCTTTCTCTCCTCAGAACCCTCAAGCGGAACATTTATGCCTGCATTGTGTATCCTGGGAGTCTTTTTGTGTGCACGCCATCTTTGAAGACAAGGACATTTTCCTACTTGTTTTTGTACCTTCTCCTGTGTCTAGCCCCAATACCTTGTAATAACAATTACTTAATAAATGTGAGTTTTTCGAATGAAGAAATAAATATGGGTCTTGAACAGCGTTTAGTAACCAGAGTAGGAGACCACCAGTAGAGTATGATCTGAGGGCCAAGTAAACCCTGCTTCCCTTAAATATCTGGTCCTGGAAATTTCCACCATTAGATATTCATTCCTTTATGACTTTAGACTTTCCCTAAAGTAAGTAACAAGCATTTATTATTTCAGTAGGATTGTAATGTGGAGTGTGAAAGGATAATGTATAACCAGACCAGAAAGATAGCTGGAGCCAAACTGATTGCTTGTGGATTGCTTCAAGAGCTACCTGTTAAAATGCAAACCCTTGAGGCCTTTAGAAAAGCTGGGATTTGATGAGCTGTCAACACTTCCTGGAGATTAATTGATAAGCAGCTAAAATGAGAGCCCTGTTTAGAAAGGAGAGGAAAGATCGGTGGATTGAAGTGAGGGGGCTCCTAGGATTGGGGAAAGTGTAGGTGAAAGGGATAATTCAAAAGACCAGTTTGGCCTCCTTTCTGATGTTCTCTGGGCCAGCCCTCATGGGTCATAAAAATGTGCTTTCCCACCCCAAACAAGGCTGTGTACGCAAATAGCTGCAAACTCAGGCCAAGACCGCAGCTACAGTCTGTAAGAAGCAATGCTTGCTCAGCTTTGAAACACTTAAGAACTTTGATGGACAAAATCACCAAGCACAGTTTCAGGGCACAGATGATGAAGGATGCTGCCCACCTCCTCACAGAGAAGTGATGGACTCGGGGTGCAGAATGAGATAGACTTTTTTTTTTTTTTGGTCATGTGGGAATTGGTTTTGCTTGACTATGCATATTTATCACAAGTTTTTTCTCTTTCTTATTCTTTCCCAATGGGGGTGGGGGAAGGAGGAAGAATAAAGATAAGTTTTTGCTCATTAGAAAAAATGATATTTTTAGAAGAAGACATTAAAAAATTAAAACTACTCATGCCAGAAAGGTGGGGGAGTATTAGGGCAAAATGCTATATACACAGTGAGATGTGGTCACTAAACCAGATGTTTGAACTGTGCTTCTTTGTCACAAGAAGGGTTCAGGCTAAAGGGGGAAGGGATTTTTCTAGAAATGACTGTTGTACAGGCAAAAGGCATCCATAAGACATTTTTTCAAAAAAAAATGAAAAAGAAAATGGTGGAGAAAGACCTTTGAACAGTGGTGACAACCTCAAACAGAAACCAGGGTCACTCAACCATGTACAAGGATCGCCTCATATTGATTTAGAAAACCACATATTAATGTAATCCATGTTCTATTATGAATTTTTAAAATTTTGTTAAATATTTCCCCATTACATTTTAATCTGGTTTTGGCCACACTTGAGATTGTTGTGGGGGATGCAGGCTCCGTGTTTGAAAGCAGGCTGTAGAGTATTGCTCACATTAGTAAGGAGCAGGGAAATGAGAGCTCAAACAGGACGCTTCTTCCCCCAAAGTCCTCCTCCAGGGCCATCATGTCATGGAGGCAACTGGGAGGTCTTGGAGATTGCGCTGACAAAGACGGAAAGTCTTACCAAGCTGAAAGGGTTTGGAGGACTGGCCTGGGGCTTTGTTTCTCTTTTCACGGGACCAACTTAGCGATATTCAGAGAGCTTCGCCAACAGGCTGGCCAGCACAGGATGAATTTTTTGTCACAACAACTCACCATAAGGTATGGAGAGGCAGCTAGGTGGTACAGTGGATAGAGTGCTAGGCCTGGAAACGCATCTTCCTGAGTTCAGCTCTGGCCTCAGACACCAGATGTGTTACCCTGGTCAAGTCACTTAACCTTCTTTGCCTCAGTTTCCTCATCTGTAAAATGAGTTGGAGAAGGACATGGCAAACCGCTCTAGGATCTTTGCTAAGAAAACCCCAAATGTAGTCACAGAGAGTCGGACACGACTGAAAAACGACTGAACTGAGCTAAGGTATTGAGAGTGGCTGTGATCTCCACGGAGGAAGGACCCACTCCCAGACCAGTAATCGGCACTTTATGCTCCCAGAGTAAGTAACACAAAACATATTCCTGACGCTACCCAGGAAAGGGTGGGTTTGCTCATTAGGCATTAAACGAAATTATTTCTGTGCTGCTTTAGAACCGCTAGGAAGCTGGATGTTTCAGTGGGTAGAACGCTGGACTTGGAGTCAGGACTTTATGTTATTGTTGTTGGGTCAATTCTCAATCGTGTCCTACCCCATTTGGGGAGTCAAGGAATATCCGAGTTCAAATCCTGCCTCTGATACTTGCTAGCTTGTGACTCTGGGCAGCCGCTGTCTGTCTCAGTTTCCTCATCTGTAAAACGGGGATAATAAAAGCACCCACCTTCCAGGGTTGTTTACTATTTGTAAAGTGCTTTGCAATGCTTAGAGTACCATAGAAATACTAGCTATTCTTTTTTTATTCAGAGCTTTCTAACTTTCACTGTAACAACTGGGACAAAGCTCCTGTCCCTCTCTGCTTATAGCTCTGCCCACAGTGGCAATGTGTGGGAGCGAACAGAATACTCTGATGTGTAGCCCAGAAGAACTGAGTTTAAATCTTCCCTTAAATGCTTAGTGTAGACAAGTCATGTAACCTCTCTGAGCCTTAGTTTCCTCTTCTGTAAAAATGGGGATAATTACAGCACCTACCGCACGGTGGAGCAAATGAGATTAAAGTGCCTTGCTCACATTAAAATACCATAAAAATGTAAGCAAATATTACTGTCCTCAAGGTAGCAAAATAAATTATAATTCATGGAGCCAAAGATTAGTTTCTTTGGCTGACATTCTCATCAGCCCCAGGAAAATTGAAGCATCTTTTATATTGAACTTTTGATTAAGGACCATGGAAAATTCTTTGCTATCCAGTGGCTTTTGGCATCCTCTCAGATTTTTCAGTGTCTTTATAGACTTCTAGTTCCCTGAGCATAAAAGAGTAGTGAGGCCAGGGAGGGAAGGAGGTGAAATATTTTCAGAGTTTGTGTGGGCCCCCCTCTCAAGTCACTCCAGTGAGATCCCAAGATGGTGGGAGTCCTTGTTTGATTTCCCTAATGTCTTTTGTCTCTGCCTGAGTTTTATTTCAACAGTTTCTGGTTCCTGGAAGTGCTCTGTGCTATATTCCCTCCCCTCAGAATTAAATTCTCTGATCACTGCTTTCAACATCTGTCCACCTATTTTATGAAACCCTACTCTTTCTTGAGGAAAGAAAGAGAAGGTGATGGGGGAAGGGTAGAGAGGATGGAGTGTATGTGTGTGTTCATGTGTGTTTGGGGGAGTCTGGGCTGGCACTGCCAAGCCTAGAACAGAAGCGATGACTGACATCCTTCTGGAGAGGTTAAATTTGAAGATAATTGAAGAAAGAAAAAGGGATGCTTTTCCCCTCAGCCGACTGCCTGCAATAAAAGGGCCATTGTTCCAGAAGCAGCTTTCAATTATCCTCCTCTGATGGTATCTGCTGGAAAGAAAGGAAACATCAGCCAGGTGGACTCTCTCTGGGGCACTGCTGAACAGAACAGAGGCAGAGAATGAAGTAAAAGATGAGCGAAGCTGAGCCCTGCAGCAAGTCAGGAAGCATCTGACTGCTAAAAGAGCAGACCAATTAAAAACAAAACAAAAGATGTCCGGCAGTATGAGCAAAGGGCACTGAACTTTTTATAGCCTGTGACCCATGCGTGTTCCTAACCGTTCCATCCTCCAAAGGGATTGTGACGATATGCTTAGCACAGTGCCTGCTATACAGTAGGTGCTTAATAAATGCTTGTTGATTAACTGAGTGGATCTGTGAAAGAGCTCCACACTGATACATAGGGAAAGAGTTTCCAGAGATGAGGAACTCAAATCAATGGTAATCAACAAGCATCTATTATGTGTCGGACTCCATTAGGCCCTGGGGCTACAGAGACCAATGTGAAATAGTATTTTCCCTCAAAGAGTTTATATTCTACATTATACTCTATACACATATATATGTTTTATATATATATATAATATTCTATGACATGTACAGTGAAGATCATTAGTTCTGAAGTTAATTATGGTTCAAATACTGCCTCTTCTGCTTACTAGCTGTGTGACATTGCCCCAATTGCTTAGCCTCAGTTTCCTCATCTGCAAAATGAACTGGAGAAGGAAACAGCAATCCACTCCAGTATCTTCCAGCTCAAAATCAATGCTCCTACATTTTGATCCCATAAGCAACTACAGTAAAGAATTCTGCCTCCTGCGCCTGCTGAATTTGTCCTGATGGCTTCTTGTATTATTTTTACATGAGTTACAACGTTGCCTTGAGGACTTTCCTGGTTGTTTGCCCTGGGTGGGTGGCTGCTCCAAGCCCCCGAAAACCTGGTTACAACTCTGCTCATCACTCAGGATGTGATCATTCCTCTGCCAGCCTCTTGGGTCCACTAAGTGGCACCATAGAGCACAGAGCACTGGATCTGGAGTCAGGAAGACTCCTCTTCATGAGTTCAAATCTGGCCTCAGACACTTACTAGCCGGGTGACCCTGGGCAAGTCACTTTGCTCTGTTTGCCTCAATGTCCTCATCTGTAAAATGAACTGGAGAAGGAAATGGCAAACTGCTGCAGTATCTTTGCCCAAGAAAACCCCAAATGGGGTCATAAAGAGTTGGACATGACTGAAAAATTAACAAGAAGCTAACTCATGCAAGAATGGGGACACAAATCTTTCTTTAATCAGCCTTCTTGAGAGATGTTTCACTTCTGGAAAGGAGCCAAGAATCAAGCCTGTGGGACGTCATGAGTTTGTTTTCTGTACCTTGCAAGTTGTATTTGCCCAACAAGGCTCATAAGTGCTAACCCTTCCAGGGGAAAGGCTGACAGTCATCAAGGCTCTCCTCTGTCACTAGTAATGCAGCTCAATATTCCCGCCTCCCTCTTTGTCTTTGTAAATACACTAAAATCCAGTTCCAGATGTAGGGAAGAAGGTAGAGAGACATGGCAGGTCTTCAGACAGGGATTGGATACCCTGAAGAGTCTTTTTCTGGCACAGGCTGGAGTAGCGGCCACTGAGACCCTTTCCACCTCTGGAATTCTGTGATTCCCTGGATAAGGGCTTGTGTGTTTAAATCTGCTTCTGACTTCTATTTGCTATCTCAAGGTAAAATACTAACAGACTTTAAACTCTGAGACTGAGTTTGAAATCCAGATCCTCTATGGAATCCAGACCAATTACTTACTTTCCCATTGCGTGTTTTCTTGTCAAATAGCAGTAGATGACAATGACCACAGCACTCTAAGGTTCACAAAAGGATTTACTTCTATTCTTTTGATTGATCCCCACAGCAACCTTGTAAAGTTGGCACTGGAGTTATTATCCCCATTTTACAGATGCCGAGACTGAGGGTTCAGAATGACTGATTGATTTGTCTCAGTCACATAGCTGCTAAAGGCTTGAAGCAGGATTTGAACCCAAGTCTTCCTGGCTGTAAATAGAAGATTCTATCTGCTACTCTTTGTTGCCTTTCCGTAAAATGGAAATATTCATTGGATGACTTCATGAAATAACTAATAAAAAGAATTCAGGGACTTGTTATGAGTGCTATTGAAGGTCTCCAGGAAACTGAATCACTTCCTTGCCCTCCCCTCCTCCCTTTCCCAGCTTTAAAATCAAAGTAATAAAATAAATACAGGACAAGTTTCCTGAATAGATGCTGTTGACATCTTTGATGGACAATTAAAAGCAGGACAGGGTCTCCTTCTTCTCCTCATCACTTGACTTTCTATAGGCCTGTAAGATGTGCAAAGAACTTTCCCCACAATGTGCTAGGAAAGGTAGGTATTATTAGACCCATTTTATAGATGAGAAAACTGAGGTCAGACAGATGAAGTAACTTCCCTGAGATGACCTTCCAAAACTCCCAAGGCTCTGTGATCTCATCAATATGGGTATTCCTCCCAATGACAGACCTGGCAACCTATCCACACCTGCCCCTATAAGTCCATTGCAGGCATCCACCTAATGTGCTGGATGCCTTTCTCACAATGCATTGATAGGGGGCAGGATGGGGGGAAGATGGACCAATCACAAGACAGCTAAAACAATAAAAATAACAAAAATCACAGTAGCTAGCATTAAGACCTTACACACGTTCACTAATTTGATCCTCACAACAACTCCTGGAGGTAAGTTGTGTCCCCATTTTACAGATAAGGCAACTAAAGCCCAGAGCAGTTAACTGACTTTCCCACGGTCACACAACTAGAAAGAGCATCTGCGGATGGTGTAGCCAAAGCTACTGAGGACACAGAAAAGAGAGCTCTTGCCACCAAAGTCCTGGGCACTGTGGGATTTGATCAGTAGGAATGACTTTCTTTCTTTCTTTCTTTTTGAGGCAATTGGAATTAAGTGACTTGCCCAAGATCACACAGACCTTGTCAATAAGTGTCAAGTCTCTCGGGCTCTATCTGAACTCAGGCCCTCCTGACTCCAGGGCTGGTGTCCTAACCACTTCACCACCTAGAGGACTCCTCCCACATTCTCTTGGCATCATGAAGATACTGGTGGAGCACATGGTGCAGGCACAAGAGGGAGTGTGGTATAGTACTTACAGAACTGGACCCTGAGTCAGCAAGACCTGGGATTGAATCCCATCTCAGCACTTGAATGAATGAATGTATGATTAAGCATTTATTAAGCACTCATTATGTACAAAGTGCTGGGGATACCAAAAGAAAGAGAAGATAGTCTTACTCTCAAGGAATGGATATTCTAAGCGGGGAGACAACCCATAGAGAACATTCCAGCTAACTCCCAAGATGTTTAGAGGGCAAAGGTAATGCCTCCTCCTTCATGTCATTACTACTGACCAAATCCCATCAGTTTTTGCTATCAGCCCCTTTGGCAGTGCCCAGGACTTTGGTGGCAAGAGCTCTCTTTTCTGTGTGCTCAGTAGCTTTGGCTACACCATCCACAGATGCTCTTTCTAGCTGTGTGACCCTGGGAAAATCAGCTAACTGCTCTGGGCTTCAGTTGCCTCATCTGTAAAATGGGGACTCAATAGAACTTACCTCCAAGAGTTGTTGTGAGGATCAAATAAGTGAATTTGTATAAGGTCTTAATGCTAGCTATTATGATTTTTGTTATTTTTATCATTTTAGATGTCCTGTGATTGGTTCATCTCTCTGCCCCCCCACCCACCCATGAATGCTTTGCTTTGACAATATCTTTTACTCTGTTTCTCCTGCCCTGTTTTCAGTGTGTTAGAGCTTCCTCCTGCCTGCCACTGCCCTCTGGGGGATCCCAATTTTCTGAGTATTAACTGAAGTCACACAGCTAATAAATGCCAAGGTGGGGATCTGAACCCAGGTCCCTTGATTCCAAATCCTAGACTCTTTCCATCTCCTTGGGGTCAGGGTAGAGGTGGGAATGTCCTGGATGATCTTGAATTTTCCTCCATTGGTGTAGATCTATGCAGAGCCTTGGTCTCCTCCAACCTCCCACCTGGATGATAAATAGAAGCAGGGATGCTGTATGCTTTCCTAGCACTGATGGAGGGCTTGAAAATCCTCTCAAGGAAAGAGGCAATATGGCGCACTCTGAAATGTGAAGGCTCTGTCTTCCAGCTTGTGGAGTCTTTCCATGTTTATTCTCTCAGGGACATTCTACAGGGAGATGAACTGGCTTGGCTGGTTTGGAGATTTTGCCATGGGAAGGTCATGGAATGGGAGGAACAGGAAGATAGTATTCCATACCATAAATAACAAGTCCACTCCTCATATGACTTCACCACATGGAAAATGAGGCTCTACTCCCAACTCCTAGCACCTCTCCCAAAATACACTGGAGAGGCAATGTGGTTCAGTGCAAAAAGGACTAGATTTGGAATCAAAGGGCTGTGGGTTCAAATCCCTTCTCTTTCCTGTGTGACCTTGGATAACTCCACCTAAGCCCTCTGGATCTCAATTTCCTCCTTGGTGTGAGGGCTCTAGATGGACTCTAAATTCCCTTTCATCTCTAAATCTAAGACCCTCTGAACTCCCGAGGGGAGCCTGGGGCCTCCATGGCCTCCCCAGAGATACCAGAGACAGATGCACCTTGCTTTAAGTGTGCCTGAAAAGTGAGGATCTGGATTCCCCTGAAGATAATTCAGAGAGTGGCTTTTTACATTTTAACACAATTCACCCTAATAGTCCTAAAGCAGGCACCACATACTTTGATGGATCTGAGATCTAACCAAGGTGGGCAGCCCATCCTGTATGCCTCTGTCTACGTGCTCCCATATGCTCCTCGGGGCATCTGCCTTCCTGGTACGGCTGGGGCATGTCAGGAGACCTAGAGGATAGTCCGTAGCTCACCCTCCCTCTCATTAGGTGACTGGTTCATCTTTTTTCTCATTTAAGAATCCCTGAAGATATCCTTTGGATTACTTCTCCCAAGGATCTCCTATGTACTATTTTAAAGGAGTACCAGAGGTCCAGACATGGAACTTTTTTGGAGTGGGGGAACGCCTGGCATGGAAATTCTGATCACCAAAGTAGGAGGTAACTCCTCTGTTCAAGGCTTACGGCCTTGAAGAGTTGCCTGGGATGCTACACAGTTTGCCCCTGGCCATACAACCAGTAAGGATCGTAGGATCCAAGCCATAGATCTGGGAGAGACCTCAGAGGTCACGGAGTCCAACCCTCCCCCAATTTACAGATGAGAAAACTGAGACCCAGAAAAGTTAAGTGACTTCCCCAATATCACACAGGAACTTGAACCCAGCTCACCTGACTCTCAGACTGGACCTCTAACCACTATGTATCTCAAATGATTCCATTTACAAAAAACTCCATTTCCTAGCAACTTTTTCAAAATACATCTGCCACCTAAAAGTTCCAGTTTCTCTTGTGTTTTTCCTTTGTTTCTGATTCATCCGGCATTGGCCAAGGCTTCCCTCCCAAAGTCTCTTTCCTTTATAAGGATGTTTTCTCTGTCAGTCGGAGGATGTCTCAGCCAACAGTGAAACATGTTGTGACTCCAGGCACTGAGGGAGAAGAAGCCTTCAGCGAATTCTTTCCAAAAGCAGGGCACTCTCTGTCATCCGATAATCACTCCTTCAGGCTCTCAACTTCCCATCTGCCCAACTACGGGAGAAGCGCTTATTCTCTCTGCCTCAGTTTTCTTGTCTGTAAAATGAGCCTCATAATGCCTCCCCTTTCCACTCACAGAATTGTTGGGAGGTGAGTACTTTGTAAACCCTAATGCCCTACAGAACTGTGAGTCATTCTATTATTAGGTGGCAGACTGGTGATGTAGCAAGGGAGGTGGAGAACTGGGAGACACCTTCAGTGCTGCGCAGACTCCCGTGAAAGATTGGAAGGGCTAAAGTAAGACCTCCAGCACCCTCCTGGGTAGATCCTGTAGGAAGGATTCCCAGGAATACCCGGAGAAGAATGCCACAGCCTTAGGAGACTAGAATGGATTAGGATCCATGTGAATAGCAATTAACCTGAATAGAAGTCCCTTTAATTGGGGGGGGTGGCGCACAGCGAGGTGGTGCCAGAGTGCACAGATCACCAGGCCTGGAGTCAGGAAGACTCATCTTCATGAGCTCAAATCTGGCCTCAGACATTTACTAGCTGTCTGGTCCTGGGCAAGTCATTTCACCCTGTTTACCTCAGTTTCTTCATCTGCAAAATGAGCTGGAGAAGGAAATGGAAAGCCACTCCATTATCTATGCCAAGAAAAACCCACATGGGGTCACAGAGAGTCAGACATAACAGAAACAACTCAACAACAATTTTTTTAAACTTCTGATCTGTGCTATGCTATGCTAACTTCTACTCCTCCTCCTCCTCACAAGCCTCTGGCCCAGCCAGCCTGGAGCACCAGCCATTCCTTGACCTTGATACTCCATATCCTACATCTTTGGCTTTGTACAGACTGCTCCCTTAACGCACTTCCTGCTCATCTCCATCTCTCAGAAAGCCATGGCTTCCTTTAAGGAAGGCTCAGGCACCACTCCCTGTTTGAAGCCTTCCCTAATCATCCCAGTTGTTAGAGTTCTCTCTCCTTCCTCAATCTTTACTTGAACTAGACTTAGAAAGCACCACAGAGGCCATGGAGTTTAACCTGGTCATTTTACAGAACCATAAACCGAGGTCCAAGGAGGTTGTGACTTGTCCAAGCTCACCCAGGTAGTAGCTTTAGAAGCAAGAGACTTTGCTCCTTACACAATACCATGGTGTAGCATGAGATTTAGAGCTCAAAAGGATCTCTTAACTCACCTAATCTAAACCCCTCGTTTTACAAATTAGGAAACCGAGGCCAGTGGAATATAAGTGACATCTTAACATCATCCATGTAACAAATACAGGGGAAAGATATGAGCTAATGACCATCCTCTGAATCCAGAGCCAGGATTCTTTCAACTGTATGATAATAGAGTGCATGATAACTCCTTACAGAAACAATTGAGTCAGAAAGCATTTTAGTAGACATGTAGTTCAACCCATTGTATAAAAAGAAATCTCCAAGTATAACGTTCTCAATAAACAGGATGGTCATTTTCACCTCCATTTCATTCCATATCATAAACATCTATTAAGCACCTACTATGTGCCAGGCACTGTCCTAGGCTCCACGGCCACAAAGCCCCAAATGAAATATTCCCTGCCTTCAAGGAGTTTATGTTTTACTAGATGGGAGTGGGCCAGAATATAACACAGGCTCCAATAAATATATTTCAAGGAAAATTGAGCAGGGAGAGAGGGCTAACACTAGAGAAAGCTTCACACAGGAGATGATGCCTGAGGTGAGGCTGGAGACCGCTAACATTTACATAGAATGTCAAGGTTTACAAAGCAATTTAGATATAATATCATTTAATTCTCACAATAGCCTTGTGAAGAAAGTGCTATTATTGGTCCCGTTTTACAGATGAGGAAATGAAGACTGAGAGAAATAAACCAACTTGACTAGGGTTACACACCTAAGTAAGTGTCTGAAGCTGAATTTGAACTCAGGTCTTCCTGATTCCCAAGTTGTAACATTTAAAAAGTTCAAAAGCCATTGTTTCTGGGTAATTTAATTAATTAATTTTTATTTTTACAATATTATATATAATTACATGTTATATATAATAATATAATATTATTTTAGTAATTTTATTAATAAAGCTATCATGTTTATTAACAAAAAGAGGTCAATGACCTGAATGCCAATGACCCCTCATGATGGTGGGCTCACAGTTTATACGCTGTTGGAAGAGCAGGTGTTCCTGAGGGTAGCAATCAACTTTTTTTGGTTAACAATTAATGAGAATGAGTATTTTAACGAGATGTGGGCTCTTTCTAATGAGGGTCTGGGAGTACTGGATCACCAAGTCTTGGTCAAAGAGACTTATCAATATACATATCCACTTCTGCCTCAGATCTGTCAGAGAAATGCAATGAACAAGACTTCATCAATTCTCTCAGTCTGGTTGGGTAAGTCTTTGCCCAAGATTTCCCATGCTGCTTGATTTCTGGATGAGGAAGGAGAAAAGGGGGAAAAACGTGGGCTCTAATTAAATAATTAGTCATTAAATACAAGAGAGAAATAATCATTTTTCTCAAAGTCCAGCTCTCTCTCCATTGGGGACGGCTAGTAGTCCAGTTTGACTGGACCAGAGTATGAAGGGAAGCAGTATGAAATAAGACCAGCAAAGGTAGATGAGAGTAAAATTATGGAGCGCCTGCAATGCCAGGCCGAGTTTGTGTCTGTGTCTCTGGGAAATGGGGAGCCATTGAAGATTTTTAAGCACATTCGTACTTATACCACAGGGGAAAATTTTTTTTCAGCTGTGGGGAGGATGTATGGAGAGGGAAGAGATGGGAAATAGGAAGGGCCAATTAGGAGGCTATTATCTTCATCAAAGCTGGAAGTGCTTACTAGCTGTGTGACCCTGGGCAAGTCATTTAACCCCATTGCCTAGCTAAAAAAGAAAGTTGGAAGTGATGAGGGCCTGAATTAAGATGAGTGAGAGAAAAGGATGCAGGAGATGTTGTGTAATTGACAAGACTTGGCAATGTTTCTGCAGGGTCCCTTCGGTGCTGGCCGCTTCTTGTCCCAGAATGCCCTCTGCCTGGTGAGAGGAGGTTCCATGTAGCACCCAGACCAGGCAGGGGGATTCCCACTTAATTAAGCCTAAGTAAAAATGCCTTCTTATCACCTGTCCCTTGAAGGTTCATCTGGCTCCCAAGGTGTTATGGTCTTGTTTGTGGAATTTCCTGGGCTCCTAAGCCCAGTTTTTCCTTCTGTAGGACCCCCCAAGCCCACCATGTTCTTTGGTCTCCACCAAGGGTCCAATAAGCCATCATAGCCACTGTAGGCTTCGGTCATCATCACAGAGTGATTCTGGGTTGACTCTTCACTGATCCTGTCACCAAAATTACATTCTTCTGGACTAGAGCCAAATTCCAAAGACGCAATTCATCAGTTTTGTTTTTTTTCTTTCTCACCAATATTGTGATTTATGTTGTTTACTTCCATGTTTGAACATAACTTATTGGTCTTCCAAAATATCTTTCAGGAAAACCTTAAAAATATATCAGTTTGTCACAGGTCACTGAGAGGGGAGAGTATGAGTAAACGGAGGGGGGATAAGGATTATTTTAGGTAAAGAGATGAACTGGAGTCCCATTAGGGCAGGGCCGTGAATAATAAGTGAATTTGTACCCTAACCACCTCAGTTAGTCAATAAACATTTCTTCTTTTTTAATTTAGATAGGCAATGGGGTTAAGTGACTTGCTCAGGGTCAGACAGCTAGTAAGTGTCAAGTGTCTGAGGCCAGATTTGAACTCACATCCTCCTGACTCCAGGCCAGTGCTACATCCCCTGAGCCACCTAGCTGCCCCTCAATAAACATTTCTTAAGCACCCATCATGTTCAAGACACAGTGCTAGGTGCAGGGGATAAAAAAAAAAAGACCAAAGATAGTCTCTGCCTACAAGGAGCTCACAGTCTGACAGGGGGTGGGGAGAGAAAAGTATCTGGAATGGACCTGGTGGAGAAAGCTTGAGGAGTGCAGCTGGGTGGGAAATGAAGAACTGGTTCCCCGGGCTCCTCTGGTTTAGAACCACAGGGTGCTAGAGCCAACCATAGGTTGGCAACCCTTAAGGGGAGAGGCAACATGGCGAAGCAAGAGGACTGTGCACGATTCACGTAAGCCTCAGGGTCCTCATCTGGAAAACACGGAAATGATATTTACACTTCCTTTCTCACGGGGCTGATACCTTAAAGGGCTGCTACCACTAAGGCGACCTTGGGCAAGTCATCATGCAGGGCCTCAGTTCCCTCTTCTATAAAATCAAAGGGTCAGATAAAATGATCTCTAAGGTCCCTTCCAAACTCTAAATCTCTGAAATTTTCTTGACTTAAAAGTGCCTTCCCTCGGTGAGGCATTCCACCTGGAGTTTGGGTGAACAATCCCAATTCAATCATTTCTCACACTCCTTTTAGGATATTGTGTAGAGGCGCTGCTGGGGAAGGAGTGAGAAGCAGCCTGTGCTCTAGAGACAAGCTCGTTTTCTTTCTGGTCTCTTCATATGCAATTGAACCATTCAAGCCTCAGACTTTCTCTCTCTCTGTCTCTCTCTCTCTCTGTCCCTTCCTTCCTTTTTTCTCAATTACATGTAAGAACAATTTTTAACATTGTAAAATAATTTTTGAATTCCAAACTCTCTCCCTCCTCTCCCTGCTCTTTGAGAAGGCAGGACTCTTGATATGGATTCTGCACGAGTAAGTCCAGCTCTATCTGAATGTCTATTTTGCATCTGAAGATGTTCTCCTCGGTTTTCTACGTCTCTTCCTTTTATTCTCTCCGGACTTCCAGTTTTAGGTGACTCTCATCCAGGTACTCCCTCTTACACAGTAAAGGCAGGATCATAAGTTTAGAGAGAGAAGGGAATTTAGAGACTGCCTAGTCTAATCCCTTGATTTTATAGCCCACAAAGTTGAAATGACTTGCCCAAGGTCACATAAATAGTAAGTGGAACTGGAATCCAAACCCAGATCCTCTGATTCCAAATCTAGTATCTTGGAAGAGATAGCCTTCTTAGTTTCTACTTTATTAGAGGCAGAATTGGTTTGGGAACAAGAAAATGAATTTTGTTCTGAACATGTTTGAGGTTGAGATATAAAGAAGATGTCCAGGTGGCAATATTCAGTGAACAGTTGATAATGTGGGTATTCCCATTCAGAAGAAAGATTTAAGCCTGGAGCTGTAGACTTTGGAATTTCCCCATATAATGCTGCTAATAAAACCCATTGGGATGGGAAGGCATCATTAGCTTATCGTTACTCTAGAAGGCTAGAGGCAGTCCTGGACAAAAGAGGTACAGGACCAAAAGAGAGAGAAGGGAGGAATAAGGAAAGATCAATCGATCAGTATTCATGAAGCACCCACTAGGTGTCAGGCACTGTGCTCAACGCTAGGAATAGAAAAGCAAAAACGAAATTGTTTTTGTTCATTGGATCCTAAGCCTCTTTCGAGATCAGGAACTTTCTTTGCCTTTTTTTTTTATTCTCAGTATTCTTTTTTTATTTACCGTGGCTGGCACATAGTAGGTGCTTAATAAATGCTTGTTGTCATTGACTTGTCCTTTGGAGAATCATTATCAAACTTTTATGTAGCACTTTCAGGCTTGCAAAGGACTTTACAAATATCATCTCATTTGATCCCCAAAACCCTGGGAGGTAGGTGCTATTATTATCCCCATCTTACAGATAGGGAAACTGAGGCCAAAAGAGTTTAAGTGACTTGTCCAGGGCCACACAGTTAGAAACTGTCTTCCATTCTATTGGAGAGAAGCAACATACACACTGAGAAGTAAATGCAAATGTGTAGAGATAATTTTGTAGGGAAGGGAGTAGTAGCTGGGGGTGGGGGAGTGATGAGGCAGAGCTTCATGTAGATACATGGAAAAACATTGACAGAAGCAAGCTCAGGGGTGAGATACTGACTGAGGAGATGAGGCCCAGGTACTGGCCCTCCACTGGGGGCTCAGAGCTTTGGAAGAGGTGGGGGAAGAGGGAATGTAAGAGTTCAAGTGGGGTTCTCCCAGGTGAGCAATCCTTTGTTTCTCAAGTGTACTTAATGAGATGAGTCAACAAAGCAGGTACAATCCAGACTGGCTAAATGAGACTCCTGTGTTTGCTTCTAATCAACCCACTTGGCCTCTGTGGTGCCAACCCCTTTTTTTCCAGAAAAAGAAGATGGGGTCCAGAAAAGGGAAGATATTTGCTTAAGGTCACAGAGCAAGTTTAGTGGCAGACCCAGGACCAGAGCTCCGGTCTCCTAACTCCCAGTCTAGTGCTTTCTCTTTTAAAATTCATTAAGATTTTTTATAAGTATTTATTATCTGTTCCTCCCACAGACCCCCAACCCGCAATTGAACAATAAAAAGCAAATCCTCCTCACAAATATGCATAGACCAGCAGAACAATATTCCACATTGGTCTTGTCCAAAAATGTGTACTTTATTCTGCTTTTTCCTCTCTGACAGGAGGTGGTGGCATGTTTCATGTCTTCTGGACTCATGTTTTATCATTGCATTGATCAGAGTTCTAAAGTCTTCAAAGTTGTTTTTCTTCATAATGTGTCATTGTAGAAATGGTCCCCCTGGTTCTGTTTCCTTCACTCTGCATCAGTTCAAAGAAATCTTCCCAGCTTACTCTGAAACGGTCCATTTCATTACTACTCTTACGGAATAATAATATTCCTTCACATTCATATTATCATAGTTTGTTTAGACATTCCCCAATAAGTGGACACCCCCTGAGTTTCCAGTTTTGAGATACTGCCATAAATATTCGTGTACGCGTGGAAAAGGACCCATGTGTCCTTTTCTTTGATCCTTTGGGGCTATAGGCTTAAAAGGAGACATCGATGGGTCAAAGAGTATGCATAATTTTGTGACTTTAGGAGCATAACCAGTGCATTCTCTACTACCCCAGGCTGCCCCATACCATGGGACACTTTCAATTTACAAGTAGTCTGAAAAAAAAAAAAAGATAGGCAATGGTATCTGATGGTTAGAGTGCTGGGTTTGGAATTAGGGAGACCTTGAAAATAGGGAGAACATGAAAATTCTGCCTCAGATACTGCGTAAGGGTGTGACTTGAACACTGTTTCTCGAGGAACTTCCTAATCTGATGGGATCCATTTTCATCAGTAAAGGTTTGTGGTAATCACTATTTCCCTGTCTCTTCATGGACAAGCTCTAGAATCTGGTCCTGAATGGAAGTCAAGCTCATTGTCCTGGATAGTTCCAAGCTTCCCTCTCTCTTCTTGGAAATCAGTTCAATATTTGCCCTTCCCCAAATTCCATGACATTTCTCCTATTCTCCAGGATCTTTCAAGGACTTTTGACCCAATAGCTCAGTTGGTTCTTTCAGGACCCTGGAAAGCAGCTCATCTGGACCTCCATGACTTGAACTCATTGAGGTGCCCTCTTATAACTGTGTCCCTGCCTGAACCAGCCTCCAGCTGTTATCTCCCAACACCCCATCTGTCCGCTCCAGTTGCAGGGGAGGTGTCTCACCCTGTTTACTCAATTTCTTTCTGGCCACTTCTGCAGCATTTCCTTCAATGCCTCCATTTTCTGACATCCTTGCCTTGTGTCCTCAGATGTCCTTGGACACTCTCCAGTCTTCTCTCTGAGGACAGGGAAATAGACTTAGATACCTTCCAGGTCACTTGCCAGGTTGGGTGGCCCTTTTATTCCCTTGAGAAAGTGGCCCAAAGCCAGCCCAAGATCAGGAGAGTTCTCTCCTCTTATTTTTAATTTTCTTTCTTATCACAAACTCGCTGTGCCTCTATCTCTGCATGTCTCTGTCTCTTTTTTCTTCTTTATCTCCACCTCTATAGGTATATGATTATTATGTATATGGATTAGAGCAAGAAGTGACCTTAGAGGCCAAAGTCCAACCCTCTCATTTTACAGATGAGGAAACTGAGGCACAGTGGGGTTGATTTGCCTGAAGTCCTACCAGTAGTAGTAGATTGAATCTGTCTTTGGACTCCAGAACCAGTGCTCTTTCTTTCTTTTTTTTTACATTTTCCCCATCATTTTATTAAGTCTAGACAATCAACAAAACAATAAATCAAGCCCTGATTTGTAGTATTGGCCAAGGTCCTAGGTTTAAATGCTCACACTGAAAATTTAACAACTCACTATAGTTGAACCTGGCTCCAGAATGTCCCTTCAAAGATCCATCATGACAGCCAGGTGGCAGAATCTAGGATTTGGAGTCAAGGACACCTGTGTTTGAATCATGTCTCACAATTACTATCTGTGTGACTCTTACTTTCTCTGAGATTCAGTTCCCTCATTTATAGAATGAGAAGTGTTGGGTGGATCAATTGAGATAATATATGAAAAAAAACATTTTGCAAACTTTAAAATACTATGTAACATTAATTATTATTATTGTTGCTATTGTTATTAGTATTATGTAGGATCTTCCAACATACTAGAGGCCTTATTTTAGGTGGCATTTGAGCCATATTAGCCCAAACATCTATTATTTCTTGCTCTTTCTTTTTTTTTTATTAATTTCTTTTGATTTATCAATGATCACTTCCATATGCTTTTGAGTTTAAAATTTTTCTCCCCCTTCCTCCCCACCACCCTCCCCAAGATGGTGCATAATCTGATATAGGCTATACATTTACATTCATATTAAACATATTTTCACATTAGTGATGTTGTAAGTAGAAATTAAAACCAATAGGAGGAATCATCAGAAAGAGGAAACAAAACTCAACAGAAGAGAAAAAAATTAGCAATTCGGCTTCCATAGTTCTTTCTTTGGGTTTGGATAGCATTTTCTATCACAAGGCCTCTGGAGATGTCTTAGATCCTTGTATTGCCAGGAAGGGTTAAGTTATCAATATCAGTCATCACACAACCTGGCTGTTATTGTGTACAACATTCTCTTGGTTCTGCTCACTTCACTCAGCATCAGACCATACAAGTCTTTCCAGGTTTTTCTGAAGTCAGCCTGTTCATCATTTCTTATAGCACAATAGTATTCCATCACATTCATATACCACAACTCGCTCAGCCATTCCCCAATTGATGGGCATCCTTTCAATTTCCAATTCTTTGCCACCACAAAAAGAGCTATGAATATTTTTGTACATGTAGGTCCTTTTCCCGTTTGTGTGATCTCTTTGGGATATAGCCCTAGAAGTGCTATTGCTGGGTCAAAGGGTATGCACATTTTTATAGCCCTTTGGGCATAGTTCCAAATTGCTCTCCAAAATGGTTGGATCATTTCACAACTCCACCAACAATGCATTAGTGTTCCAATTTTCCCACATCTTCTCCAACATTTATCATTTTCCTGTTTAGTCATGTTGTCCATTCTGATAGGTGTGATGTTGTACCTCAGAGTTGTTTTGATTTGCATTTCTCTAATCAATAGTGATTTAGAGCATTTTTGCATGTGACTATAGATGGCTTTAATTTCTTCATCTTAGAACTGTCTGTTCATATCCTTTGACCGTTTATCAATTGGGGAATGGCTTGTATTCTTATAAATTTGACTTAATTCTCTCTATATTTTAGAAATGAGGCCCTTATCAGGGAGACGAACCAATGCTCTTTCCATTACACCAGGGGGGTCTTAACCTCAAGTTCACAAACTTTTTTTCTTAGCATCTCAATCACTATCTCTTCACTCTAATCGGTTTCCTCTGTATTTTATTTTATGCATTCAAAAACATCCTTCTAAAAAGTGGTCCATGGGCTTCTATGGACTCTGGGAGGAGGCCATGACATAAAATGGGGGTAAAGACCCATGCTGCCAGGCTGTCACTCTCCCCTCACCCCCATTATTAACCCTATGATCCAATCCCTAATAAACACAAATATTTGAAAAGACAAAAAAAGAGGCAGCTAGGTGGCGCCATAGTGCATAGAGAACTAGCCCTGGTGTCGGGAGGAGTTCAAATGTGACCTTAGACACTTACTAGCTGTGGGACCCTGGGCAAGTCACTTAATCCAGATTGTCTCCCCCTCCCCACCCACAAAAAAAAAAAACCCATGAAAGAAAAGACCAAAAAAAAAAAAAAAGGTTGTGAATGAACTTGTTACACATACATTAGGATTTTTAATTCGTATGTTAAATTTAAGGTCGTAACATTACCCTGTTTACATCCCCTTCTATATGTGTTTTTGCTTTCTTCTATGTATTTAAAAAAATTCTTCTCTTATTTAGCGACCCAAACCTCGGCCAGCCTGAGCGAGGAGTTCCTGAATAAACTACCAGATGTCATGCTATGTCTTCAGTCAATAGAGTGAGGCCTGGATTCTCTCCTCTGGGTAAGGCATTAAGGACTTCCCATCGGCTATTACTTCTCTTCAAACTTTCCTTAAAAAAAAAAAAAGAAAAGGAGGAGGAGGAATTCCAAGTTTGCATCCTCTCTGAACTCTTAGGTTGGCCACAGAAGTCTCAAGGAGGCTTTACTAAAATTGGGTTTGGAATGATTTGGTTTTCTTGCTCTCTCCTGGACTGTGAACGTTTGGCCCACTGAAGAGCAAGCTTCTGGCCATAGCAAGTTTGTTTGCCTCAGCGAGAAACTCTTCCCTCTGTCTGCTGGCATACAGTTGAAAGCTTTGGATTAAAATGAATAACTTGGATGTTTCAAAGGCATGGAAGGCTTCTCACCTTCCATTGAGCTGGAAACATTCTTCTAGCAGGGGGGCAGCTAATTGGAGCTGGCTGGAATTTCGGATGGGCAGGGGAAGATTATGGAAGCCAGAAGGTGCTGACATCTCCACAGAGCTGATGGTGATGAGCTAGCAGGGGAGGGAGGGAGGGGCCGTTTGGGAACAGATAATGACAGCCTTTCAGACTTGGATGGGACCTCAAAGGTCATCTGATTCAATCTCTATCTGACCAAGAATCACCTCTAAGACAGAGCAGGCAAGTTGAGTCATCCAGCTTGTGCTTGAAGCCCTCCAAAGGAGGGAAAACTATTGCCTCCCCAGAAGTCTCCAAGCAAAGCTCGATGACTACCTGGCAGTCAGTCAGTCAACCAGCATTTGTTGCTAATCACTGAGGATACAAGGCAGGGCAAAAACAGCCACTCACAATGGGAGAGACAACGTGCCAACAATTATGTACCTATAAGACAGAGGCAGGGAAAATGGAAGAGTGCACGGTGACCTCAGAGGGAAGGCACTTGGAGGGTGGAAATTGAGGAAGGGAGACATGGAAATGCTTCCTATAAATGGTGAGATTTAGCTGAGTCTTGAAAGAAGCCAGGAAGGGCCATCCAGGCATGGGAGACAGCCGATGCAAAGGTGTGGAGCTGGGGATGGAGTGTTCTATTCAGGAACAGCAAGTCGGTCAGTGTAGCTGGATCTGAAGGCTAGGTGGAGGGAGTCAAGTCGAAGAAGGCTGGAAATGAAGAAAGGGGTCTGGTTGTCAGGTATGGTACAGCAAAAGGCATAGGAGATCCTAGATTCCAAGCTGTAAAGGACTTTGGGCCATCGAGACCAACTCCTCTCATTTTACAGATGAGGAAACTGAGACTGAGAAAGATTAAGTGACTTTCCCAAGTTCACACAAGCAGTAAATGGCATCAATTCTGATTCTTTGGCCCCAAATCCAGAGTTTTTGTCCCTACACAATCCTGCCTCTCTTCCTGTTTTCTATTTAGGTGTGGGTTCACAGAATCACAAATTC